>NC_089274.1:31209588-31809588 GCF_963678975.1 Dysidea avara
GGATGGGTGGTAGGTTGGGGTGTGTGGGTGGGTGGGTGGGTGTGTAGGTGGGTGGGTGTGTGGGTGGGTGTGTGTGGGTGGGTGGGTGTGTGGGTGGGTGGGTGTGTGGGTGGGTGGGTGGGTGGGTGAGTGGGTGGGTGGGTGAGTGTGTAGGTGGGTGGGTAGGTGGGTGAGTGGGTGGGTAGGTGGGTGAGTGGGTGGGTAGGTGGGTGGGTTGGTGTGTAGGTGGGTGGGTGGGTGTGTAGGTGGTTGGGTGGGTGTGTAGGTGGGTGGGTGGGTGGGTGTGTAGGTGGATGTGTAGGTTGGTGGGTGGGTGTGTAGGTGGTGGGTGGGTGTGTAGGTGGGTGTGTGGGTGGGTGGGTGGGTGTGTGGGTGGGTGGGTGTGTGGGTGGGTGGGTGGGTGTGTGGGTGGTGGGTGGGTGTGTGGGTGGGTGGGTGGGTGTGTGGGTGGGTGTGTGGGTGGGTGGGTGTGTGGGTGGTGGGTGTGTGGGTGGGTGGGGTGGGTGTGTGGGTGGGTGGGTGTGTGGGTGGGTGGGTGTGTGGGTGGGTGGGTGTGTGGGTGGGTGGGTGTGTGGGTGGGTGGGTGTGTGGGTGGGTGGGTGGGTGTGTGGTGGGTGGGTGGGTGTGTGGGTGGGGTGGGTGTGTGGGTGGGTGGGTGGGTGGTGGGTGAGTGTGTAGGTGGGTGAGTGGGTGGGTAGGTGGGTGAGTGGGTGGGTAGGTGGGTGAGTGGGTGGGTAGGTGGGTGGGTTGGTGTGTAGGGTGGGTGGGTGTGTAGGTGGGTGGGTGGGTGTGTAGGTGGTTGGGTGGGTGTGTAGGTGGGTGGGGTGGGTGGGTGTGTAGGTGGATGTGTAGGTTGGTGGGTGGGTGTGTAGGTGGGTGGGTGGGTGTGTAGGTGGTGGGTGGGTGTGTAGGTGGGTGGGTGGGTGTGTAGGGTGTGGGTGGGTGGGTGTGTAGGTGGGTGGGTGGGTGTGTAGGTGGGTGGGTGAGTGGGTGTGTAGGTGGGTGGGTGGGTGTGTGTAGGTGGGTGGGTGGGTGTGTAGGTGAGTGTGTGTAGGTGGGTGGGTGGGTGTGTAGGTGGGTGGGTGGGTGTGTAGGTTGGTGGATGGGTGGCGTGTGTAGGTGGGTGGGTGGGTGTGTAGGTGTGTCGGCGGTGAGTGAGTGAGTGAGGGAGCAAGCGATGGAGGGAGTGAGTGAGTGAGTGAGTGAGTGAATAAGTGAATGAGTGAGTGAGTGAGTGGGAGTCCACGTATAGATATTTATTTGATGAGTGTGGTCGCAAACCAATCACAAACGGGATCACGGTCACTAAGTTGCAGATATCTAGCTAGTATAACCTCTTATAGTAGTGTTGGGACTGAAGCGCTTATAAATCCAGCTTTGAAATAATTCTGCAGCATCTAAATAAGCTTCTGAAAGAAAGTATTGGTATGGAAAATTAACGCCATGATATGGTCTATTTGGATGAAGAAGAAAACAAGCAGCTCGATTGATGATAAAAGAAAAGACAAGACGCAGAGAGCCTAAACTCATCGGATCCCCGAAAAGCACATCCCCGAAAAGCACATCCCACTGGTGAATTTGTTATTGTGGCATAAAACGGTGGCCATGCGCTGTTTCGTTTGGCATCTAGCCTTGTGACTGTGGTCAGGCAGTGAGACTAAAATTCGAGTTTTGGCAATTTAAAAAAATTATATCCGGCCACCTTTTAATGTTTTATTATATTTAATGCTGTATTATATATTATATGGACTAGTACTATTCCATAAAGATGATTTTCGTCATGCAAGATGTCTCTCGGAATGGATGATTTATAAAAGCAGAATTTAGGGCAGCGCGTGAAAATTTTGGTTAAAAGGTACTACCGTACCATTTGACCTAGTAAATAGCTTTTACAGGTCATTTTAAGTAAAATTTAACCAGGTAAAAGGTTGCAAATAGATTGCAGTCACAACACTAAATGATTGCATTCCTCTCAGTTTTTACTGGCTTTATTCAAAATTGGTGCATACGTACTTAATTGCCCTTTTGTTTACTTATGTAGCTTAAATACAAACAGATCAATTACTGTATACAGGGGTGTACATGACTAAGTGAAATAGAAGTCAGTTTAGAGTTTTGAATTTAAATCGATTACTGGATGCTGATTAGTCCAGCAATACTTGATTTTATCTTGATTTCTTGTTCACAATTTGTTTTGTACTTGTGTTCAACTATGTAGTGTTTTAAAAACTGTTTCAAGTCTGTATGTGATTGCCTGTCTATTCTACAGATATGTATGTAAGTGTGTAATTTTCAAATCCACTTAGACTGTTCTTGCAATCTTTTTTTTAGCTTACTGAAACTATATTGTCCAGACATACACTTATCAACATGGAAGCAGAAATGGATCACTGGATAAAAGTGTGTTCACCTATAATAATTTATTATGTGCACAATCATGTATTATAGTGATTAAATGTACGTACTTGTTCCAAGTTTGCAATTTCTTTGCATTTGATTTGCTATATGTACAGTATCATGACACACGGTAGTGTGTCTCGTTCGGCCCAAGAAGCCAGCATGCCATACCGTGAGTATATTAACAGGAAGAAAGAAAGCACAATTTTCACACCTATATAGCTCTGTGATCCCTTATAGTGCATTTACACTAGACGTTGGGCACGATACGCTTAATTTTGCTAGTGTAAATGGGTATCGATCTGAACCAAACCGTTACGTGCCGGGCTTGCCTGGCCCTGCTACTTCAACCATGCTGGCTCAGTACGGCACGGGACGGTAGACAAATTGAAACAAACATTGCTATATCCTTGACTGCTGTACTTAAATACGATGGCTTCTACCATGGCCAAACGTGAAACAAAGTCCAGTTACCACGTTCGATTTGAAATGAGCTGTCCACCGAGCGGTAGCCGCTGATATTGTCCCTCAAACGGATTGCTGGTAACTTGTACGACAGCAACAGCTTGAGATGAGCTTGAAAACGGTGAGGGCATCTCATAGGATGATACTTTAGCCATCACGTGCTTATGTATAAACTTTCCCAGCACGGTTATTTCCTTACCAATGTAAATGTGCACTTAAAGCGTAGCGAACCGTACCGTGCTGTACCGTACCGAGCTGGAGCTACTAGTGTAAATGCACTATTATTTGATTTTGAACCAGATTTGCTAGAGAAGTGCCAGCCAGTTTGGGGAGTCTACATTCCAAATTTGAAGAAAACCGCTCCAACCATTTCCGAGATATGAGCGAACAAAATTTCGTTTTAATTTTAGTTTTTTCTTCTTCATTTCGCACACTTTGCATAGTCTGCCATAAAACACGAATGCGTGCTCCAATCAAGCTGAAGTTTGGCACACAAAGGGCTCATTACGGCAGATCTTAGTGCCAACATTGGTAGGAATCCAATGGACATTCACTGGGTTATGACCGATTATTTGTGTATAATAAGGTCTACTGTCTGTCACGCCCACAGGATTAACCCCTTTGAGGAATGAGCTAAAAATTGCTATGTAGATGGAGTAACCATCGTAGGAGTTCCTTTTTGTGGTTTCAAAGGAATCGAGATAAAGACCATGGAGATATGATGCAAAACCCTACCTTTGTCACAATTATGCAATTGATTCTTATGGGAAAAAAACTATTAGTTTTCACGCCTACCAGGCAAACCGCTTAGAGCAATGGGCAGAAAATCAGTATGTAGCTGGAATAATCATCATAGAAAGTCCTTGTAGTATTACAGAAGAATCTGATTACAAACCACTGAGTTATAATTTGAAAGGCAACTACCTGTAGCATATGCAAGATTGAGATACTCTAATAGAACAGTCACTCTAATAGAGCGTACAGTTACGTTTATAACTTACTCCTTTGTAAAATTATGTTACATTTCAAGTTATTCAGTAGGGAATTCAGCTACAAATGGTTAATCTGATAGACCATTCAGCTATAGACAAGTCAATCTGTAGAGAGTTCACCTAGAATCATGTCACCTGTAGAGAGATCAGCTAGAAGAAGTCACCATGTAAAGAGTTCAGCTACAAAGAAACCATCATGTAGAGATTTTAGCTGTAAACAAATCATCCTGTAGAAAGTTCAGCTACATACAGATCACCTCAGCTAGAAACAAGTCATCCTGTAGAGAGATCAGCTAGAAGGATCACCTTGTAGAGAATTTACCTACAAACAAATCACCCTGCAGGTAGTTCAGCTACAAACAAGTCAGCCTGTAGAGAGATCAACTAGAAGAAGTTACCTTGCAGCTACAAAGAAGCCACCATGTAGATAGTTCATCTACAAACAAATCGGCCTGTAGAAAGATCAGCTAGAAAAAGTTACCTTGTAGAGAGTTCATCTACAAAGAAACCATCATGTAGAGAGTTCAGCTGCAAACAGATCACCCTGTAGAGAGTTCAGCTATGAAAAGATCACCTTGTAGAGAGTTCAGCTAGAAGAAGTCACCTTGTAGAGAGTTCAGCTATAATGAAACCGCCATGTATATATTTCAGCTGCAAACAAATCACCCTGTAGAGAATTCAGCTACAAATAAATCGTCCTGTTGAAAGATCAGCTAGAAAAAGTTACCTTGCAAAGAGTTTAGCGATAAAGAAACCATCATGCAGAGAGTTAAGCTGCAAACAAATAACCCTGTAGAGAATTCAGCTACGAACAAATCACCCTGTAGAGAGTTCAGCTACAAACAATCTACCCTATAGAAAGAGCAGCTAGCTAAGTTACCCTGTAGAGAGTTCAGCTACAAAGAAACCATCATGTAGAGAGTTCAGCTGCAAACAAATCACCCTGTATAGAATTCAGCTACGAAAAGATCACCCTGTCGACAGTTCAGCTAGAAGAATTCAGCTGTAGAGGGTTCGGCTACAAATAAACCACCATGTAGAGAGTTCAGCTGCAGTCATATCACCCTGTAGAGAATTCAGCTACAAACAAAAGCACCCTGTAGAAAGTTTAGCTAGAAATAATTCGTCCTGTAGAGAGATCAGGTGGAAGGATCTCCTTTTAGAGAGTTTAGTTACGAACAAATTACTCTGCAGATAGCTCAGCTGCGTACAAACAAGTCACCCTGTAGAGAGATCAGCTAGAAACCAGTGACCTGTAGAGAGTTCAGCTGCTGACCCTTTAGAGAGATAAGCCAGACAAAGTAACCCTGTAGAAAGATCAGATACAGTAGGGGACTTTAAAAAGTTTACATTTGGTTCAAAAAGAACTATTGTAATACTATTGGTAATACTATTATTAATTACCATTGGTTTTTACGATTGCGTACGATTGCCTACCCTCTACGATTGCTTACGATTGCCTAATGTAAAAACCAATTACCATTGGTTTTTACATACAATACCTGTATGTTGTACAGGTATTGTTTTGTTAATTGACTGCTACATGACAGCTACTAAGTTACAAATTTCACTGCCCTTGCTGTTATCAAGCTTGTTGCCAGCTGGTAGTTACACATTTAATTTGTTCTTGCCCCTCTCTGTGTGGTTGTGCATGCAACTGGCAACTAGACTTGTTTTGTTTTAAACATGTAAACATATGTAAACATGATAGTAATTACGATATGTTTGGTTTTTACCATTACAAAGGTCATCGTAAAACTATTACATTACAATGGTCTTTACAAAACCAAATGTAAACTTTTTAAAGTCACCTACTGTAGGAACAAATCACCCTGTGGAGAGTTCAGCTACAAAGAAACCACCCTGTAGAGAGTTCAGCTACAAACAAGTTACCCTATAGAGAGATCAGCTAGAAACAAATCATCTTTGTAGAGGGTTTAGCTACAAACAAAATCACTCTGTGGAGAGTTCAGTTACAAACAAATCACCCTGTAGAGAGTTCAACCACAAACAGATAACCCTGCACTGATATAGTTATGTATGATATAGTTGTAACATGGGCATGAGGGCTTTGCCTGATATGTACACCCATCTGCCCGAGGCCTACAGGCCCAAGGGCAGAGGGCATACATATTAGGCAAAGCCCGAATGCCCGTCTTACAGCTAATATGTAACACTTATTAGGCTGATAGCCTGTACATCACCCAAGCCAATACAAGTGCAGCCACTGAATGTATTATATATGCATACCTAAAATTTTCAAATATGTGTCAGCATCTAGTACGTTCTTGTTACGTTCGGTTATGATAAACGGACTTATCCTAGAGATATCACGGAGAATTTCTGTTACGCGAGTTTAATGTTTTAATCAGTGCTATTGAATTGTTTATGGGAAAACTACGCAGTTCACTAAAGACCTAGACAGGTAAGCTGGCTTGAAGAATGGTTACTCCGTGGAGAGTGGTAGTTTCGTAATGGGGTGTGTCCATATTCGAAAATATGCGAAAATGATCAAATGTATAAGCTATAGCACTGGTTTTCACCTTAACCCAACGTTTTTCAACTCGTAGGATGGCGAGGATAACCAAACACTCTCCATCTGTGTGGTTTTCATGACGAAACCCAAGTTGTGAATCCTAATCACGTGAGTATTATTTGATCCCCACAATCGATTTTGGCATCCACGTCTATATAATGAGTGCCCAGTTGTAGCTCGGCTACATACGAAATGTAGCACGGGCGGTTCTTTTGATTGGAGGTGTGAAAGTGTTACATGTATTATATATATATAATTTGTACATTTAATGATAAAATCAAAAATACTTAAAGTATTTAAAATCTGCTTCATCTTTTTCTTCTTCCTGTGGTAAAGAAAAAAGTTAGGTTAAAAAAGCCACGAAGCCGGCCTATATGGGTATACAAATACAAAAAGAAGTGAAATCTAATGCAAAACAGCCAAACTATGAATAAAGAGTGTGGCCCTCAAAAAGGCTATGGTGAAAAAAGATGTGAAATCCTAGATGGGGGCCTAGAAATGGCTGTTATGGTAGGTTAATGGTAAAAAAATTTTGATAACGACAATTCAGGTGAATTTGGTGCCACTTGGTCTTCGTACCAAATTCACCTGAATTATCGTTATTAAAATTTTTACCATTACTCTATGTACCATCACAGCCATTTCTTTGCCGCCACCTTAGATTTCACATCTTTTTTTACCATAGCCTTTTTTAGGGCCACACTCTTTTTTCACAGCTTGGCTGTTTTGGATTAGATCAAGACACACGGTAGTGTGTTGTGCAGCCCAAGAAGTCGGCGCGCAAAACCGTGAGTATATTAACCCTTTATTACCGAAGTTTTCTTTACAAAACCGCAAGTGTGAAAACTTTTATGGCTTGTGTGAACTGTGGGCGATACGAGTGGACCCCACCCATTAATTAACCCATCAAGCTATATACCGTTTGATAGCCATCTCTCTCTTCTACCAACACAGCTAGAATACTTACAGATCACACACACAACTCACGCGCTATGAAGCGAAGAAAGCGTATCTTCTCCGTATCGCCATGGCTTTGAAAGATGGGCGCCGCCATCTTACTAATCAACGCGATGACATCACACTATTTATTTTTAGAATCCTTATCACGTGGGGAATGGAGTAATTCCAACTAAAGCCTACTAGTAGCAGGGAGAAGGCGAACATGGAGTTTTAAACAGGTATTATTGTTTTGTATACGCTATTTTATATTGCCAAGTGCCATAACTTGCCCATGCTTCTTCCTATCGCCGAACGGTAAACTTCATTAAAAACGCCCGGTCCTTCTGAGCAGTTTGGTAGCAATTTCAGCTTCGTAGCCCCTAGGAAAAAGGAGTTATGGCTCCGTTTATAAAGGGCACTCGTTATGGCAATATATTAGCCATTCGATAATAAAGGGTTAACAGGAAGAAAGAAAACACAATTATCACACCTATGTAACTCTTTGATCTATAATCCGATTATGTAACTCTTTGATCTATAATCTGATTGGAACCAAATTTTTCTAGAGATGTGACGCCCAGTTAGGGGAGTCTATATACCAAATTTGAAGAAAATCTCTGTAGCCATTTTCGAGATACAAGCGAACAAAATTTCGTTTTGATTTCTTCGTTAATGCGTGCTCAGATTGTGCTGAAATTTGGCACACTTAAAGGACTCATTAAGGCGGATCTACGTACCAACTTTGGTAGGAATCCAATAAACATTTACGGAGTTATGACCGATTATTTGTGTAAAATAAGGTGGAAGGTCTGTCACGCCTACAGGGTAAACCCCCTGGAGGAATCAGTTGAAAATTGATATGTAAATGGAGCAGCCATCGTAGGAGTGTCTTTTTGTGGTTTGAAAGGAATCAGGATAAAGGCCATGGAGATATGACACAAAACCCAACCTGTGTCAAAATTATGCAATCAATTTTATGAATAAAAATACTATTAGTTTTCGTGTCTACCAGGCAAACAGCTTAGAGCAACGACCTGAAAATCAGTATGTAGTTGGAATAATCATCATTGAAAGTCCTTGCAGTAGTACAGAAGAATCTGTTTACAAATCACTGAGTTATGATTCGAAAGGCAACTACGTGTAGCAAATGCGAGATCGAGATACTCTAATAGAACAGTCACCCTAATATAGTATTCAGCTGCATTTATAATCTAATCAAAAACAGCCAAGCTGTAAAAAAAGGAGTGCGGCTCTTGAAAAGGCTATGGTGAAAAAAGATGTGAAATCCATGGTGGCGGCCAAGAAATGGCTGTGATGGTAGGTTAATGGTAAAAATTTTAATAACGACAATTCAGGTGAATTTGGTGCCGCTTGGTCAATTGGCACAAAATTCACCTGAATTGTCGTTATTAAAATTTTTACCATTAACCTACCATCACAGCCATTTCTTGGCCGCCACCTTGGATTTCACATCTTTCTTCGTCATAGCCTTTTCAAGGGCCGCACTCCTTACTTTTACAACTTGGCTGTTTTTGATTAGATACATATACTTTGTACACATCACTGTGCCATTACCACACCAATGATGTATTGGCACTTAGCTACTGGTGGCCTTTAGTTACGATGCCACTATTGTGTTATATCTGTCACTACTGTGACATATTGAGATGACTTGGGAATCGTGCCTTCGCCACCTAACAGCCTCACCAGGGAGCTGTCACGTTGGTGTATGTACTTGGTTGTATGTGACGCGGTCCTAGTAATAGTAATAATAAGTGATTGATTAAACTTCAGGGACTGTTAAGTTTGTTGATATTGCCGTCCCTGGTGATTGCCGTCTTAGGAACAAGATTGTTGAAAAGAAGGAAAAATATACGGATCTGAGTATTAGAGTCAAGATGATGTGGAAATCACCTACTGTAGTTGTACCAGTGGTTATAGGGGCACTTGGCTCTGTTCCGAGTGATCTTGAAGAGACTTTACTCCTAATAGGTTTAGACAAGTGGATAATACCTGTTTTGCAAAAGACTGTATTGCTGGGTACTTGTTTGGCTGTTTGGCTTGGCTGTTTTTAATTAGATTTTAATCAGCTTGGCTGTTTTTAATTAGATTCTATTTACAGCTCTAAATCTCAACCCAGGTTAGAGTTTCTACTTATATTTATGAAAACACCCCATTTGTGATTGCTAAATGATTGCTAATTGATTGAATTCATGTAAGAACCTGTTGGACTGTCATCTACAAATTTCTTGAACCTTACAATGATTCAAATTTCGATAGTATGCCATTCGATTTTCTAATTGAATGTGATAATAAAACTGTATAATACTTCTAGTAGAACTACACATACAAACATGTACTGACGAAAATGAACCACAATTACCAGTTTCAACCAATTGATAATTTCAATAGGTATACTGTTTCTAAATTATATTCCCCTGACAAAATATCCACAGAATAGAAAGGTTTTTTGGGCTTGGTTATGCCTCACCAATGCTTTCAATTAGCCATGAAGGTACTGTATCGTGTGGATAGTTTCTGGTCAATAATTTCTTAGTGAGAAAGTGTATATTTTCATAATTCCTAATATACATGTACAGTACGGTAATACAGCACTACCATGTTGTATAATTAGAACAATCATAATCTGTTATAGTTGGTAAAGATACCAGACTCTGAACCTGTGAAAATTAAATCTTATCACATACGATTTACATGCAATTATAATTGTTGACATTGTTCTAGGGGTGCAGGCATTGAGGAAAGAATATCAAGACACACGGTAGTGTGTCGTGCGGCCCAAGAAGCCGGTGTGCCACACCGTGAGTATATTGACAGGAAGAACGAAAACGTCATTTTCACACCTTTGTATCTCGGTGATCACTTATCTGATTGGAACCAAATTTGCTACACAGTTGCCCGCCAGCCAAGGGAGTCTACATTCCAAATTTGAAGGAAATCGCTCCAGCCATTTCCGAGATACAAGCTGCCAATATTTCGTTTTTTTTCTTCGTTTTTTTTTCTTCTTCTTCTTCGTCTTTTTGCACACTTGCAAAAATTGCTATAACAAGCAAACGCATACTCCGATCGCCTTGAAATTTGGCACACAGAAAGGGAGTCCAAAGGCGAATCCTAGCATCAAATTTGGTACAAATCTGATGAATGGTTCAAGAGTTATGACCGATTATTCGCGTAAAACAAGATGGATTTGTTGTCACGCCTACAGGGTAAACCGCTTCATGGAATGAGTTGAAAATTGCTATGTAGATGGAGTAACCATCGTAGGAGTGCCTTTTGGTGGTTTGAAAGGAATCGAGATAAAGACCACGGAGATATGACACAAAACCCAACCTGTGTCACAATTACGCGATCGATTTTTATGAATAAAAAAGTATTAGTTTTCACGCCTACTAGGCAAACCGCTAAGAGCAATGAGCTGAAAATCGGTGTATAGCTGGAATAATCTTCATAGAAAGTCCTTGCAGTAGTACAGAAGAATCGGATTACAAACCACTGAGTTATGATTCAAAAGCCAACTCCGTGTAGCAAATGCGAGATCGAGATACTCTAATAGAACAGTCACCCTAATAGAGCATTCGGCTAATTTATTTACTCCATTATAGAATTTTATTACATCACAAGTTATTCTGTAGGGAGTTCAGCTGCAAACAGTTAATCTTATAGACAGTTCAGCAAGAAGAAAGTCACCATGTGGAGAGTTAAGCAAATATACTACTATAGAGATTCAGAACATTACAAGTCACACTTAAGAAAGTTCAGCTATAAACAAGTCATGCACTGTGTAGAGAATTCAGCTACAATTAAGTCACTCTCTAGAGAATTCAGTTACACAGAATTCAGCTACACACAAGTCACTGTGGAGGGAGTTCAGCTACAAACAAATTATCCTTTAGAGTGATCAGCTACAAACAAAACACCCTGTAGAGAGATCAGCTAGAAACTACACACAATGTAAGGAGTTCAGCTACAAACAATTCACCCTGTAGAGAGATCAGCTACAAACTAGACACAAAGTAAGGAGTTCAGCTACAAGCAAATTACCCTGTAGAGAGTTCATCTACAAACAAATCAACCTGTAGAGCAATCAGCTAGAAACAAATCACCCTGAAGAGAAGTCAGCTACAAAAAATCACCCTGTAGAGAGATCAGCTAGAAACAAATCACCCTGAAGAGAGGTCAGCTACAAAAAAATCACCCTGTAGAGAGATCAGCTACAAACAAATTGTCCTGTAGAGAGATCGGCTACAAACAAATCAACCTGCAGAGAGATCAGCTACACACAAATCAACTTGTAGAGAGTTCAGCTACAAACAAATTACCCTGTAGAGAGATTGGCTACAAACAAATCAGCCTGTAGAGAGTTCAGCTAAAACAAATCAGCCTGCAGAGAGATCAACTACAAACAAATCACCTTATAGAGAGTTCAGCTACAAACAAATTACCCTATAGAGAGATCGGCTACAAACAAATCAACCTGCAGAGAGATCAGCTACACACAAATCAACTTGTAGAGAGATCAATTACAAACAAATTACCCTGTAGAGAGATCGGCTACAAACAAATCAACCAGTAGAAAGATCAGCTACACACAAATCAACTTGTAGAGAGATCAGCTACAAACAAATCACCCTGTAGAGAGATCAGCTAGAAACTAGTCACAATGTAAGGAGTTCAGCTACAAGTAAATCACCCTGTAGAGAGTTCAGCTAAAACAAATCAACCTGCAGAGAGATCAGCTACAAATAAATCACATTATAGACAGTTCAGCTACAAACAAATTACCTTGTAGAGAGATCGGCTGCAAATTAATCAACCTGCAGAGAGATCAGCTACACACAAATCAACTTGTAGAGAGATCAGCTACAAACAAATCACCCTGTAGAGAGATCAGCTAGAAACTAGATACAATGCAAGGAGTTCAGCTACAAGCAAAATCACCCTTTAGTGAGTTCAGCTACAAACAAATCAACCTGCAGTGAGATCACCCACAAAAACGCACTTGTACAGAGTTCAGTTACAAACAAATCACCCTGTAGAGAGATCAGGTAGAAGAATTCACCTTGTAGAGACTTCATTTACAAAGATACCATCATATAGAGAGTTCAGCTACAAAGAAATTACCCCGTAGAGAGTTCAGCTAGAAGAAGTCACCATGTAGAGAGTTTAGCTACAAAGAAACCATCATGTACAGAGTTCAGCTACAAAGAAACCACCTGTACAGAATTCAACTACAAACAAATCACCCTGTATAGAGATCAGCTAGAAGAAGTTACCTTGTAGATAGTTCAGCTACAACAATTCACCCTGTAGAAAGATCAGATAGAAGAAGTCACCTTGTAGAGTGTTCAGTTACAAAGAAACCATCATGTAGAGAGTTCAGCTGCAAACAAATCACTCTGTAGAGAGTTCAGCTACAAAGAAACCGCCATGTAGAGAGTTCAGCCTCATACAAACCACCTTGTAGAGAATTCAACTACAACAAATCACCCTGTAGAGAAGAAGTTACCTTGTAGAGAGTTCAGCTACAAAGAAACCACCATGTAGAGAGTTTAGCTGCAAACAATTCACCTGTAGAGAGTTCAGCTAGAAACAAATCACCCCGTAGAGAGATCAACTAGACGAAGTCACCTTGTAGAGAGTTCAGCTACAAAGAAACCATCATGTAGAGAGTTCAGCTGCAAACAAATCACCCAGCAGAGAGTTCAGCTACAAAAAAATCACCCTGTAGAGAGTTCAGCTAGACGAAGTCACCTTATAGAGAGTTCAGCTACAAAGAAACCATCATGTAGAGAGTTCAGCTATAAAGACACCACCATGTAGTGAGTTTAGCTGCAAACAAATCACCTGTTACAGAGAGTTCAGCTACAAAGAAACCATCCTGTATATAGTTCAGCTACATTTCAAGTCACCCAGTAGTGAGATCAGCTGCAAAAAGAATCCTGTGGGGAATAATGAGCATGTAATAAATATATGTATATAATTTGTATAATTACTAATAAAATCAAAAATAATTGAAGTACTAAAATTCTTCTTTAAGTTCTTTTCTTCTTCCTGTGGTAAAGGAAAAAACACATGGGTTAAAAAAGCCCCAAAGCCAGCCATAGGCCGGCTTTGCAGTATACAAATACAAAAAGAAGTGATATCTAATCAAAAACAGCCAAGCTGTAAAAAAAGG
Source organism: Dysidea avara (assembly GCF_963678975.1). Classification (NCBI taxonomy): domain Eukaryota; kingdom Metazoa; phylum Porifera; class Demospongiae; order Dictyoceratida; family Dysideidae; genus Dysidea; species Dysidea avara. The sequence continues at coordinate 31,223,114 of NC_089274.1, forward strand.
TGCGGCCCCCATAAAGGCCATGGTGAAAAAAGATGTGAAATCCAAGCTGGCGGCCAAGAAATGGCTGTGATGGTAGGTTAATGGTTACATTTTAATAACGGCAATTCAGGTGAATTTTGTGCCGCTTGGTCTTGGCATCAAATTCACCTGAATTGTTGTTATTAAAATGTAACCATTAACCTACCATCACAGCCATTTCTTGGCCGCCAGCTTGGATTTCACATCTTTTTTCACCATGGCCTTTATGGTAGCCGCACCTTTTTTTACAGCTTGGCTGTTTTTGATTAGATTAAGTTTACAGATTAAGACACACGATTGTGTGTCGTGCGACCCAAGAAGCCAGCGTACCATACCGTGGGTATATTGACAGGAATAAAGAAAACGTCATTTTCACACCTCTCTATCTCGGTCATCTCTTATCTGATTGAAACCAAATTTCCTGTAGAGTTGCCCACCAGTTAGGGGAGTCCACATTCCAAATTTGAAGGACATTTCCCAAGCCATTTCCAAGATATGAACGGCTAAAATTTTGATATTTTTTCTTCGTTTTTTTTCTTCATCTTTTCGCACACTTTCCAAAAATTGCTACAAAACACAAACGCATTATTCGATTGCGTTGAAATTTTGCAGACATAACGGGAGTCCAATGGTGAATCTTAGAATCAGATTTGGTGCAAATTCAATGAATGGTTAAGGATTTTTGACCGATTATTTGCGTAAAACAATATCAATTTGTTGTCACACCTACAGGGTAAACCGCTTCATGGATAAATTGAAAGTTGGTTTGTGGATAGATCAACCATTGTAGGAGTGCCTTTTGGTGTTTCGAAATAAATATCATGGAGATATGACTCGAAACCGAAGGTGTGTAATAATTGCGCTATCGAGATTCGTGAATAAAAATACCAATAGTTTTTACACCTATGAGGCAATCTGCTTAGAGCAATGAGCTGAAAATTGGTTTGTAGCTGGAATAATCATCGTAGAAGGTCCTTGCAGTAGTACAGAATAATCTTAATACAAACCACTGTGTGTAGCAAATGCGAGATTGAGATACTCTAAATATAACAGTCACCCTAATAGAGCATTCAGCTACGTTTATATCCTATACTCCACTTATAGAATTATATCACATTGCAAGTTATTCTGTAGAGAATTCAGCTACAAACAGTTAATCTTATAGACAATTCAGCTACAAGCAAGTCACCCTGTAGAGTATTTAGCTGCAAATATATTGCTTTAAAGATTCAGTACATTACAAGTCACACAGAAGAGAGTTCAGCTGTAAACAAGATACCCAGTAGAGAGTTGAGCTACAAACAAGGTACTCTATAGAGAATTCAGCTGCACACATGTCACTGTGTAGAGGGTTTAGCTACTAATCTAAAAACCACCATGTAAAGAGTTCAACTATACAAACAAGTTATAACTCTATAGAGACATCAGCTACAAACAAATGAGAGCTCAGCTACAAACAGATCATACTGTAGAGAGTTCAACTCGAAACAAGTCACTCTATAGAGATATCAGCTAGAAACAAATCATCCTGTAAAGAGATCAGCTAGAAGACATCACCTTGTAGAGAGTTCGGGTACAAACAACTACCCTGAAGATAGTTCAGTTACGTACTGATCACCCTGTAAAGAGTTCAGCTAGAAACAATTCACCCTGTAGAGAGATCAGCTAGAAGAATTCACCTTGTAGAGAATTCAGCTACAAAGAAACCACTATATAGAGAGTTCAGCTACATTTCAAGTCATCCAGTAGAGAGATTAGCTGCAAACAAGTTATCTTGTAGGAAATAATTAGCATGTAATAATTATATGTATATAGACATAGTGTATAATAACTGATAAAATCAAAATATTAGAAATCTGCTTTAAATCTTGATTATGATTATGATTAAATCTTTTTCTTCTTCCTGTGGTACAGAAAAGAGATAGGTTATCCCAAAGCCGGCTGTGGGGTATACAGATACAAAAAGAAGTGGTATCTAAACCAAGCTGTAAAAAAAGAGTGTGGCCCCCAAAAAAGCTATGGTTAAAAAGATGTGAAATCCAAGGTGGCATCCAAAGAATGGCTGTGATGGTTGGTTAATGGAAAAGGGTCATCATGGCAAGTGGCACCAAATTCACCTGAATTGTCGTTATTAAATTTTTTACCATTAACCTACTATCACAGGCATTTCTTGGCCGCCACCTCAGATTTCACATCTTTTTTCACCAAGGCCTTTTACCATTAACCTACCATCACAGCCATTGGATTTCACATCTTTTTTCACCATAGCCTTTAGGGGGCCGCACTCTTTTTTTACAGCTTGGCTGTTTTGGATTAGATTAGACATTGCATAAAGATTGTAAATGTAACCCTTGTAATTACAACTATACTCAACGGAATTTAAAGAAAAATATTCAGGATAGGTTTCACAGACTCACTGACTTTAACCATGTGATGGCTTCCCCACATTTGCAGTGAGGACCATCTGAGTTTTCTGTAGTTACTGGATTGATTGCAGAGGTGCTTCTCGTAGTGTTCTTTGTTTGTAATGCTGCGTAATGCACTGAACATACGTAGTTGAAAACAAAATGGCCATTTCACTATTTCAATAATTGATAGTTTGGGCATGTTTTCAGACAAAAACGAAATGTCTGTTGCCATTCTTTCTTCTAAAGTGGTATACACCTTAGTATGCACAAGTTCATCGGTCATAATGATGTTACAGTACTAAAAAGTAAACAAGCAAGTACAAGGAAAATTAGGAATCTTAAGTTTGATTAGGGATCATAACAACAAAAAGTGGTGGGAAAAGGGTGTACACCTGCACCTTAATATGTGACTGTCTCAGCGAAAATCCATCTAGTTCGCACAAGCATGCGTTTTTAGAAAAACGAAATATCAAAAATTTGTGAAATTAAGCATGTTACAAAGAAAATTTTACACAACTTTTAATAGAGGAATTTCTCAGGAAAGGAAGTCTTAAATTGATTAAACCTATACGCCTATACACCATCTTATTCGCCTACTCACGAGGAGTTCAAAAATCTTTGTTTCGTTTCTGTAACCCCAATGGTTTACGTGTCATATATATTTGTTTACGATGCAGTAGATGTAAGCAAAATTGTCACCATTTTTTCAGTAAAACCACCTTCATACACCTACGTGCAAGTGACTGCAGGGCTAAAACTATACCTTGGTTGATCTGCCAATACATGGTGAACATTTTAAGCCAAATCTCAACTCTGTAGACCAATCCAAATGGAAGTTATGGTTGTGAATGTAAGCACCTGTAGTTTATTTAGTATAGTCACTGTACAAATCGCTTTCTTTGTTCTCCTTACTTTCTAGCGATTTAATTCCAAAACTGCTCACCATAATTGACTTAAACTTTGGTGAACCATTCCTTGGACAATGCAGGAAATAGTGAGAAAATAAAAAGAAATTCTGAAGTTGTTCGAACTAGACAGGTTTTCGCTGAGATGGTCACATATACTAGTGGTGAGTATTTAATCCCTACTTCAGCTGTGGATATCAAGACACACGGTAGTGTGTCGTGCGGCCCAAGAATCCGGCGTGCCACCCGTGAGTATATTAACAGGAAGAAAGAAAATGCAATTTTCACACCTATGTAACTCTGTGATCCCTTATCCGATTGGCACCAAATTTGCTAGAGAAGTGCCGGCCAGCAAGGGGAGTCTACACACCAAATTTGAAGAAAATCGCTCAAGCCATTTCCGAGATACGAGTGAACAAAATTTCGTTTTAATTTCTTCGTTTTTTCTTCTACTACTTCTTCATTTCGCACATTTCGCAAAATCCACCATAAAACACGAATGCATGTTCGGATCGGGCTGAAATTTGGCACACTTAAAGGGCTCATTAAGGCGGATCTGTGTACCAACTTTGGTAGGAATCCGATGAACATTCACTGAGTTATGACCGATTATTTGTGTAAAATAAGGTCGAAGGTCTGTCACGCCTACAGGGTAAACTCCTTTGAGGAATCAGTTGAAAATTGCTATGTAGATGGAGCAACAATCGTAGGAGTGCTTTTTTGTGGTTTGAAAGGAATCGAGATAAAGACCACGGAGATATGACACAAAACCCAACCTGTGTCAAAATTACGCGATCGATTTTTATGAATAAAAATACTATTAGTTTTCGTGTCTATCAGGCAAACCGCTTAGAGCAATGAGCTGAAAATTAGTGTGTAGCTGGAATAATCATCATAGAAAGTCCTTGCAGTAGTACAGAAGAATCGGATTACAAACCACTGAGTTATGATTCGAAAGGCAACTAAATGTAGCAAATGCGAGATCAAGATACTCTAATAGAACAGTCACCCTAATAGAGCATTCAGCTACGTTTATAACTTACTCCATTACAGAATTATATTACATTGCAGGATATTCTGTACGGAATTCAGCTACAAACAGTTAATCTGATAGTCAATTCAGCTACATGCAAGTCACCCTGTAGAGAGTTCATTTAGAAACAAGTCACCCTGTATCAGCTAGAAGAAGTCACCTTGTAGAGAGTTCAGCTACAAAGAAACCATCATGTAGAGAGTTCAGCTACAAACCAATCACAACTCAGCTACAAACAAACATGCCCTGTAAAAAGATCAGCTAGAAGAAGCTACCTTGTAGAGAGTTCAGCTACAAAGAAATCACCATGTAGAGAGTTAAGCTGCAAACAAATCACCCAGTAGAAAGTTCAGCTATGAACAGATCACCCTGTTGAGAGTTCAGTTAGGAACAAGTAATCCTGTAGAGAAATCAGCTAGAAGTATCACCTTGTAGAAAGTTCAGCTACAAACAAATCATCTGTAGAGAGTTCAGCTACAAACAAATCACCCTACAGAGAGATCAGCTAGAAGAAGTCACCTTGTAGAGAGTTCAGCTATAAAGAAACCACCATGTAGAAAATTCAGCTGCAAACAAATCCCCTGTAGAGAGTTCAGCTAGAAACAAGTCACCCTGTAGAGAGATCAGCTAGAAACAAGTCATCCTGTAGAGAGTTCAGCTAGAAGAAGTCACATTGTAGAGAGTTCAGCTACAAAGAAACTACCATGTAGAGAGTTCAGCTGCAAACAAATTACCCTGTAGAGAACTCAGCTACGAACAAATCGCCCTGTAGAAAGAACAGCTAGAAGAAGTTACTATGTAGGGAGTTCAGCTACAAACAGATCACCCTGTAAAGAGTTCAGCTACAAACAAATCACCCTGTAGAGAGTTCAGTTACAAAGAAACCACCATGTAGAGAGTTAAGCTGCAAAAAAAAATCAATCACTCTGTAGGGAGTTCAGCTAGAAGAAGTCACCTTGTAGAGAGTTCAGCTGCAAATAAATCACCCTGTAGAGAATTCAGCTACAAACAAATCACCCTGTAGAAAGATTAGCTAGAAGAAGTTACCTTGTAGAGAGTTCAGCTACAAATAAACCACCATTTAGAGTGTTCAGCTGCAAACAAATCACCCTGTAGAGAGTTCAGTTACAAAGAAACCACCATGTAGAGAGTTCAGCTGCAAAAAAATCATCTGTAGAGAGTTCAGCTACAAACAAATCACCCTGCAGAGAGATCAGCTAGAAGAAGTCACCTTGTAGAGAGTTCAGCTATAAAGAAACCACCATGTAGAAAGTTCAGCTGCAAACAAATCCCCTGTAGAGAGTTCAGCTAGAAACAAGTCACCTTGTAGAGAGATCAGCTAGAAACAAGTCACCCTGTAGAGAGTTCAGCTAGAAGAAGTCACATTGTAGAGACTTCAGCTACAAAGAAACTACCATGTAGAAAGTTCAGCTGCAAACAAACACCCTGTAGAGAACTCAGCTACGAACAAATCGCCCTGTAGAAAGATCAGCTAGAAGAAGTTACCTTGTAGGGAGTTCAGCTACGAATAGATCACCCTGTAGAGAGTTCAGCTGCAAAAAAATCAATCACTCTGTAGGGAGTTCAGCTAGAAGAAGTCACCTTGTAGAGAGTTCAGCTGCAAATAAATCACCCTGTAGAGAATTCAGCTACAAACAAATCACCCTGTAGAAAGATCAGCTAGAAGAAGTTACCTTGTAGAGAGTTCAGCTACAAAGAAATCACCATGTAGAGTGTTCAGCTGCAAACAAATCACCTGTAGAGAGTTCAGCTAGAAACAAGTCACCTTGTAGAGAGATCAGCTAGAAACAAGTCACCCTGTAGAGAGTTCAGCTAGAAGAAGTCACATTGTAGAGAGTTCAGCTACAATGAAACTACCATGTAGAGAGTTCAGCTGCAAACAAACACCCTGTAGAGAACTCAGCCACAAACAAATCACCCTGTAGATAGATCAGCTAGAATAAGTTACCTTGTAGGGAGTTCAGCTACAAACAAATCACCCTATAGAGAGTTCAGCTACAAATACATCATCATGTAGAGAGTTCAGCTGCAAACAAATCATCCTGTAGAGAGTTCAACTATGAAAATATCACCCGGTAGAGAGTTCAGCTAGAAGAAGTCACCTATTAGAGAGTTCAGCTACAAAGCAACCACCACGTAGAGAGTTCAGCTGCAAAAAAATCAATCACTGTGTAGAGAGTTCAGCTAGAAGAAGTCACCTTGTAGAGAGTTCAGCTGCAAATAAATCACCCTGTAGAGAATTCAGCTACAAACAAATCACCCTGTAGCAAGATCAGCTAGAAGAAGTTACCTTGTAGAGAGTTCAGCTACAAAGAAACCACCATGTAGAGAGTTCAGCTGCAAACAAATCACCTGTAGAGAGTTCAGCTAGAAACAAGTCACCCTGTAGAGACATCATCTAGAAGAAGTCACCATGTAGAGAGTTCAGCTACAAAGAAACCGCCATGTAGAGAGTTCAGCTGCAAACAAATCAGCCTGTACAGAGTTCAGATACAAACAAATCACAGATCAGCTGGAAACAAGTCGCATTGTAGAGAGATCAGGTAGTATAAGTTACCTTGTAGAGAGTTCAGCTACAAAGAAACTACCATGTAGAGAGTTTAGCTGCAAACAAATCACCCAGTAGAAAGTTCAGCTATGAACAGATCACCCTGTTGAGAGTTCAGTTAGAAACAAGTCATCCTGTAGAGAGATCACCTAGAAAGATCACCTTGTAGAGAGTTCAGCTATATACAAACAAATCACCTGTAGAGAGTTCAGCTACAAAGAAATCACCCTGTAGAGAGTTCAGCTACAAAGAGATCATCATGTAGAGAGTTCAGCTGCAAACAAGTCATCCTGTAGAAAGTTCAGCTATGAAAAAATCACACCGTAGAGAGTTCAGCTAGAACAAGTCACCTTTTAGAGAGTTCAGCTACAAAGCAACCACCATGTATAGAGTTCAGCTGCAAACACATCACCCTGTAGAGAATTCAGCTACAAGCAAATTGTCTTGTAGAGAGACCAGCTAGAAACAAGTCACCCTGTAGACAGATCAGCTACCTTGTAGAGAGTTCAGCTGCAAACAAATCAGCCTGTACAGAGTTCAGATACAAACTAATCACAGATCAGCTGGAAACAAGTCACATTGTAGAGAGATCAGGTAGTGTAAGTTACCTTGTAGAGAGTTCAGCTACAAAGAAACCACCATGTAGAGAGTTTAGCTGCAAACAAATCACCCAGTAGAAAGTTCAGCTATGAACAGATCACCCTGTTGAGAGTTCAGTTAGAAACAAGTCATCCTGTAGAGAGATCACCTAGAAGGATCACCTTGTAGAGAGTTCAGCTACAAACAAATCACCTGTAGAGAGTTCAACTACAAACAAATCGCCTTGTAGATAGATCAGCTAGAAAAAGTTACCTTGTAGAGAGTTCAGCTACAAAGAAATCACCCTGTAGAGAGTTCAGCTACAAAGAAATCATCATGTAGAGAGTTCAGCTGCAAACAAATCAGCCTGTAGAGAATTCAACTACAAACAGATAACCCTGCAGAGAGTTCAGCTAGAGTCAAGTCACCCTGTAGAGAGAATCCTGTAAAGAGTTCATCTACGTACAAGCAGATCACCCTGTAGAGATTTCAGCTACATTTCAAGTCACCCAGTAGAGAGATCAGCTGCAAATTATCCTGTGGGGATTAATTGACATGTAATAAATATATGCTCTCTTTTTATATTATGAACTCTTGATATATGCATTATATATATAATTTGTACATTTACTGATAAAATCAGAATGAGTTAAAGTGTTTATAAAATCTGCTTCACCTTTTTCTTTTTCCTGTGGTAATGAAAAATATATAGGTTAAAAAGCCCCAAAGCTGGCCATAGGCCATCTTTGGGGTATACAAATACAAAAAGAAGTGAAATCTAATCAAAAACAGCCAAGCTGTAAAAAAGGAGTGCGGCCCTTGAAAAGGCTATGGTGAAAAAAGATGTGAAATCCAAGGTGGCGGCCAAGAAATGGCTGTGATGGTAGGTTAATGGTAAAAATTTTAATAACAACAATTCAGGTGAATTTTGTGCCAATTGACCAAGCGGCACCAAATTCACCTGAATTGTTGGTTATTAAAATTTTTACCATTAACCTACCATCACAGCCATTTCTTGGCCACCACCTTGGATTTCACATCTTTTTTCACCATAGCCTTTTCAAGGGCCACACTCCTTTTTTTACAGCTTGGCTGTTTTTGATTAGTTAGGGATTACATGTTCACTGGTATATTCTCAGGTATAATTTTCCTCTACTGTTTTACTGCTTATTATTCCTATTATCAACCTCCCTCATTTTATTACTATTTTATTTCTACGATCCTAATCGAACTTAAAATTCCTTAGTTTTCCTTGTACTGTACTTGTGATGTCAGTATAGTTCTTGCATATATTTTGTTATCACTGATTGTAGAAACGACAAGAGCTAAGTGAACGTATCCAGACTGTGACAAACTCACTAATAATGTCTCAACAGGTAAAGTTAAATTATGTGTGTTGTTTGTGATGAGTGATGCATGGTTATTGTGCTGCTTGTATGTATGTGTTAGACTAGGGTTCCAGTCTCAATTTTTAGATACAGGTGTATACAGTTCCAAATACACAGAAGTTGTAGAGGTTTTGTATTCTAGAATTGCCGCAGCCCAATAAGTGTTATGAAAACAAAAACACTAGACACACGTGCAGGTGACTAGTGCATTGTAAACCATGGTATTGGTTTATAACAGAGATCATCTACAAAATCCTAATACAGTATAGAAAACTCACCTTAACACTATATTTGAAAAAGACAAAAAAGAAACCTTAAAGAGAAGAAGCCTTAGACGCTGATTTGTATGAAATATAGTCTAACTAATGAGTATGAAGTCAAAAGGAACCGATAGAAGTGAAACTTAATATACCAGGCTTATTATATTTTGCACAGACCTATAACACAATCTGTACTTTTTGGGGTTCTATAAACCTGTATAGTCTTTTCCTGTGACTTGCTCCATGTCTATGGCTTCTCATTGCACTGAAAACATAAATTCTCAAGTTTTTTTTAAACCAGGTGCTCACCCACAGCCAGCCTGGCCAGCTGTGTCCTGGTTTCCTGAAATTGGTTTGACCAAAACCGTGTGTCTGTGTGTCTGCATGCACGTAGGTATGTAAGTGCAACACCCACATGAGCAAACAAGCTTTGAGCTACACTGTACAGACAGTAAACCTTAATTCAATGAGCAAATATGTACTGTATTAAAGCTTAACTTTCTAGCTTTGTTGTGTTTGCTTGAAGGGTGTGTGGCCAGTAACTGAAACCAGGCAAAACAGTTTTGTAGGGGCTGGCCTACATGCTGTAACATGCGTGTAACAATTGAAAAACAATATAACAGGTCTTGTAAGCTACCAGGAATGACATGTCTTCTCGAGTTGAAAGGGGGAGTATCTCCTTTGTATGCAAACAGAAATTAAGAGTATGAAACCATGAGGCTTTGTGTATGGAATCTGCTTATGAAAACACGATAGACAAGCTATAAAACAGTTAAGAAGATACTTCTTTGCGTAATTTGTGGTTTAAAGTAGTTTGCTTGAGTTACGCTTCCTTAGCGATGCAAAGCAACGTAAGTGATGAATTACAAAATAATTGGTGAATTGCAAAATACGTATGTACCGTAAACCTGTACTGTGTGTATATTACAATAAGGTGATAAATTAATTAATAGCGTGCTGTGTGTTAATTTATGAAGAGTTAAATTTGTGAACGGTTAGCTAAGAGATAGTATTTACTGGATACCTCATTTTTAGAAGTAGCACAGCACCAACTTGTTTTTATAAATTCACTTAGCCATTTATCTGAGTAGCAAAAGAATATTAAAAGTTTATGTGTATATAATTATTCGACCTAGCATCACTTCAGACAGAGTATGTACTATACCCATTGAGTCCATAGTTCTACAATGGTTTAGACCGTCTGACTTGTTTGACTGATCTTTGTATTTTTTTTTTCAGCCATCTCTATTTTTGTATTTTAATTTTATAGCATTCCAAATGAACATGTCATATACTGTATCTTTGGGTAATGCATAAAGAGTATTCTGAGATTACTGTTACACAATGATTTTATATTGGCTATTGCTTTCTAGGATATATATATGTAGTACTTTATATTACCATTCACATCCATGCTTGTCTAGAATCAAGACACACGATAGTGTGTCGTGCGGCCAAATACAACAAGTTCGGGCACATGACAGACATGTGTGTATTTTACAGGAATCAAGAAATTGTCATTTTCATGCATCCATAGCTTGATAGTGCCTGACCAGAAATTAACCATTTTTGCTGTTGAAACTTCCACAGAATGGGGCACCTCCTGCTTTAGATTTGAGCTGAATCTGCCATGCCATCACTGAGATATGCACCTTCGAAGTTCATCTTAGTATTTTTCTTCCTTTTCTTCTTCAGTTAGAAAAATCGCTATAACTTGTGCATGCTTTAATCGATTTTCTTCAAATTTGGAGGGTAGTACGAACGTAATACAGCATGTTTGTAGTCCAAATTTCGTACACATCAGATAAATAGCAAGGTGGTTAAATGCAATTTTCAAAAAATGCAATTTTTGATTTTTTATCACAGCCACAGTGTAAACCACTTGAATGAATGGCTTGAAAATTGATCTGTCTATGGAGTAACCATTGTAGTGCAAGTGTTTTGTGGTTTGAAAAAAATTGCACTAACGGTCATGGAGTTATAACAAAAACGCAAATCATGTGTACCAAGCGCTTGATCAAGTTTCGCTGATAAAATGTGGTACTTGGCTCACTTACTAGGCAAACTAGTCAATGAAATCAGTTGAAAATAGGTAGGTAGGTAGATCAATTATTTTAGAACGATCTTTCAGTTGTTTACAGTGAATCAGATTAAAAACCACTGAGTTACACTACGAAGTCAACTAGATGTAACAAGTGGGTGATCAAGATACTCTAATAGTGCAGTCACCCTAATAGAACATTCAACTATGTAATAAGTAACTCTATTAGAACATTCAGCTACAATCAGTTCATCATATAGAGAGTCCTGGTAACAACAAGTCACCCTTTAGAGAGTTCAAGTCACCCTGAATAGAGTTCAGCTACATAAAAAGTCATCCTAAAGAATTCAGCAAACAAAATTCACCCTGTAGAGAGTTCAGCTACAAAATATCACCCTGTGGAGAGTTCAGCCACAAACAAGTCATCCTTCAGCTACCAATAAATCACCCTGTGGAGAGTTCAACCATGAACAAGTCAAATGCTAAAAAAGTCATGCTAGAGAAAGATCAGCTGCAAACAAGAAGTCACCTTCAGCTACAAACAAATCAACCTGTGGGAGGCTGAACCACAAACAAGTCACCCTGTGGAGAGTTCAGCTACAAAAATATCACCCAGTGGAGTATGCAGTTTCAAACAAGACTGCATGTAGAGAGTTCAGCTACAAACAAATCATCCTGTAGAAAGTTCAGTCACTAACTAGTCCCTGTGTAGCGAGTTCAGCTACAAACTAGTCACCCCGTATAGATTTCAGTTACAAACTAATCACCTTGTGGAAGATTCAGCCACAAACAAGTCACCCTGTTAGAGTTCAACTAGAAACAAGTCACTCTGTAGAGAGTTCATCTAGCAACAAGTCACCCTATAGAGAGACTAACTAGAAATACAAGTCACCCTGTAGAAAGTTCAACTACATTTCAAATCACCCTGTAGAGAATTCAGCTAGAAACAAATCCCCCTGTAGGAAGATCTGCTAGAATCTAGTCACCCTGCAGAGAGATCAGATAGAAATAAGTCATGCTATAGAGAGTTCTACTACACTTCAAGTCACCCTGTAGAGAGTTCAACTAGAAATAGGTTACCATGTGGAGAATTCAGCTACAAACAAGTCATTCTGTACAGAGTTCAACTACATTTCTATTCACCCTGTAATGAGTTCAGCTAGAAACAAACCATGCGCCCTGTATAGAGTTCATCTAGAAACGAAGAGAGATCAGCTAGAAATAAGTCACCCTGTAGAAAGTTCAATTGCATTTCGAGCCATGCTGTAGAGAGTTCAGCTAGAAACAAGTTACCCAGTATAGAGATCAGCTCACCCTGTAGAGAGATCAGCTAGAAACATAGATAGTTCATCTACAAATAAGTCAACCTGTAAAGAGATCACTCACTTTGTATATAGTTCAGCTACAAACAAGTCACCTTGTAGAGAGATCAGCTTCACCCTGTAGTGAGTTCAACTACATTTCAATAGAGAATTCAGCTTTCACCCTGTAGAGAGATCAGTTGGAAACAAGTCATCCTGTAGAGAGTTCATCTATAAACAAGTCAGTCTGTAGAAAGTTCAGCTACAAAACAAATCACTCTGGAGATAGATCAGCTAGGAACAAGTCACCTTGTGTAGACTTCATCTACTGTATATAAAATCATCCCGAAGAGAGGTCAGCTAGAAACAAGTTGCCCAGTAGAGAGATAAGCTTGGAACAAGTCACCCTGTAGATTGTTCAACTACAAACAAATCAGCACCCTGTAGAGAGTTAAGCTAGAAACAAACCACCCTGTAGAGAGATCAGCTACAAACAAATCATCCTGTAAAGAGATCAACTAGAAACAAGTCACCCTGTAGAGAGATCAGCTACAAACAAGTCATCATATACATAATTCAACTACGTATCTTTCATGGAGCGTTGAGCTAGAAATAAATCACCCTGTAGAAAGTTAAGCAACAAGCAAATCACCAAGTGGAAAGATCAAGCCACCCTGTAGAGAGTTCAGCTAGAATTAAGCACCCTGTAGAGAGAGATCAAGAAACAAATCACCCTGTAGAGAGTTCAGCTAGAAACAATTCACCCTGTAAAGAGTTAGAAACAAGTCACCCTAGAAACAAGTCACCCTTTAGAGAGCTCAGTTAGAAACAGAGAGATCAGCTAGAACCAAGCCACCTTGTAGAGAGTTCAACTACACATGTACATTTTTCTCTGTAGAGAGTTCAGCTGCATAGATGTATACAATTCACTCTGTAGAGAGTTCAGCTAGAAATACACTGTAAATCATCCTATAGAGAGTTCAGTTACATTACAATTTACCCCGTAGAAAGTTCAGCTACAAGAAAAGTTTCTTGTAGAAAGTTCAGCAATGTTTCTTTCTGTACGGAGTGTGGTTAGGATACGAGCCACTGTATGTGACAATCCATTAATCATGTAGTTTAAAAGTTCAGTCTCTCTGTAGATATTCAGCAACATCCACACCTGTAGAATATTCAGGTGCAAACAATTCAACCTGTATAGCTATGTAGGTGAAGTAATTTGTATTACACATTGTATGATTGATCATGGTTGTAAATTACTAATTAATATTGTTTGAATGTACGTGAAGCTTAACAAGTAATTAAAAATCGTAATCTCCCTCATAATCCTCATTCCTGTAAAAAAGGAAAAAGACAAGTTAAAAGAAATACCCAAAGCTGGCCATAGGCTTTCTTATGGTATGAAATTAACCAAAAAACAACCAAGCTGTAAAAAAGGTGTGCAGCCTCCAAAAAAACTAGGATGAAAATAGATGTGAAACCAAGGTGGCAGCCAAGAAATGGCTGTGATGGTAAGTTAACAGCAAAAATTTTAATAATGGCAATTCATGTGAATTTGGTGCTTCCTAGTGCTTATCCATTCCTGACATGTAGAACTTTCAACCATTGAGTCTGAATAAAGATCTGTGTGTGACAATTCCAGTGTTATGCTTTAACAGGTTTGACGTGCTCCATCATACTGTAGTTCTGCAATGGTTTTTAACTTGCTGACTTGACTCTTCTTTCTTTGTTTTTTCAGCAAAAACTTTAAACATTATTTTGCACTAGTTTGTGTACTTTTTATACTTTTATTTATGGATAAATATGCAAGAGAATTATTGCGTAAGATGACAACAGACTACAAAACAAAGATGCCTGTGGTACTTGAAGGTACACAGTATTAGACAAGTCCATCATCAAATTGCATGTACAGTAGTGATTCAATAATCAGCTTTCAACTATATAATACTTTGTACACTGTAAGTAATATCTAATCCCAAACAGCCAAGCTGTAAAAAAAAGAGTGCGGCCCTCAAAAAGGCTATGGTAAAAAAAAAGATGTGAAATCCAAGGTGACAACCAAGAAATGGTTGTGATTATAGGTTAATTGTTAATTTTTTTATAACGACAGTTCAGGTGAATTTGGTGCCGCTTGATTTTGGTAAATTCAGGTGAATTTGGTGTCACTTCTTTTTGTATTTGTATTCCCCAAAGCCGGCCATAGTTTGGGGCTTTTTTAACTTATCTTTTTTTCTTTACCACAGGAAGAAGAAAAAGATAAAGCAGATTTTTAATACTTTAACTATTTCTGATTTTATCAGTAAATATACAAATCAAGACACACGGTAGTGTGTCGTGTGGCCCAAGGAGCTGGCGCGCCACACCGTGAGTATATTGACAGGAAGAACGAAAACGTCATTTTCACACCTTTGTATCTCGGTGATCACGTATCTGATTGGAACCAAATTTGCTACACAGTTTCCCGCCAGCCAAGGGAGTCTACATTCCAAATTTGAAGGAAATCGCTCCAGCCATTTCCGAGATACGAGCTGCCAAAGTTTCGTTTTTTTTCTTCGTTTTTTTCTTCTTCTTCGTCTTTTCGCACACTTGCAAAAATTGCTATAACACGCAAACGCGTACTCCGATCGCCTTGAAATTTGGCACACAGAAAGGGAGTCCAAAGGCAAGTCCTAGCATCAAATTTGGTACAAATCCGATGAATGGTTCAGGAGTTATGACCGATTATTCGCGTAAAACAAGATGGATTTGTTGTCACGCCTACAGGGTAAACCGCTTCATGGAATGAGTTGAAAATTGCTATGTAGATGGAGTAACCATCGTAGGAGTGCCTTTTGGTGGTTTGAAAGGAATCGAGATAAAGACCACGGAGATATGACACAAAACCCAACCTGTGTCACAATTACGCGATCGATTTTTATGAATAAAAAAGTATTAGTTTTCACGCCTACTAGGCAAACCGCTTAGAGCAATGAGCTGAAAATCGGTGTATAGCTGGAATAATCTTCATAGAAAGTCCTTGCAGTAGTACAGAAGAATCGGATTACAAACCACTGAGTTATGATTCGAAAGCCAACTCCGTGTAGCAAATGCGAGATCGAGATACTCTAATAGAACAGTCACCCTAATAGAGCATTCGGCTAATTTATTTACTCCATTATAGAATTTTATTACATCACAAGTTATTCTGTAGGGAGTTCAGCTGCAAACAGTTAATCTTATAGACAGTTCAGCAAGAAGACAGTCACCATGTGGAGAGTTAAGCAAATATACCACTATAGAGATTCAGAACATTACAAGTCACACTTAAGAAAGTTCAGCTATAAACAAGTCATGCACTGTGTAGAAAATTCAGCTACAATTAAGTCACTCTCTAGAGAATTCAGTTACACAGAATTCAGCTACACACAAGTCACTGTGGAGAGAGTTCAGCTACAAACAAATTACCCTTTAGAGTGATCAGCTACAAACAAAACACTTTGCAGGGTGTTCAACTGCAACAAATCAATTACCTTTAGAGCAATCGGCAATGAACAAATCAACACAAATCTACCTGTAGAGAGATCAGCTAGAAACAAATCACCCTGAAGAGAGTTCAGCTACAAAAAATCACCCTGTAGAGACATCAGCTAGAAACTAGACACATTGTAAGGAGTTCAGCTACAAGCAATCACCCTGTAGAGAGTTCAGCTAAAACAAATCAACCTGCAGAGAGATCAGCTACAAACAAATCACCTTATAGAGAGTTCAGCTACAAACAGATTACCTGTAGAGAGATCGGCTACAAACAAATCAACCTGCAGAGAGATCAGCTATATACACACAAATCAACTTGTAGAGAGATCAGCTACAAACAAATCACCCTGTAGAGAGATCAGCTAGTAACTACACACAATGTAAGGAGTTCAGCTACAAACAAATCACCCTGTAGAGACATCAGCTACAAACTAGACACAAAGTAAGGAGTTCAGCTACAAGCAAATTACCCTGTAGAGAGTTCATCTACAAACAAATCAACCTGTAGAGCAATCAGCTAGAAACAAATCACCCTGTAGAGAGATCAGCTAGAAACAAATCACCCTGAAGAGAGGTCAGATACATAAAAAATCACCCTATAGAGAGATCAGCTACAAACAAATTGCCCTGTAGAGAGATCGGCTACAAACAAATCAACCTGCAGAGAGATCAGCTACACACAAATCAACTTGTAGAGAGTTCAGCTACAAACAAATAACCCTGTAGAGAGATTGGCTACAAACAAATCAGCCTGTAGAGAGTTCAGCCAGAAACAAGTTCACCCTGTAGAGTGATCAGCTAGAAATAAGTCATGCTGTAAAGAGATCAGCTACAAAGAACCCATCCTGTAGAGAGTTCTGCCATCCTGTATAGAGTTCAGCTAGAACAAGTCACCTTGTAGATAGTTCAGCTACAAAGAAACCAGCATGTAGAGAGTTCGGCTACAAACAAATCATCTGTAGAGAGTTCAGCCAGAAACAAGTTCACCCTGTAGAGTGATCAGCTAGAAATAAGTCACCCTGTAGAGAGATCAGCTACAAAGAAACCATCCTGTAGAGAGTTTGATTACAAACAGATAACCCTATAGAGAGTTCAGCTAGAAACAAGTCACCATGTAGAGAGATCAGCTAAAATCAAGTTACACTGTAGAGAAATCAGCTAGAAACAAGTCACCCTGTACAGAGATTAGCTACAAAGAAACCATCCTGTAGAGAGTTGAATTACAAACAGATGACCTTATAGAGAGTTCAGCTAGAAACAAGTCACCGCGTAGAGAGATCAGTTAGAAACAAGTTAGATCAGCTAGAAACAAGTCACCTGTGGAGAGATCAGCTACAAAGAAATCATCCTATAGAGAAATCAGCTACAATCAAGTTACACTATAAAGAGATCAGCTAGAAACAAATCATCTTGCAGAGAGTTCAGGTGCAAACAATCACCCTGTAGAGAGTTCAGCCACCCTGTAGAGAGTTCAGCTAGAACAAGTCACCTTGTAGAGAGTTCAGCTACAAAGAAACCACCGTTCAGCTGCAAACAAATCACCCTGTAGATAGCTCAGCTAGAAACAAATCATCTTGTAGAGAGTTCAGCAAGAAATATATCACCCTGAAAAGAGTTCAGCTACAAACAATGAGAGTTTCAGCTACAGTTCAGTTACAGTATGTAAGAAGTCACCTTATTAACCACAGTATGTGATAATCATCATTCAATGTTAAATATACAAATATTTCATCAGACAAAAGCTATACACACTCCTTTGTTCCACAATTCCTGCAGTAAAAAAAAAGCAAGTTAAAAGGAAGCATCAAAGCCATATGGCCAGTTTTGTGGCTTGCAATACAAAAAGAAGTGATATCTAAACCAAAACAGCCAAGCTGTAAAAAAAGAGTGCGGTCCCCAAAACGGCCAAGGTGAAAAAAGATGTGAAATCCAAGGTGGCGGCCAAGAAATGGCTGTGATGGTAGGTTAATGGCAAAAATTTTAATTACGATAATTCATGTGAATTTGGTGCCGAATCCTAGTGGAGGAGGCAACGCAAATTCACCTGAATTTTCGTAATTAAAAGTTTTGCCATTAACCTACCATCACAGCCATTTCTTGGCCGCCACCTTGGATTTCACATCTTTTTTCACCATGGCCTTTTTGAGGGCCGCACTCTTTTTTTACAGCTTGGCTGTTTTGGTTTAGATTATACTAACATCAGTATGAGGAAACTCATTTTACGTAGCCAAGTAGCGGCTTTGCCCCAACTGACACTTCACAAAACAAAAATTTCACGTTTAAACCCCCATGGTCATGCCCATTTAGTGATTTGGCAGCTTGGGCTCGGACTTACGCTCTCACAGCCACAGGTTAGTTTGATCAGTTTGTATTTCGTGTAACTCACGGCAGCTTTCATGGATATATCCTCATTGACGACTAACTCAGCTGCTTTGTAGACTTTTGAGCCCAGTCACAGCCTGTCAGCGAACGAATCGCTTATTAAAATTCAATAAATATGCCATGCAAATTATTTCATAATGTTTGACTTTTGATAGTTTTCAATCCAGTTCCTACTCGGTAGACTTTCCTGGCTGGTCACCGCAGGCGCTCTCGACGGAATCTAAATTATAGAAATGTACAATTGCAAAAAGATTACTATATGATTGCTAACCTTATACATAGACCATCATGCTGCTGAATTCTGTGTCTCGTCCATTCATTACCAGCCTTCCTTCAATGCTCCATAAACTTGTAAGCCTAAAAACGCTTGAAAACTGGAATGCAGACAGAAGGCAACAAGGTATGCAAACGCAACACTTAGTAAACGCAATGCAAATGCAGAGCAACCCAATGCAAATGTAACAGGAACTTTTTTGTGACTGCTACTGTAGCAGTGCATAGCAATGTAAATGAAGAATTACAAAAATCTGTAATTACAATAAATCAATTACATATGTATTATTGCACAACCAAAATCCTATTTGCTAGAATAATAACATAGTAATACATAGATGGTTAATTCCACGTGAATTATCTAGCTGTATGGGGCCTGGTTTTTAGAAATAGCACAATATCAACTTGTTTTGTGTTTGTGTGTGTGTATGTGTGTGTGTGTGTGTGTGTGTGTGTGTGTGTGTGTGTGTGTGTGTGTGTGTTATGAACACTGTGAAACATTTACAGTCTATATGTGCACATAGGATTGCTTGCCATTAGAGGGACTAAGAGATGAACTGGAAACCCTAAAGGATAATTTAGATTATGTTCAAGACAGAATCAAAAGTGGACAAAATGATATCATGGCTCTAATGGAAACTAAAACTGTATGTACTGTTGCAGTTGTATGTTTGACTCACTGTACATGTATATCACACATCAAATTTTTAGGTATACATTATTTTTCACACAAAAACAACTAAGCTGCGAAAAAATGGTGTTACCTAGGTGAAAAAAAGTGGTGAAATTGAAGGTGGCAGCCAAGAAATGGCTGTAACGATGTTAATGCTAATAATGCAAACAGCCATTACTCAAAAATTTATTAGCATTAACATCATTGCTTTTCCACCACCTTGGATTTCACAACTTTTTTTACCAAGGTTGCACTATTTTTTCACAGCTTGGATGTTTTTTTTTGTGTGGATTTTACTTCTATTTGTACCTGTTCGTTTTTACTCACCTTTCTTCTTACAGTATCTATACAGATATAATGATGATTATTGAAGACAGACTTACAAATGTATTGTATTGCATGCTTTAGTTCAATATTTGGTAATATTATTGTAATACTCTAATAGAGTGCACATTTTTGGTGACTTCTAATATAACATACATAGAATGTTCTACAATAATATATTGGTATATCTATTGTATGCTTTACTTCTGTATTTGGTAATATTATTGTACTGCTCTAATAGAGTGCACATTTTTGAGATCTTCTAATACAACATACGTACATTGAATGTTCTAGATCAAAATACTTCTATTGGTACGTACATCTATGAAATTATAAACGTTTATTATTAGCAGAGTTTGACCAGAATTTTCATATATAAAGCAGAAATTAAGTGAGGCGATCAGCCAAGGTAATAGCAGTTTAGTGGTTAAGGATGAGGTATTTACAGGTTATGTGGTCCCTGGTTTGAACTGTAGTAAGTTATTTTTTGACATTTTTGTGCACCTTTTTACCCTGCACTGACTGCTCTATTACAGTATCTGGAACCCGAAATTTACACTTGCTTGGGTTTTGCTTTATAACTTTGCAGCTGTAACTCTATTGCTTTTCAAACCATCAAAAGTTACAGCTTTGATGTTGAGCCTATTTACACACCAATTTTAAAGTTATTCCCATGCTTGGTTTACCCTACAGCTATGACAGACGTTTGATTTTTTATGTGAATAATTGTATAACTACTTGGATATTCATCAGATTTACAGCAAACTTGGTACGTGAATTCACCTTTATATTATACACTCTCATTTGTCCCAGAGATTGAGACAGTCGAGCTACACGTTTACATTTTATGCAAAGTGTACAAAAATAAATCAAAGTCCGTATGGCTGAAGTAGAAAAAAAGAAATTAAATGAAAACTTTGAATGTCTTTATCTCGCAAATGGCTGGTGCAAATTCAATCAAATATGTTGTGTAACCTACCCTATCTGGTGGACGCTATAATGCAAAAATGATGTGCTTTTGTGAGGGGCTATGGAGCTATGCATGCATGAAAAAGCTACTTTTTTCTTCCTGTCAGTATACTCACAGTGTGGTGCACCAGCTTTCTTGGCCACACAGCACACTACCGTGTATCTCGCTGTATAATAGACCTGGTCAATATTGTTGTCAAACCACAGTATATTAATGAATTTATCCTTGTTTTGTTCAAATTTTGGTGAGACAATATTGTCACGATATTGATGTTACCTGCTATTGACAATGACGCTGCAGATTTAAAATGAGATGTGTAATAGAACAGTCAAACACTTAAAAGTCATATACTAGCTCTATTAAAGTATTCACAAACTTTCAAATTTAGTTGAACTTTCAACCATAACTGTAAAGTAAATTAAAACTATGTTCACAACCAAAATGAAACCATAATATGCACTTACTGTACACAAGATTATTTTCTTAAGAAATATGCATGTGCGTAGCATGAAAAGCTTTAATCAGCAGAAAACTTAACATTATAAAAGGTTGGGCCAGTGTTAAAAATTCAGTATCAGGTTTATCATGGATACGGTACCGCCCAAACGCAACATCGCTTCTTGCGAGTGCGTGTGATTTAAAGACTCACTAATAAATTCCATGGCAGCCATTTGCTAGCAAGTCATTATCCCTCTACATGTAGTTGAAGAGTAACGACTCACTAGCAAAATGCCTTCCACGCCCTTTACATTGTAATTACCGTAGAGTGAAGTTTTTAAGTGCATGTGTCTATTAAGCGCGTATTATTTGTTAAGTGCATACATATTTCTTGTGACTAACCATTGCTGATAAGCGCACATGGCCCAATGTGAGGCTCAACATGCAAAAAAGCTACACATTGGAAGAAAAACTGTAAGTGCTGCAAAATTAATGTCTCCTTAAGCGCTTATGTTTCCCTTGAGGTATCCCTTCACTATGTATACAACAAATCAGCCTTCTGAATTGCAATATTCTTGTCCTTATACACTGGTGTGGTGACCACGAACTACTCTATCACAGTGTAGTGATTCCGTGTTAAGCACACCATAAATATTAATTAGGCATATGCGCCTAACAGATACCGTAATTTGCTTTATTTTTGTGCAAAAAAATTTTAATATATTTGTATGATTTACATGAATGACTGGTTTATTAGAGTAGTTTGATCTTGTGTAAGAAATTTTCGTGCAAACTTTGCATATGAATATTATTTATTAAAAATAGCAAATTGCGGTAGTATTATTTTTACCAAAGTTTTCTCTGATAATTATAAGTGCATATGCTTAACAATCCAACTCTGCAGTAGTGGGCTTTTTTAATTGCACGCACTCATGAGAAACGATATTACACTTGGGCGGTACCGTACATATCACAGTAATTCCAAGACTACTGGGTGTACATGAGAAACAGGACATTGCAATATAGTCTTACCAAAGTATTAACAAAACCATAATACTATAATTATTTGAGACCTCAAAACTAAATTCAAAGTACCGAATACGTATGTAGAAGTACTTACATGTAATAGTAAAATTGGGATCAAATTGACATGCATGTTCACAGTAGGGGTAACGCTTTTTTGTTTGGATTTGCATTTTCAAACTGTCTTCTGTTATCAATGTTTTCTTGTACTGTATATAGCTGGAAACAGAGGAGGTGGAAGTGGTTTAAGTGCCAATAAAATGAATTATGCAAACCCTTGGTTTGGGATGAACTAAAATGTGTGGATTATGTAACAAAGTTTTGCATCATTGTTACTGGGTGTATGTTAAGAATATGTATATTTGTCTCGCTACTATACACAGGAAAGTGTTTCATCAGTGTTTACAATGAAAACTAAGCGCTTTTGTGAAACAAAGTACATCATTTGAATCCTCACACAATGTGTAATGGAAAGAGCCAGTGATCCCCACCATTCGCTGGTTATGTATTGCGACTATTGATGTTCACATGATGTTCCAAACAAAACTATGTAATTAATGTAATATTTTCAAGTAGCGTCTAAAACGCTTCCATACTCCTCTGAGTTGGTAACAAGCATAACATTAATACTTATAGTTATTAAATTAGTTCACTTTATCATCTTTAAAATTGTGAATATACATGATCAACATCAGCCAAATGCACTAATATGTGTACATCATAATGGACATTAAACTATATCAAAACGGTATGGTAGTACGGATCCCCCTGAAAATTTTGCATGCCACCTAAAATTCCACCTTTGAAAATCATCCTAGAGAAATCTTACAAGATGAAAGTCACCGTTATGGAATATTACTAGTCCATATGATGTATAACACAGCATTAATTATAATAAAACACTTACGTGCAGGAGGCCGGATATAGAACTTTAAAAAATCGCCAAAACCGAATTTTAGACTGACTGCCTGATTGACCACAGTCACAAGGCTAGAGGCCAAACAAAGCAGCACACGGCCACCATTTTACGCCACAAAAACAAACTCACCAGTGGGATGTGCCTTTTTGGGTTCTGATGAGTGTAGGCCCTATGCGCCTGTCTTTTCTTTTATCTTAAATCAAGCTGCTTGTCTTCTTCATCCAACGAAACCATATTGAGGCCCCTTATTGGTATAGCTAGCTGCACACCCTTTCGCTGACTCGCAATACTCTAATACAACTGTCACTCTAAATACAAACAGTCACTCTAATTCAACAGTCATGTATGTGATATTCTAATTGAACAGTCATAAGTTACACTGTAGCTAGCTAGCTGTGCTCCAACAAGAAACTAAACAAACTAGTATTTTAAAAAAATGTTAATTTAAAAATGAAGTAGGGATCTATGTAATAAAAGTAGTGAAACAAGAGATGAATGATGGTATTACAGCATAGCTCAGTGGGAAAGTTCCTACTTTGGCATATTAGCTCTAAATTGTTTTTTTTTTTTCAGTGCTAAAGTAGGGACTTCCCACCAAGCTATGCTGTAATACCATCATTCATCTCGTTTCACTATTTTTATTGCATAGATCCCTACATCATTTTTAAATTAACAATTTTTTTCGAAATACTAATAGTAAATATGTATATTACGTGCCGGCTTCTTGGGCCTCACGTACCGTGTGTCTTGATGTACATAGTTTTTGATACTATTCACCTGACTGTGCATGACCACTCCACAATTCCCATGTGACTTTGATGCCAGAGTTTCCTTACAAAAGGGCTGTAGAATTTCTGGACATCTGCATTACAGTTGGTTGACGTTCACCTGAGTCCTTGTATTTTCTTAATAACTCTTGTTACATGAACCAGCTGCCCAAACATTTGCTATTGCTGCAAAGCCTTTTAAACCCAAGAACTATTTATCAAAAAAACACTTTGATGCGGACAAGAACAAGTGAGTTATTGGGCTTTAATACAACTACAGTAGTATAGAAGATTCAGGTACGCAAACATGTTTACAACAATGAAAACATGCTTGTTCCAGTACAATACCATTGGGAGTGAGCACATGTCACCTCTTTGATATCACTGTATTTGGCCGGGGGCTCAGGTGAACACGAACTGACTATAGTAATTGTGTTATGAATAATATGAATTGTACAAAATAAAAATACTTTTGTATGTAAGCCATATATACATGTACTGTACTATAGGATGAAGGAGACACTACACAAGTTTCAACTTTAATTCATGGTTGTACAGTCAGAGAAGCCAAATATTTGTTGGAACATTTTGTTGATACTGTTGTAAAAATAGTAAGTTAAGGAAATTATACTGTATCATGTACATACAGTATACATGCAGAGATATGGTATGGTATATTAATAGCAAGAGTCCTCTTTATTATGGACTGTATCAAGACTCACAGTAGTGAGTCGTGTGGCCAATAGACTATGAAGCACACACCCAATTAAAAGACGCTCAGCCACTACTGTGAGTTATTTACATGTAGGGACTGTTTCACAATATTAGCCCTGTATTATACAACATCTTTTAATAGATTTGTATTGCATTATGTAATAAAAATATCTTTAGTTGTCATAGTAGTAGTAGTAGTAGTAGTAGTAGTTTTCTTGCGACCTTGCTAGAATAAAAAAATACGCGTATTTAGATATATTTTGCTTTATTTCTCTACCTTGTGTTATACCTATTGTCATGTTATACCAGTCAACATACTCGTCTTTGTACAGTCCATTTAGCAGACTAGCACATGATTCTGGTTTGCTCCTATGCAAATTTTCTTTGATCAAAACTCTAACCCAGACAATGACTTTTAAAGACACGATGTGGACACAAACCCTAATTGATAACTTACAAAGGTGTTGTGAAAGCGTCAAGAATGTAAGTTCCTTAGGGAAGCATTTCAAGCATAAATCCTGTAGATTCTATTTAGTGCCACACAACTTTTGGTGTATTACAATTGTTTGAACCTTTGTGACTTTTTACTACAAAATGTAAATGAAAACTTCTGAACAAGCTTACCAACATATACTCACCCATGGACGATCAGTCACATCGTGGCTTTCATCATGCATGCTAATTAGTACACATAAACAACATACATATTAATTGTTTCTAATATTAATTTCTGATGATACAGTGGGATATTGACATAACCAGGAAACATTTCTTGGTGCATAGACTGACCTGGAAATTCATAACGCCCTTGATGTCACTACAGTCTATATACACTGATAATTGAGAACTACTATACAAACAGAACACATAAAACAATTGCAATAATACAATTCCTCTGTACATCAACTGACCTGAAATTCATGACACTCTTTAATCTACAGTCGCAGATAAAAAAAGTTCCTGTTTCTGTTCCGTTTGCACAGAAACGAAATGTTTGCGCAACGAGTGGAAAATGCGAGCACTATTGTTCTTTTTCAAAAGCATTAATTTTGTTGTTTTAGAGGTATTACAAGTATTAAGACTGACTACTTGTTACAGTTTGGGAGGCAACAGTCTCACTAGTTAGCCTGCACTCCCAGCCGGGAGGCATTCTTGGTGTTAGTAAGCTTCATGGTCACTTTGAAGTACCTATTTGAACTATTAAACTAATGCAGAAGCTACTACAGGATGCTTAGAGAAGCTGTGTGGCAATCGAGTATTATGATAATATTATTATTGTTATTATTCATATTACAGTTGCATGGTAGGTACACTACAAAAGAATTTTAAGAATAGCGTTAGCTAAGAATACCGTGTTTCTATAGCCCTTACTGTTCCTAACCCATATACGTGTGTTTTACCCAGCCAGATACCCACAGCTTACTGTAGCAGCAGCATTGGAGTGGAGTTGGAGTACTGACATCTGAGATGGATGCCATGGAGGCAATAAAGCTTTTATTTTCTTGCTATAGCTAAAGCAATAATTGCTAACTGTAATATATTAACAAGTTACAATTCCTACAATTTAAATCTAAGGAATTCACACACCACACAAAAAAACCTGACTAACCACTTATTGTAGTAAATTCAACCATTGCTAGCCAAGCCAGGTACGAGAACAAGTGATTTGTACAACAGTTTGTATTATATCCAAGACAGACAGGTTAGTTTTAATTGTTCTGCATCAGTTTTATGCATGTCACAGGATGATCTGTCAACAATGGCGACTCCTGGTGATGAAATATAAGCCGGATTCTCGTGGTCTGTATAAGTCATTCAATGCTTTACTATTCAGTTGATAACCTTGTGGTATTGTAAATCCGTTTCAGTTGATAGACTATTTTAATTATTAAACATACAAACATTTTTTTTGATGTAATGTTTGTATGCATGCGTGTCGGCTTTGTCTCCAGCTCGCTCTAGCTACAGCTGTCAGCAGTTCTCATCACGTCTTCAGCAGCAGTTGTAGCTTCTGTTTTCTTCCCAAGCTAGTTAATCATGAAGGCGTTATCAGGTGTAACTAATTAATAATCATACATACAGCACCATAGGAACACACAAATTATACGTGTAGATAATATCGCTGCTTACCTGTTGACTGGAACAGCTTTTAGTTTTGGCGAGTCGTGAAGCCTTGTGCGAAACTGTACAATACCTTGCCTCCAACTGGCCACATACGTTCTGGGGTTGCTGCGATTATTTAAAACGGAATGTGAATGCAAACTGAACTGCGTGTAAATACCGTTCAACGAAACGGAAACAGGAACTTTTTTTTTGTCCGCTACTGTAAGTTTTCCTAGTTATGCATGACCACATCCTACTGCTAGAAGGTAAACCACTATGACCAGATAGCCTGCAAAAGCCAGCAAGCAGGCATTAAATACAATATGCCTAAAAGGAAAGTATTACTATAAGCAACTGTAGGGTTATTAGTTTGGTCCCATCATAACA
Organism: Dysidea avara; assembly: GCF_963678975.1. Classification (NCBI taxonomy): domain Eukaryota; kingdom Metazoa; phylum Porifera; class Demospongiae; order Dictyoceratida; family Dysideidae; genus Dysidea; species Dysidea avara. The sequence continues at coordinate 31,250,102 of NC_089274.1, forward strand.
GTACACCTGATCTTGGTAATTCAGAGAACATCTGAGATAATAAACAATTATTCTCCTTAGTGTGTAGAAATTCACGATATCCATGGTCTCACTACTGTCCACGTACACTTGACAATTGAGAACTAAACAAAGAGCACACAAGATAATACAATTCCTCTGTATGTAAACTGACTTGAAATTCATTCGTTCTGCCTGGTCCCACGTTAGTATCTACCATGACTACATCTAACTGCTATACTGCTAGTGGGTGACCAGATTACCTGAAAAACTGACAGGCAGGTATAAATACAGTAGTCCTAAAATCTATATCACTTTTTACACGAAAGGTGTACACTGTCCTTCTTTCTGTTACGCTCTGCAACAGTGTGCATCTGTGGTAGCAGGTCAACTCACTTCTATCAGTTGATATCTCTCCAGAGATGGGTCGCTTTGATGAGTACTGAGTCAAACCTGTTGTTTTTTTTTGTCTCTTAGTTGTCCACCACATGCCTACTGGTACTGCAGGGCAGTCCATCTAGTTTGGAAAGAAAGTGTTTTAACAAATGACACATTTGAGAATTTATAAGTTGGCTGGTTTTAACAGGTGACCTTATTACACAGAGACCAGATTAGACAGGTTTCACTGTACATACATTCAGTTTAGACCAGTATGCAATGTGAATGAGTACTTTTTAGTGCAAACATTACACATGTACATTTGCTTACTGCAGCCAAAGTTCCAGGACTTTATGTAAGTGGCAAGTGACAAGACAGTTATTTGGTCTGTACACTTTGTCAACAATCCTATCACTGGTATTTGCTTCTACTTAGTACCATCAGAAATTTCAGCTTGGTCTCAGTAAATTTGCACTACTGCAGACGTCTAAAATCAATTGCATAAATGTAGTTAATCAGTATGTGGCGATGTGGAACTTTACATACTAACTCCATCTTTCTTCACACCTCATTTTGTTACCTTCCATGACATATATGTGACCCGCTGAGTGAAAACCAGCCATTTTTGCAAAATTCTAACACCATATTGAAATACACTGGGTAAAAATACACATGCTGCATAAAAGATTTACACAAGTTTTAATCGCATTTGTACACACTGTGCTCATATCAATAAAACCTATGCACCAGTGGGTTCACTTGCTTATGAAGAGTAAAAAAATCTTAGTTTCGTGTTCGCACACCAAAGGATTCGTGAGTTATAGGCGTTTATTTACGATGCAGTAAAAACAAAGTTCACCATTCTTATTTCTTAGTTGGAATAGCCTTCTTCTTTGTCAACACAGAGGAGTACAGGGAAAATACTATACTTTGATTGATTTGCCAGTTCATGGTGCACAGATTGAGCAAAATCTCATGTTTGTAGCTTGTTTCAATCGTTAGTTATGATCGATTATCTAAGCACCTGTAATTTATTTCCCGTATTGTTGCTTTTAAAATCAAGTTTATCACTGTTCCAACTGTTAAGTGCTATAACTCCAAGACCATTTATCATAAAAGGATGAAACTTTGGCAGTCCACTCTTTTGTTACTATAGATTACAGAGTTGCAATAAAATAGAACTTCAGGAATGTGCGAAAATGGCCGAGTTTTGCTCAGTCCGTCATTTATGATCGAGCACATCTTTGAACGTATCTTATCAATTCTGATTCATTCGACTTCTTCAAGTGGTGTATAGCATTTCAGTTTCTCATTAAAATATGCCTACCTCTCCACTAAAATACACCTGCCTTTACATCAAGACACACGGTAGTGTGTCGTGCGGCCCAAGAAGCCGGCGCGCCACACCCGTGAGTATATTGACAGGAAGAACGAAAACGTCATTTTCACACCTTTGTATCTCGGTGATCACTTATCTGATTGGAACCAAATTTGCTACACAGTTGCCCGCCAGCCAGGGGAGTCTACATTCCTAATTTGAAAGAAATCGCTCCAGCCATTTCCGAGATACAAGCTGCCAAAGTTTCGTTTTTTTTCTTCGTTTTTTTTTTCTTCTTCGTCTTTTCGCACACTTGCAAAAATTGCTATAACAAGCAAACGCATACTCCTAACGCCTTGAAATTTGGCACACAGAAAGGGAGTCCAAAGGCGAATCCTAGCATCAAATTTGGTACAAATCCGATGAATTGTTCAGGAGTTATGACCGATTATTCGCATAAAACAAGATCGATTTGTTGTCACGCCTACAGGGTAAACCGCTTCATGGAATGAGTTGAAAATTGCTATGTAGATGGAGTAACCATCGTAGGAGTGCCTTTTGGTGGTTTGAAAGGAATCGAGATAAAGACCACGGAGATATGATACAAAACCCAACTTGTGTCACAATTACGCGATCGATTTTTAGGAATAAAAAAGTATTAGTTTTCATGCCTACTAGGCAAACCGCTAAGAGCAATGAGCTGAAAATCGGTGTATAGCTGGAATAATCTTCATAGAAAGTCCTTTCAGTTGTACAGAAGAATCGAAGTACAAACCACTGAGTTATGATTCGAAAGCCAACTCCGTGTAGCAAATGCGAGATCGAGATACTCTAATAGAACAGTCACCCTAATAGAGCATTCGGCTAATTTATTTACTCCATTATAGAATTTTATTACATCACAAGTTATTTTGTAGGGAGTTCAGCTGCAAACAGTTAATCTTATAGACAGTTCAGCAAGAAGACAGTCACCATGTGGAGAGTTAAGCAAATATATCACTATAGAGATTCAGAACATTTCAAGGCACACTGAAGAAGGTTCAGCTATAAACAAGTCATGCACCCTGTAGAGAATTCAGCTACAATTTAGTCACTCTCTAGAGAATTCAGCTACACAGAATTCAGCTACACACAAGTCACTGTGGAGAGAGTTCAGCTACAAACAAATTACCCTTTAGAGTGATCAGCTACAAACAAATCACTTTGCAGAGTGTTCAGCTACAACAAATCAACCTTTAGAGCGATCAGCAATGAACAAATCAACACAAATCTACCTGTAGAGAGATAAGCTAGAAACAAATCACCCTGTAGAGAGTTCAGCTACAAAAAATCACCCTGTAGAGACATCAGCTAGAAACTAGACACAATGTAAGGAGTTCAGCTACAAGCAATCACCCTGTAGAGAGTTCAGCTAAAACAAATCAACCTGCAGAGAGATCAGCTACAAACAAATCACCTTATAGAGAGTTCAGCTACAAACAAATTACCCTGTAGAGAGATCGGCTACAAACAAATCAACCTGCAGAGAGATCAGCTACACACAAATTAACTTATAGAGAGATCAGCTACAAACAAATCACCTTGTAGAGAGATCAGCTAGAAACTACACACAATGTAAGGAGTTCAGCTACAAACAAATCACCCTGTAGAGAGTTCAGCTAAAACAAATCAACCTGCAGAGAGATCAGCTACAAACAAATCACCTTATAGACAGTTCAGCTACAAACAAATCAACCTGCAGAGAGATCAGTTACAGACAAATCAACCTGTAGAGAGATAAGCTAGAAACAAATCACCCTGTAGAGAGTTCGACTAAAACAAATCAATCTGCAGAGAGATCAGCTACATACAAATCACCTTATAGATAGTTCAGCTACAAATAAATTACCCTGTAGAGAGTTCATCTACAAACAAATCACCCTGTAGAGAGACCAGCTAGAAACAAATCACCCTGAAGAGAGGTCAGCTACAAAAAATCACCCTGTAGAGAGATGAGCTAGAAACAAATCACCCTGAAGAGAGGTCAGCTACAAACAAAACACTTTGCAGAGAGTTCAGCTACAAACAAATCAACTTTTAGAGTGATCAGCAACAAACAAATCAACTTGTACAGAGATCAGCTAGAAACAAATCAACCTGCAGAGAGATCAGCTACAAATAAATCACCTTATAGACAATTCAGCTACAAACAAATTACCTTGTAGAGAGATCGGCTACAAATTAATCAACCTGCAGAGAGATCAGCTACACACAAATCAACTTGTAGAGAGATCAGCTACAAACAAATCACCCTGTAGAGAGATCAGCTAGAATCTAGACACAATGCAAGGAGTTCAGCTACAAGCAAAATCACCCTTTAGTGAGTTCAGCTACAAACAAATCAACCTGCAGTGAGATCACCCACAAAAATGCACTTGTACAGAGTTCAGTTACAAACAAATTACCCTGTAGAGAGATCAGGTAGAAGAATTCACCTTGTAGAGAGTTCAGCAACAAAGAAACCACCATGTAGAGAGTTCAGCTGCAAACAAATCACCCAGTAGAAAGATCAGGTAGAAGAAGTTACCTTGTAGAGAGTTCAGTTACAAAGAAACCATCATATAGAGAGTTCAACTACAAAGAAATTACCCCGTAGAGAGTTCAGCTAGAAGAAGTCACCTTGTAAAGAGTTTAGCTACAAAGAAACCATCATGTACAGAGTTCAGCTACAAAGAAACCACCATGTAGAGTGTTTAACTGCAAAAAATCACCTGTAAAGAGTTCAGTTAGAAACAAATCACCCTGTAGAGAGATCAGCTAGAAGAGGTCACCTTGTAGAGAGTTCAGCTACAAAGAAACCACCACATAAAGAGTTCAGCTGCAAATAAATCACTTGTAGAGAGTTCAGCTAGAAACAAATCACCCTGTAGAGAGACCAGCTAGAAGTGGTCACTTTGCAGAGAGTTCAGCTACAAAGAAACCATCCTGTATATAGTTCAGCTACATTTCAAGTCACCCAGTGGAGAGATCAGCTGCAAAAAAATATCTAATCCAAAACAGCCAAGCTGCAAAAAAAGTGTGCGGCCCTCAGAAAGGCTATGGTGAAAAAAGATGTGAAATCCAAGGTGGCGGCCAAGAAATGGCTGTGATGGTAGGTTAATGGTAAAAATTTTAATAATGACAATTCAGGTGAATTTTTGTGCCGCTTCACAAAATTTACCTAAATTGTCATTATTAAAATTTTTACCATTAACCTACCATCACAGCCATTTCTTGGCCGCCACCTTGGATTTCACATCTGTTTTCACCATAGCCTTTCTGAGGGCCGCACACTTTTTTTACAGCTTGGCTGTTTTGGATTAGATTTCATTTCTTTTTGTATTTGTATACCCCAAAGCCGGCCTATGGCCAGCTTTGGGACTTTTTTAACCTATGTTTTTTTCTTTACTACAGGAAGAAGAAAAGATGAAGTAGATGTACTTTTAAATATTTTATCAGTAAATGTACAAATTATATATACTGTATAATACATATGTGACCGGATTTGCGAAAAGGGGTCTTCCACACACATCCAATTTGCCAACTTTGACAATTGATAACTTCAGATTGGAAAGAGCTATTGCCTTGAATTTTGGACAGTGGTGAGCACCACTATAGCTGAATACGTGGTGAAATTTTCAGGTTAATATGTTACTTGAACACTGAGTTATGGTCTCCAACGGTTACGGAATTGGATGTGTGTGGAAAACCCCTTTTCGCAAATCCGGTCACATAATATTATATTGATTTCAGAAATCTCCATTGTGGTTTCTTTGTAACTGAACACTCTACAAGGTGACTTCTTCTAATTGCTCTCTCTACAGGGTGAATTGTTTGTAGCTGAACGATCTACAAGGTAACTTCTTCTAGCTGATCTCTCTACAGGGTGATGTGTTTGTAGCTGAATTCTGTGTAGGTGATTTGTTTGCAGCTGAGCTCTTTACAGAATGGTTTCTTTGTAGCTGAACTCTCTACAAGGTAACTTCTTCTAGCTGATGTATCTATAGGGTCACTAGTTTGTAGATTAATTCTCTACATGATGGTTTCTTTGTAACTGAACTATCTATAAGGTGACATCTTCTAGCTGATCTTTCAACAGGGTGATTTGTTTGTAACTGAACTCTCTACAAGAAAACTTCTTCTAACTGATGTCTGAACAGGGTGAATTGTTTGTAGCTGAACTCTCTACAGGGTGATTTGTTTGTAGCTGATCTCTATACAGGTTACTTATTTCTAACTGATCTCTTGAATTCTGTTCAGGTTGACTGCTCTATTAGGATGACTGCTCTATTAGAGTATCTCGATCTCGCACTTGCTACACCAAGTTGGATTTCGTGTTATAACTCCGTGGCTTTAAGTCTGATTTTTCTACACCATTGAAGAGCCTTTCTAAGATGATAACTCCATCTGTACAGCGATTTTCAAAGCATTACCCCAAGTGGTTTATCTGGTAGGCGTGGCAAGCTTAATAATAATAAAAATTAGCTAATCTCGATTGCATAATTGTTACACACTGTTGATTTTTTCGCTGTATCTTCCTGGTTTTTAGCTCGATTTCTTTCAAACCACAAAAGGTTTGAGGTTCAATAGTTAACCTATTCACCCACCGATTTTCAGCTTCTTCCCATACGCGGTTTACCCTGTAGGTGTGACAACATATTGGTGTTATTTTTCGTGCATAATCGCTCATAACTCTTTGCCTGTTTATGGTATTCCAGCCAAAGTTGGTACAGAGATGCGCCTTTATACCCCCCTTCTGTGTGCCAAATTTCAAGGCAATCGGATAACGCGTTCGCGTTTTATAGCAGTTTTTGTAAGTGTGCGAAAAGAGGAAGAAAAATAAGAAGAAGAAAAAAAACAAAAACGAAGAAACTAAGCCAATTTTTGAAGTCGCATATCTCAGGAATGCCTGAAGCGATTTCGCTCAAATTTGGAATGTGGAGTACTGAAGTTGGAGGGAATGTACACAGCAAAATTTGTCTTGTTTCATCAAGGCAGCACAGAGCTACGGAGGTGCAAAAATTGCGTTTTCTTTCTTCCTGTCAATATACTCACGGGGTTGCGCGCCGGCTTCTTGGGCCGCACGACACACTACCGTGTGTCTTGATCCTGTGGGGAATAATGGGCATGTAATAAATATATGTATATAATTTGTATAATTACTAATAAAATTAAATATAATTGAAGCATTAAAAATCTTCTTTAAGTTCTTTTCTTCTTCCCGTGGTAAAGAAAAAAACACATTGGTTAAAAAGCCTCAAAGCCAGCCATAGGCCGGCTTTGCAGTGTACAAATACAAAAAGAAGTGATATCTAATCAAAAACAGCCAAGCTGTAAAAAAAGGTGCGGCCCCCAAAAAGGCCATGGTGAAAAAAGATGTGAAATCCAAGGTGGCGGCCAAGAAATGGCTGTGATGGTAGGTTAATGGTTACATTTTAATAACAACAATTCAGGTGAATTTTGTGCCACTTGGTCTTGGCACCAAATTCACCTGAATCGTCGTTATTAAAATGTAACCATTAACCTACCATCACAGCCATTTCTTGGCCGCCACCTTGGATTTCACATCTTTTTTCACCATGGCCTTTTTGGGGGCCACACCTTTTTTTACAGCTTGGCTGTTTTTGATTAGATTCCATTATCATGGATAAAATCCAGTTACAATACAACTAATGCTTATCATATTATGGCTTTCTCTCATAAGACTTGGGCTGCACGCGTGTCCACTTGAGGTGTTACATGGACTTTCCAAGAGATTTCCCCTAAATAGATCATGTGATACTTGTCAGTCTGGTGGTACTTATTCTTAGCCATGGTTCAACAATGCAGTACATGTACTGTAATATAGTATAAACTGTCAGGAATTCTTTGTACACTGCTAAGTATTTTTGTATCACGCTTTGACAGTTGATGATAGTATAGGGGGAAAAACTGTGGTGGTAAGGCAAATGAACACCCCTAGCTAAGCCTATGACTTTAACTAGCTTTATCTACAGGAATGAATGTTGCTGATACTAGTGTTCCACCGATAATCGGATCGGTATTGTATCGGAGCCGATAATGGGCTTTTTGTATCGATCGGTATTGGTTATTTAGGTATTCCGATACTGATTAATAGCTACTCGCGCCAACATTCATCATCATAAGAATCATCTGTAAATGCTATGCTAGCAAAACGTGCAGGCTGGAAATAGTGTTGAGCATTATTCTAGCACAAAAGGTGCAGGAAACGTTAAACATTGAACAAATGCTACCTACTATGTTTGCATGAAAAAGATCGAAATACTCTAATAGAACAGTCACTGCACAATAAATATTCTAATAGAGCAGTCACACATAGCTAACTTGAGAGGTGTGTAAATTGTATGGCAATTATCAGTATCGATATCTGTATCAGTGAAAATTTACTGCTAGGTATCGGTGTCAGATCAGTAGGTATTTTCTGTATTGGTGGAACCCTAGCTGATACATCAGGGGCATCAGAGTAAAGGTGAAGGTGGTAGCAAAGGATCAATCCTGTAATGCTGCTGAACTGAAAGCAACTAGCATGCATGCTTTCTCCCTCGGGAAAGTATATGTACTGCAATCTTTTATTTAATTGATTCATCAAATTTGAAAGCTTTGTTTAATTTCAGTCCAAATGTGGCGATCGAGGCTATGGTCTCATGCACTGGTTGCACTCTGATGCTGTTGTCCATGGCAATACTATTCCATCTTGCCACGTCTTTATGATTGAGTCCTCTATTTCTTTCTCTGCTGCTCCAATCCTGAAGTTTTGACCACAGTATTAGCTTTCTGCAAAAATGGTTATATGATAATATCAATTAAGAGTCCCTTATTATGGATGGATTCTTGATAATAGTGACCATTTATTCAGCTATCAAGTTGCATACACTGTATCTAAGGTATTACATCTGTTCGGTATAAATTGCTATTGCATGTACTATGAGGCCTGTGAAATATGAAGCTCTAGCTCCCCAGTGAGCCTATCACTGGCAAATATGAGTGATATCCACCTCAAAAACACCTTTATTGTGAAAAGGCGCATTCAAGAAACTACAAGTACCTGTAATCCAATGTAAAAACAGCTCATTTGTAGAGCAAGGTCTCATGAAAGAGCTGATATCTGGAGTGGCCAAGAATTAATCTTAATACAAAACTACCAATGTTTTAATCCATGCAAGAGCACCTTGGCTGTAAAACAGGTGCACCCTTTAAATACCAGTTACTGTAGATTCCATAAAATTTCGGCATCTCTAAATATTCGGCACTCCCCATTCTTTGAACGCAATGTGCTCTAAATTTCGGCAAGTGCAGGAAAGTTTCTAATTATAAGTGTGCAAATTTTTCGGCACTTGGATTACTAGTTGACGAAGGTCTCTTGAGTACTGAGGATTCCCAGTGACCTCACACAATATGCTACCTCGATGCTGGATGAAGCACCAAGTGTGAAATTGTTCAGGGAACGTACCCAACGATATCATCGTGTGACATCACACCGGGGCTTAGTACCGCAAAATGATCTTCATTTCATAACTCTCCTGGCACCACATCTCTTTGTGACATGATACACCCTTAGATAACGCTTTGTTAAGCCATGGAACACTTCATGCAGCATCTGGTAGCGAGATTTATCACAAGATAGTTCATAATATTAGCTATTGATTGTGGTTTCTATTTTTTATTACTTGTTATAATCCTTAATATTACGCCTGGGTGATTGTATTCAAAAGTGATGCAATGAATTGACCATCCTCCTGGATAATGTAGGCAATAATACTATATAGCATGAGTGTAGTGGTATCATCATCTCCGCCTCAAGGCGTTCCTGTTGGTACCTGTAGAAATAAATCCAGAAAGGAAGCAGTAAACGGATCGCAAATAACATAGCCATGAAGCGTGCAGACTGTATAATAGTTAGACGTCAAGAACCAGGGTTCTACGGGATTTAGAAAACTCGAAGGCCCTGGGCTGTAGCGCCCAAGCGAAGCGAGGGCGCTACTAAGGGCCTGATGGTTTTCTAAATCCCGTAGAACCCATTGATTCTTTACGTCTAACTTATTTAGACTCACCATGGTAACAGAAATTTGAAATTCTGCTTTCACTACACGACAACTCGATAATGGCTACTATTGCTGACTCTCAGGTACAAGAACTAAAGGACTTCCTTGACAACAAACTGTTTCTATTTGTTTCAGACAGCAAAGCGGACACACCTACCTGCAACAACGTTACTCATGTTGGTTTCCCCGCTCAGACCAACTTAACAGAGACAGAGATAGATGAAATGTTTCTTCAAGCCTTTGAGGAACTCAATGACAAGAGCATGTCGAAGTTACAAGAAGCTGTTGTGCCCGCCACCAAGAAAGACCGTCACGCTATGGCTGTTTCACAGTTAAGCGACCATTCAGCCTTGGCCGGCAACAGGCCTTTTGCAAAACCCGTTTCTAGCAAGGATATCAAACAAGTTGTGAAGAGTGCAGTACCAGAGAAAACGCAACAAGACTACAAGTATTGTGCCAAGTTGTGGCATGACTGGGTATCCTATCGAAGGAAAGAAACTAATGTTATTATACCTTCCTTACACAATTTTATGAGCACAGAATTGCAACACTGGATGTGTCCATTTATATTAGAAGTAAGAAAGAAAGATGGTTCTGTATTTCTTCCTAACACATTGCACCACATCTGTTGTGGAATCATAAGATTCGTTAGAGCCAATGGAATACCTACAATTGATATTTTTAAGGACAAGGAGTTTGCTCAATTTAGAAAGGTGTTAGACTCAGAGATGAAAAGGTTGCAGTCAGCTGGAATAGGAACTACACAACGACAAGCAAAGCCAATTACATTTGATGAAGAGGAAATACTATGGGAGAAGGGAATTTTAGGAGACAGCACTCCACAGTGCTTGGTAGATACCATGCTGTATATGAATGGGCTCTATTTCTCTCTTCGTGGTGGTAAGGAGCACAGAGATCTTCAACACAGACCATCACAAATTCAGTTGATAGAAAATGCTGGAGAGAGACCATATCTAACTTACAAGGAGGATATTTCAAAGAATCATCCTGGTGGACTACGAGGCAGGAAATCAAACCCGAGGTAGTGATACATCACGCAAACATAGAGAAACCAGAACGTTGCTTTGTGCGACTTTATAAATTGTATAACAGCTTGTGTCCCTCAGATCGTCCTGATAATGCATATTATTTAAAACCACTACAGAAGCCTTTGCCTGGATGTTGGTATTCAAGTCAACCTATAGGGCATACAAAACTGGGTACTACAATTAACAAGATGTGTCAAAATGGTGGCATTCTTGGTTATCGTACCAATCATTCTTTAAGGGCTACAGCTGCTACTAGACTACATCAATCTGGGTGTATAGACAAACAACGAATCATGGAAAGAACTGGCCACAGAAGTGTTGAAGCAGTACGAAGCTACAAACGAGCCTCCAAACATCAGCAAGAGCAGGTATCTGATATATTAAACAATGGATGCATTGTCAGTGCAACAAACCAAAACGGCCTCATTGTGATGATATCAATACTGAAAATACTATTGCACAAGTGAATTCCAAATCTGTACATGGTTCATTGTCTTTGGAATATTCATCTTCCTGTACTCCTGTGTTCAATATATCATCTTGCTCATCTGTCACTATCAACTATGCTGGAAATAAATGAGACATTTATCATGACATTATTGTTATTTAAGCTATAGCTATATTATTGTATATACATGTCCATGTAGTGCACATAACCAGCATTATGATTTAGACTTCAACTCATTGTACCTTGACAGGTACTTTATAACAAGCCTCCCTCTAATTCAGTACCGTTCCAATTTAAATGCCCATGTGTTGCCAATGTTACAGGCGCGCTTAATTGCATTTCAAAGCAGACTACAATTTGCTTGACAACTTGTTTTTGAATGTTGACAGCTGCTTGTTTAAACAAGAAATGTGGTGTAATGTAGTAGAAAGGTACTTGTTACACCTCCATCTTGTTGAGTACGGCTGTTACTAGCCATTTAAACGCCTGTGAGCTGCTAATGTTACAGGCGCGTAATTTTCGTGTTTCGTATTGCCTCAGAGCGTGGTCTCTATTGGACATGAGCGTGGCTCTACGGGATTTAGAGACCACGTTTTCAGCCAATCAATTTTCAGTATCAAACTTGTTGAAGTCTAAATTAGGGATAGATCCCTAAAAATTTGACAATAGCACCGGGTTGGTACATTTTTTCCCTAATTGTTCAGCCAGACACAAACGGAATTAATTTATTTCTGCCGAATTTTTTAGGAATCTACGGTATTTTTCATCAGATCTTTCTCTGCAATTGAGCTGTTTTTACATCGGGCTACAGGTACTTGTAGTGTCTTGGACATGCCTTTTTTACATTGAAGGTGTTTTGAGGTGGTAGTATATAAGCAACTACTGTCTGGTACTAATATCAACATGCCATGTACTGTATGTATTTCTCTTAAAGTACAGGTACGATTCCATTCAAATACTTACATTTAGTTTTATCTTGGCATTTGATATTCTCTTTAAAGTTGTAACAATTTTGAAGTAGCCCACTTGTTGGTGTGGCTAAATTATTGTAAATACCTTTTCTATTACGATTGGCCCACTCGTGAAAAGTTCACTTATCTCAAGTTGAGTAGCTACGTAGTTGACTGAGGGTGGTTCACTTGGTGCTTTAAACTGTCAGTATTGTACATGTAGTCCATTGCTGTAGCTTATTTTCTTGCTGGGAATTACCCACTCAAAGTACAAGTTCTAACACATCCAGAACTACCCTTATGCTAGAGATAAGTGAAATGATGGTGTGTGTGGAATTGTATAGTGTGATTACATTTGCTGACAAAAGCTAAAGAAACCCTCCTTTGTATGCGTTTGTGTTTACAGACATAAAGATGCTTTCTTCTCTTATAATACTTGTTTAATTGTGCATGAGGATTTCATTGTGCATTACTCATTGTATATATAAGGGAAAAGTTTGCGACCACCCACTCATTGTGGCTTTTAAAAACCTCAGCTTTGCCTCAGGTTTTTAAAATCACAAAGATTCTTGTGGTAGGTCTCTAACTATTTCTTGTTGAATAGTTGTCTGCAGTATGTATTTATTGCTGTAATAGTATTTCATTTTATTTAGGGTTTGGAAGGTCAGCAAGCTCAACACAGAGTACAAGAACTTTTGGCCAGACTTCAAGCATCTCAACAAGAAACAGAATTATTTCAGACCTTGGTATCCCCTTCATTAGCCTCATCATCATCTTTGCCTATAGAGAGTGTTGAATCTTCCAGTAATACATCAGCAGCCAACCAAAGCACTGTGAAAGTAAAAGTATGTTTGTAAATGCATACATGTACAGTTGTACTGTAGATTCAGTGTATACTTATTACATTCATACTGTACTTCTTGTTTCAAACTACTTCTTTATCGCTTTACTTCACTTTTAAATTAATGATTTTTAATTGCACTAGTTTGTTAACTCTTTGTTATAGTATAGTTATGATATATGTACATGTGTGGCTGTGACTGCTTTCTCAACCTCATTGCTTATCTCGAGTCAATATCAAATATCATACTGTACAATAGTACTGTATATTAGGGATCATGGAGGTTTGGGTTTTTCTGGCCAAAAATATAACCTAAAAACCAGTTTCACAATAGTATCTTGGCGCTTTGGCAGTATTGGTTAGGTATAACCAAGCCCAAAAGTGCTTTTAGTTCGACCCTAAATGCTTCCAATAGATTCCTTCGAAATTAAAAAAAATTAATTAATGGAATTTTCTACTGACTGACTAACTGCCTTCAGATAAGCGTAACTAGACAACTGCTAATGCTACAGGCTTGATTTTTTTACTGTTCGACATCGCTTCGTCCCGAGATGTGCCTTTTGGCATACCGCAGTACGTACAATGCACACATCATACTTACCTTTGTCATCCTTTGTGTCCCATTTCTTTTTTTCTGACAACCAAAGGTGTTAATATTCATGGTAGCGTGATGGCTTCCTATGGGAATTTTCTGTATTTTCCGTGGTGACTGAATTAATTACAGAGGCGCTTCTCCTTCTGTACTTCATTTGTAGTGCTGCAAAATGGGCTGAACATAACTGAAAGTATAATGGCCACTGTAACTTTCGAGTCAGTAATGCTAGTTGGGGCACACAAATCATCCGTATTTTTCATGGTGACAGGATTGATTACTTAGGCGCTTCTCCTACCTGTTCTTCGTTTGTAGCACTGTGCAACTGGCTACACATATTTGAAAGCGAAGCATTATAGCCACTTGACTTTCAAGTCAGTAACTGATATCTGTGGTGAGTGTTCATCTGAAAACATTACCGCTGGCACCTTCCTTTCTTTTGATGCAGTATGTGCGGGTTCACCAGTCATAATAATGTTATAAAAAAGTAAACAAACAAGTATAAAGTAAAATTAAGAATTTTTAGTTTGATTAGGGATCATAGAAAAAAGTAGGGAAACAAGGGAGGTCATCTACACCTACAGATATACTAGTGGACATTTAACTTCTAATTCAGTCATGGTACGTAGGTAGACTGAATTAGGGATTACTAGTATACAAGTATAGGCAACCTCCCTTGTTTTCCTATTTTGATTTCTATGATCCTTAATCAAACTTAAAATTCTTTGTAAGTATAAGGGAAAATGAGTAATTTTTAAGTTCAATTAAGTATCATATAAATAAAAATAGGGAAACAGGGGAGGTCACCTACACCTTGAGATATACTAGTGGACATTTAATCCCCAATAAACATTTAATCCCTAATTTAGTCATGATAAACAGGTTGCCTACACCTGCAGATATACTAGTGAACATTTAACACTCTATCGTGTAGGCGACCTTCCTTGTTTCCCTACTTTTTCTATAATCCCTAATCGAACTTAAATTCCTAATTTTTCTTGCACTTGTTTGTTTACTTTTTGTAACATTATTATGACTGGTGAACCCACGCATATCGCATCAAAAGAAAGAGTTGCGGCAGAGATAAAGCTTCATTGGAACACGCACCCTGGTTATCAAATACTGACTCAAAAGTGAAGTGTCTATTATGCTTTGCTTTCAGTTATGTTCAGCCCATTATATAGCTCTACAAATGAAGAACAGTAGGAGAAACTCCTCTGCAATCAATCCAATCACCACAGAAAATATGGACATTTCCAGTTTACAAACATAAGAGAATCATACATCGTGCTACCACAAATTGACACCTCAGACTGTCAGCAAAAAAATGGGACACAAATGAGGACAAAAATAAGTCCATGATGTATGCATTGTGTGTACTGCGGTATGCCAAAAGGCATGTCTCAAAATGAAGCGACGTTGAACAGTGAAAAAATCAGCCCTGTAGCCTTGAGTTACACTTGCCTGTACATGTAGATATTGCAGGCAAGCAGTTAGCAGTAGAAAATTCCGTTAAATAATTTTTATAAATTTTGCAACAATGTATTGGAGCATTTAGGGTTGTACTGAAGGCACTTTTGGGCTTGGTTATACATTTCCTAACCAATACTGCCAAGGCACCAGGATGATATTGTGAAGCTGGTTTTCAAAAGATGTTTTTTACCTGAAAAACCCAAACCTCCATGATCCCTAATATACAGTACTACTATAGTGTAATTCAGTAATTATAGCAAGGGATAGCTATACAGTACAGAGTGCCTGGTTAGCTACAGTAGTACAACATCAGTTTGTGCAAGATTCCACTTGATTTGGTAGTGGCACCCCTTCTGAAATCACTTTTACATTCTAAAGAGTCTCTGTATCAGATTTAATGCTTGGGACTGTAATACAACTGACCTCATGTTTTGCTTATGTAGGTGCAGATAGATAAATACAGTAGGTATATATGCACACACTGCAATAGTTTGTGCATGATGTTTCTTCTATATTTATAAGTGTATGAATACCTTTGTTTACTTAATTAATGCAACATCAGTTGTTAAATGTAATTCCATATTTTGTAATTCATTACTTGTGTGTATATCATTAATTACCTCACTTTTATTGCTAAGCATGCGTATCTAGAACAGATCGCTGTAAAGTGCAAACAACTATTTTACAATAATAGTCTATCTAGTTGTCTTTTAAAATTCTTATAGCAATCACTTCATGAGAAATGAAACTTGTTTGAACACAGTAAGCTTTACTCTGTGGAATGTGAACAGTTGTACTCATAGGTTGTACAGGCATTTTAGTAACCAAAAACCAACAGCACTAGCTACCAGCAATGGTGTTTCCAAGGAACCAGCTTCGCATGCATTTCTTAGCAGACATATAATTATCGATATGCTGTTGTGTGACTTGAAATACTGTAGATGAGTTTAAATGAAAATTAATGGAGGGAGTAAATTTGTGCATGCTCGTGTGTAAATTTGTGCATGCTTGTGTGTAGATTTGTGCATCACAGCTAGCAAGCATGGGAGAGAATATAAAGGCTATGCACCATGTATGTAGGACATCTGCATCATGGTGCTTGTGGTAGTATAGAACAGTAGACAGTAATTGGAAAGCATTACAAACAAATATACAGGAAAATACCACGTAGATGGGTTGCATTAACAGCTGGTGGAATAATAGTCAGACCCCTCCCTAAGCCCACCCACTAGGATTAGCAGACTACATTGGAAAAGAATATCTAATCCAAAACGGCTAAGCTGTAAAAAAAGAGTGCGGCCCTCAAAATGGCTATGGTGAAATAAGACGTGAAATCCAAGGTGACGGCCAAGAAATGGCTGTGATGGTAGGTTAATGGTAAAAACTTTAATAACAACAAATCAGGCGAATTTGATGCCACTTGGTCTTGGCACAAAATTTTCCTGATTTGTTGTTATTAAAATTTTTACCATTAACCTACCATCACAGCCATTCCTTGGCCGCCACCTTGGATTTCACATCTTTTTTCACCATAGCCTTTTTGAGGGCCGCACTCTTTTTCTACAGCTTGGCTGTTTTGGATTAGATTTCCCTTTTGTTTGTATTTGTATACCCCAAGACCGGCCTGTGACCGGCTTTGGGGCTTTTTTAACGTATCTCTTTTTCTTTACCACAGGAAGAAGAAGACAAAGCAGATTTTAAATACTTTAACTATTTCTGATTTTATCAGTAAATGTACAAATTATATATATATAATACATTTATTTATTACAGAACTCTCTACATGGTGGTTTCTTTGTAACTGAACTCTCTGCAAGGTGACTTCTTCTAGTTGATCTCTCTACAGGGTGATTTGTTTGTAGCTGAACTCTCTACAAGGTAGCTTCTTCTAGCAGATCTCTCTACAGGGTGAATTGTTTGTAGCTGAACTCTCTACAAGGTAACTTCTTCTAGCTGAATGCTCTATAGGGTGATTTGTTTGTAGCTGAACTCTCTACAAGGTAGCTTCTTCTAGCTGATCTCTCTACAGGGCGATTTGTTTGTAGCTGAACTCTCTACAGGTGATTTGTTTGCAGCTGAACTCTCTACAGAATGGTTTCTTTTTAGCACAACTCTCTACAAGGTAACTTCTTCTAGCTGATCTTTCTATAGGGTGATTTGTTTGTAGCTGAATTCTCTACAAGGTGACTTCTTCTAGCTGATCTCTCTACAGGGTGATCTTTTCGTAGCTGAACTCTCTACAGGATGATCTTTCATAGTTGAACTCTCTATAGGGTGATTTTTTTTGCATCTGAACTCTCTAAACGATGGTTTCTTTGTAGCTGAACTCTCTACAAGGTAACTTCTTCTAGCTGATCTCTCTACAGTGTGAATTGTTTGTAACTGAACTCTCTACAGAGTGTTCTGTTTGTAGCTGAACTCTCTACAGGGTGATTTGTTTGCAGCTGAACTCTCTACAGGGTGATTTGTTTCTAGCTGATCTCTCTACAAGGTAACTTCTTCTAGCTGATTTCTCTACAGGGTGATTTGTTTATCGGTGAACTGTCTGTAAGGTGACTTTTTCTAGCTGATCTTTCTACAGGGTGATTTGTTTGTAGCTGAAATCTACAGGGTGATTTGTTTGCAGCTGAACTCTCTACATGGTGGTTTCTTTGTAGCTGAACTCTCTACAAGGTGACTTCTTTTAGCTGAAATCTCTACAGGGTGATCTTTTCGTGGCTGAATTCTCTACAATGTAACTTTTTCTCGATGATCTCTCTACAGGGTGAATAGTTTGTAACTGAACTCTCTACCGGGTGATTTGTTTGTAGGTGATCTCTATAGGTGACCGGGCCTGCAAATTTGCCTACTTTTTCAAACTTTGACGTGTTATAACTTTGTATTCCTTAATTGTTTGTCCATGAAATTTCAGCACAGGTTTTATTTTAGTTTGGCCATAATTGTTTGGCCATGAAATTTCGTTCACATTTAGTTGGCTTTAAAATACAAGTTACAGAATGAAAATATTTTATCCCAGTATGGAGATATGAGATGTCATGTGGTAGGGTGTACTTTGTTCCCACATGCCGGCCCAGTCACATATGTTTTACTTGTTTCTAACTGATCTGTTCAATTCTCTTCAGGGTGACTGCTCTATTAGGATGACTGCTCTATTAGAGTATCTTGATCTCGCACTTGCTACGCCAAGTTGGATATTGTGTTATAACCTTGTGGCTTTAAGTCTAATTCTTCTACACCATTGAAGAGCTTTTCTAAGATGATTACTCCATTTGTACAGCGATTTTCACTAAGCGCTTTTTCTGGTAGTCGTGGCAAGTAGTCGTTTTTTTTATTGGCTAATTTCTATTGCATAATTGTTACACACTGTTGTTTTTTTCGTTGTATATTCATGGTTTTTAGTAGAGGTGTACCGATATAAGAAAACTAAACCGATCCGATACCGATACGATATGGATTAATCATTTTCAAACCGATCCGATACCGATACGATATGGATTAATCATTTTCAAACTGATACGATACCGATACGATATACCGATATAACTAAGTGTAGCTATTTATGTTTGAAGAACCACATATGCCATGGTTAACTTTATTTTAGCTACTGAAGAAACTACTGAAGACAGTCTTAAGATTATTGGCTATGCTTGGTTACCCATGGTGGTGTGGCCTCTATTGACAGCTCAGACTATAAGGCACCCACAAATATTTTAATACATGCCCCTGCCAAGATTAGTCCGGATTACTCCGCATTTTAATGGCTTGTAGAGATGGGTGGTTGTTTTATGCTGTGCTCTTGGTTCATCTTTTTGCTGTTTCCCCAGGCTCATCACTATGAGTGTTTGTTGTATGATTGGTAAGCTTTTTGTGACAACAAAACAGTAATTATCCACGCACTTAAATGGCTTTGCGTAACGTACTGCTTTTAGACAAGGAAGATAACTACTCTTTCCCGCCCTTGTTAGCTAAATAGTAGGGTTTATAATATGGCTTGATCATTGGACAGTGTCCTCAATATAGTTCAGTTGTATATCGGTGTATCGTATCAGTTTTTAGCAGCAATATCGGCTGCCACCGATATAGTAGAAATGTCTATATCGGCCACCGATACGATATGTATCGGTATATCGGTACACCTCTAGTTTTTAGCTCGATTTATTTCAAACCACAAAAGATTTGAGGTTCAAGAGTTAACCTATTCATCCACCGATTTTCAGCTTCTTACCGTAAGCGGTTTACCCTGTAGGCGTGACAACATATTGGTTTTATTTTAGTAAATAATCGCTAATAACTCTTTGCCTGTTTATCATATTGCAACCAAAGTTGGTACCGAGATGCGCCCTTATACTCCCCTTCTGTGTGCCAAATGTCAAGACAATCGGATATGGAGTTTGCATTTTATGGCAGTTTTTGTAAGTGTGCAAAAAGAGGAAGAAAATTAATAATAGAAAGAAAATGAAGAAACTAAGCCAATTTTTGAAGTTTTATATCTTGGGAACGCTTGAAGTGATTTTGCTCAAATTTGGTATGTGGAGTACTGAAGTTGGCGGGCATTTCCACAGCAAAAATCGTTTTGTTTCATCAAGGAAGCACAGAGCTACGTAGGTGCAAAAATAGCGTTTTCAGTTTTCCTGTCAATATACTCATGGGTGTTGCTTAGGATGGCCTTAGAAGTCCCTGTGACTTTAAAGTCGGGAATCCCCAGGTATTTTTCCGCCAAGCCTCATGCATTTAAGATTTGTGAAATTTGCATAATCATATAGGAGAACCATGGAACCCTGCACACCTACTAAAACAACCACTATCATTGAATGGCAGTTGACAAGTGAAAATATCAGCTTTAGACCAATGGCTGACTGTTTGTATTGTTTACCAACCCACATTAATTATTATTAAAATTTAATTTTACAAATTTTGATAAATCTGCTTAGGAAGGTATAGTGTTAACTGGGTTCCTGTACTAAAAGTATATACTGTACATACATGGGGCAGCATTAACTTATTTCAGTAATGATACAGCATTACAAAGGCAAATATTGAAAACTATGACTAAAAAGTAATGACTGTACATTAATTTGACAATTACAGTATGTATTGTGCATGTTTGTATGTGTCTGTAATTATGATCTTTGAACTGTTACTTGATTTTTTAGAGTCGTCGTCGTTCTGCTACTCCTCAAGAACTAACAATGACAAGGAGTAAAAGAAAACTAAACAGCAGGCAAATATCATTATCTCTAGAATCATGTACGTATAAAGCTTATATGTACTAAAAGTACGTAGTACATAAATATTAAAATAATCAGGGGTATACTATAGCTATCATTTTATATACAATGCACCCTTCTGAAGCAATGGCTATGTATGTACAGGTTTACTGTACAGTTTTCACTACTGTGAACCACTTTGTTATAAGTATGCTTCACTGTCGTTCAAGCATTTATAAAATTCCAATCATCTTGTTTTACAAATTGAAACTTTGTATGCGTATGTAACTGATGGGATGGTACAGTGTACTAATGATTATCAGTAGGGTACTTACTGGCAATGTACCTGATTTCCTTTTATTGTTGGATGCATATGTAATGGTTATAAGAATAGAAAATTGTGCTAATTCACTTACTGTAGTTGAATACGGTAGTACTGTATACTATGGATCATGCAGAACTAGGGTTTTCCAGCCAAAAATATCATCCTAAAACCATCCTCAATTTACCTTCATGACAACCTGGCAGTATTGGTTGGGCACAGCTAAGCCCAAAAATGTCTTAAGACCAACCCGAAACCCTTCCAAAAAGTTTCTATTGAATTTTAAAAGAATTATCTGATGCCTTCAGCCAAGCATAACTCTAGAATGGATATACACTGTAGCTATGGGCTTGATTTCTTCACTGTTCGATGTTGCTTCATCCTGAAATGTGCCTTTTTGCCAACTATAGTATGTACAATAGACGCATCATGGACTTGCCTTTGTCCTCCTTTGTGTTCCAATTCTTTTTGCTGACAATGCCAGTAAGGTGTTGATTTGTGATAGCGTTATATGGCTTCCCTGTGGCTGTGTTGGTATCTCGCTCGTATTCTCTGTAGTGACTGGATTCCTTGCAGAGACGCTTCTTGTAGTGTTCTTCATTTGTAAGGCTGTGTAATGGACTGAAATAGGTGAAAGCAAAGCATAATGGCCATCGTTCAATCTCAAGTAGTTGGGGCTCTAAAATCGTCCTTATAACATAACTGATAGCGAAGCGTAATGGCTACTTCACTTTTCAAGTCAGTAATTGATACCTGGGGTGCGCATTCAAGTAAAAACATTAACTGTGGTGTCATTCTTTCTTTTGATGTGGTATGCGTGGGTTCACCAGTCATAATAATGTTACAAATTGGTAAAGGAACAAGTACGATAATATAAAAGAAAAATTAGGAATTTTAAGCTCAATTAGGGATCATAGAAATAAAAAGTATGGAAACAAGGGAGACCACTTACACCTGCAGATTTACTAGTGGACTTTTAATCCCTAATTAAGCTATGGGTATAGAGATTAACAATGACGACAGGTAATCTGCAGGTGTAGGCAACCTCCCTTGTTTCCCTACTTTTTATCAAACGGTACAGTCGTATTGTTTAAGCAGGGATCCAGGTGAAATTTTCGTGCACTGCCTAAAATTTTGACTTTAAAAATCATCCTAGAGACATTTTACACGCCAAAAATCACCTTTACGGGATAGTACTAGTCCATATAATACATAAAACAGCATCAAATGCAACAAAACACTTGCAGGTGGCCCGATATAAAATTTTTAAAAATCGCCAGAACTCAAATTTTAGCCTTACTGCCTGCCTCACTGCCTAACCACAGTAACAAGGATAGAGGCCAAACGAAGTAGCACACAGTCATCATTTTACTTCACAATAACAAACTCACCAGTGGGATGTGCCTTTTGAGGTTCCGACGAGTGTAGGTCCTCTGCGCCTTGTCTTTTCTTTTATCTTCAGTCAGGCTGCTTGTCTTCTTCTTCATCCAACGAAACCATACCGAGGTGTCAATTTTCCGTATCAGCGCTTTCTTTCAGCCCCCTCCCCCATGCTGGTGTTCTTATTGATGTTCACCCCCATTTTACTTGTAAGGCTGCATCATGTTGAATCACTGCTATGTAGCTAATGTGCACATTCGTTCTGTGTCTTGCTTGCAGCACCTGATGACCTCCCCGATAGCAGCCGGCTGTCACATATCCCGGAACTTGATGACGAGATTGCCAGCATCGATAGTGATGACACAGGAGATTTGCCCCAAACCGAGAAACTGATATTGATCAGCAATGGGCTACCTCCAATACCAGCAAGACTAGTGAAACGTGTGGAGGATGGTTCATTTGTTGAGATGGCTGAGCTCCTGCCAAGCTACTTGGACACAGCAGATCTTAACACAGACGACCAACATACCAGACCATGGAAGCGACCCCCAGTGCTATCGGATATTATGGATTGGGTGCAGTGTTTTGGGATGTACATTGCCATAGTTTCTCACCACAAGCCCAAGTGTGTGGCAGATCTCCTGGGATATCAAAGAATCATAATGGGAGCATCCCTGGATTGTCGTGAAGGGAAATGGTTAACTTATGACCGTCGTTTCCGTTTAAAGGCATCTGCTTCTAATCTCAAGCAGTGGTCTACCATAGATATCACCATCTGGAACACAACCTTCCCAGAAAGGGCTATCCGGGGTCATCGACCACAAGGTCCTCCCCCTTACTACCAGCCAAACTCAAACCCTCATCAAAGGTCAACACGCCAAAACCAACCTCTACCAACAAGACAGCCTATATGCCTGGATTGGAATGACAGCCCTAACGGTTGCTCCCGGCCTTCCTGCCGCTATGCTCATTTATGCTACAGGTGTGTCCATAACCCTAGAGTCACAGACAGGAATCACAAAGCCTCCCAGTACACTTACAGGCAGCAGGATAGACAGAACAACAACTAGTCTTGACTTGTCTCCATAGGTTTTGGTTTTCTTTTCTTTTTTTCTTAGCATCTTAATCTTGTACACCATTTGCATAGTGTAAATTTAAAAAAGGCATTGGTAGCGATATGGGTATATCTGCATGTTTCACAAGGGCATCTAGTATGTGTTGCAGTCAGGGCATATTGCGTGGATATTTAGATGTTAACTCAGTAAGCGTATGAATGCACCCATAATTGCTTTGACACAAGTGTTACCCAAATCTATTTCTCCTCTGCAGTGATGTCAGAGCAGCACATTGTTGGTATGCACACCAAGAATTTATGCTGCAATTACGTGGATTGGATCTCTGCTTGGACTACCCACCTGAAGAGCCAGCCAGCTGATGTCAAAGTACCACCCGTAGCCACTGTAGTTACATCCCCACTTGATGTGAGTAGATGGAAGGAGGCACTTTCAGACCACCCAAATAAGCCACTAGCCGACTTCTTCCTCTCTGGAATCACACAGGGCTTCCGCATAGGCTTCAAGCAACAACTGCACCCATTGAAGTCTACAAAGCGGAATTTATACTGTGCTCTCCAGCACCCCGAAACAGTGGAGAAGTACCTGGCTGAGGAGATCGCTTTAGGGAGGGTTGCTGGCCCATTTCAACAGTCACTAGTCCCACACGCACATCTTAGCCGTTTTGGAGTCATCCCCAAAAACCACCAACCAAACAAATGGAGATTAATCGTTGACCTGTCTCACCCAGTTGACAGCAGCATCAATGGAGGGATCCCAAAAGGATTATGCTCACTGAAGTACATCACCATAGACTCGGCAATCGACCAGATTAAACAGATAGGGTATGGCATACTGATGGCAAAGATTGATGTTAAAAGTGCCTTTCGCCTACTTCCTGTGCACCCAGCCGATCGTCACCTATTGTCAATGAAATGGAATAATCAGATCTTTATCGACACTTGTTTACCTTTTGGGCTACGATCTGCCCCCAAGCTGTTTAATGTCTTGGCCAACCTGCTGTCGTGGATTCTTGAACAACAGCAGGTGACACCGGTCATGCATTATTTGGATGATTTTTTCACCTTGGGCCCATGTGACTCCCCTTTGTGTGCCAACAACCTTCAAAGCTCCAGCTTAGGAATTCCGCTTGCGCTAGAAAAGATCTAGGGGCTGTCCCAGCGCTTGACATTTCTAGGGATTACCTTAGATACTGAACTGATGCAGGCTCGCCTACCTGAGGACAAGCTTAGTCGACTGCGTAACCAAGTCAAAGCCTGGCTATCCCACAAAAAAGCTACTAAAAGAGAGATTTTGTCCTTGGTAGGTCTTCTACAGCACGCCACTAAGGTGGTAATACCAGGGATGACCTTTGTCTCTAGAATGTATAAAGCAGCAGCTCGCCTCAAAAAGCTGTCTCACAGTACAAGGTTCACAGCCGGCTTCCGGTCGGACCTCAGATGGTGGCACCTGTTTGCATCCTGTTGGAATGGGACCAGCTTTCTTGACAACTCCTCCCCGGACCACTTCATTACTACAGATACATCAGGGTCCTGGGATTGTGGTGGGGTCTTTGGACCTCAATGGATACAATTGGCTTGGTCGAAGGAATGGGCACGGAGGGATATCATGGCAAAGGAATGGTACCAATCGTCTTAAGCTGTGCCGTGTGGGGCCCACTACTGTCAGGCAGCAAGGTTCAATTCAAGTGTGATAACAGTGGGGTGGTAGACTCAATCAACAAGGGCTCTTCTAAGGAGCCGTTGGTCATGCATCTTTTACAGTGTCTCTGGTTCTTCTCAGCCTATTTCGGTTTCACAATTGTAGCCTGCCACATTCCAGGGGTGCTGAACACGGCTGCAGATCAGCTCTCCAGAAACAAATCGGCAGAATTCTTAAAGCTGAATGCACATGTGTCCATCATCCCGGAGGTTATCCCAATGTCACTCTTGAAACTCATATCACCACAAAAGCTGGACTGGACATCCCCCTCCTTTCAGCACCACTTCAAACGCTTCATTAAGAAACTTCATGCACCCCTCAATTAATGGGAACTGATAAACACATATGACTATATTGTATAGGCTATATTAATACATTGTATATATGCACGCCTTTTGATTCTGTTCACTGTGCAATGATATGTACGCATATATATATATAATATAACAAGCTTGTCTACTGCACCTGTCTATCAAGGGTATTATTTACAGATTGCTTCAAACCACCATCCTCGCTAAGAACTGACCACCTCAATAAACTCCTTGGAAAAGCTCACAAACTACTACACACCGGCCTGGCTAAGTCAAGCAGGAAGACCTATGCAGCAGGTAAAAGAAGATACTTCAACTTTTGCAAGTTGATGGGAAAAAAGCCAATTCCTACAACGGAGTGCACCCTGACACTATTTGTTACACACTTGGCAACATCTAACATATCACTGAGGACTATAAAGGTCTACTTAGCAGCTGTCAGACACATGCATGTTTGCAAGGGGTTGCATAAGCAGTTCAATTACCAAGTCACTCCCCGGCTTCAGCTCATCCTAAGGGGAATTAAGAAGCATCAAGCTGGCAGGTACTTCACCAAACCACGCCTGCCAATCACCATTCCCATTCTACGCAGCATCAAAACTGCATTGTCAAAAGAAACCCCCTCTTACGACAGCACTACATTCTTGGCTATGTGCTGCCTTGCTTTCTTCGGCTTCTTAAGGGTCAGTGAGTTCATTATCCCTGCAGAGGATTCATATGACTCATCCTGCCACTTATCACTTGGTGATATTGCAGTTGACAACAGAACAAAGCCCCGTTTACTGCAACTCTTTCTTAAGCAATCAAAAACTGATCCATACAAGCAAGGTACCAAAGTGTAAATGGGTGCCACTGATAGTATGGTGTGCCCAGTAAAGGCAGTTCTTTCTTATTTGTAAAAAAGAAGTACCCAGCCAGGACCACTCTTCGTCACCGAGAAGGGAAAAGGCTAGACCAGGAGCACGTTCTGTGCAAGACTCAAATCTGTGCTACATAAGCTTAAGTTAGACAATAACTGCTATAATACTCACAGCTTCCGCATTGGCGCAGCAACCTCTGCTTCACTAGCTCAACTACCAGATGCTCACGTTCAAATACTGGGCCGCTGGAGGAGCAATGCCTTTCAACGATACATCAGACCTCCTCCCAAAGAACTAGCAAGGCTGTCTATGACAATTGTAACAGGTCATCACCCATGTGCAAGGACTGTATAATATCCTCTGTGACCTTTGTTGTAATAAAGTGCTGACATATTTCAATGATCAAGTAGTCCTCATATAACTGTTGCATTACTATAATTACTCTTGCATGCCAAGAAACGTACACTAGATATCTACGAAGAACCAGATACTTGGGTGAAAGGCTGACTACGCTCTGCAGTCCTCCTTTCTGTGGCTTGAAGGAAGGCATTTGGAGCATAGAATACCTCTTTAGCACCAAATTCCTTCTCTACCCAAGTATCGGCTCACTGGAAATAGAGAAATAATATAAGACCCCTGTAGGCCAATAAGCAAACAAAAATAATTTTATTTGGACTGAACAAAAATATTTGACCCAGTGTGGCAACCGGGACTGGGTACATTTACCAAACCACCACCACTAACATTAGTCAGTGGGAGGTAAGTGCCGGAGGAACTAATGTTTCTGCCCAAGATATGTTCAAGGTTAGTTGAGTACAAAACATTAAACTTAATTATCTATACTCTTGATTCAAACCTGAAGAGTTTTAAAATCTATTTAAAGACACACAACCACTAGACTTCCCTACTGTACCCTAGTGTGACTCTAATAAATTTGGTTGTATGCACATGAAGGGCAGCTAGTTTAACCTAAGAATAGAACTAGGTCTTGGCATTTTGTAGCTATATCAACTAAGGAGTATAAATATTAGATAAGTAAGTTTAGCGAAGGTAGATCGTTCTAGGGTGATTGGTTTTATGCTTGTCCCATTTAATGCTCACCCAGCTGGTGTTTATCCATTGCCCTGGCGTGCCATGCAGAGCTGTTGCTAGGTGTAAATAAAGTATGATTGGTATAGAGCATATAACTATTTGTACAATCTGCAAAAGATAAGTTTTGCTTACTTCGTTATTCTGCAATTCCGTTATTCCGTATTCCGCGTTTTACTAACTCCCTATATCATTACCTATATTTTAACTACAGTATTACCAGAGAAGCAATGTTATTATGTACCACTGTGTACTTAGTGGGAGTTTGTAAAACATGTAATAATGGAATTGCGGAATAACAGAATAAACATTTTCTGATTGTACAAATAGTTATATACTCTATAGTAATCGTACTTTTACCTTGTAACAACTCTGCATGGCATACGATGACGATAGCTGGGCGAGCATTAACCCTTAAACATGCATAGGCCAGAAAACATGCCCAAATATGTGTGCCTTGCACAAAGTGCTGTATCTTTTGAAGCATCCATCCTATGGCTACTTCATTCTACTTGTGATGTAACAAGGATTAAAATGGTACCTAGGGTTCTAAATTGTGAGACCAAAATTAGCTATGAAATTAATTTTTCGGTAAGGAAACATGCAAACACTTTACATACTTTTATAAAATGGTCGATAACTCAATGGTGTTTGTTCCTATCACCTTGCAACAACTTTCATTTGATTCACCATTAAATTTTCTATCAGGCCACATATGACCTACACGAGTAAACCCACAATTGAAATTAAGAACGTGGCAAGAATCTTTAAACACGGAGATGCGACTCATCGTTGTTTATTGCTTCATAACAATGAACAACGACGAGTCGAAGAGTGTTCAAACTTGGCAGTATTACTAAGAGTGTTATTGCTAGCACAATAAGTCCCAACTTTACTTTTTCCAGCGATCTCTATTCCCATGTTTTAATTTTTTTTAATTTCATAGCCTTGCACTTACTCATCTCAATGAATGAGAAGTAGTACAGTGGTTGGGCTGAATCTGCAATAATATCCACATTCTTGTTTGCCAATAAATTAGAGCTATTCATTTGACAACAAAGACTATAATTATATATTTGCTAACAATGAATAACACTTCAGCTACACATCTAATTTCCCATACCACAAAACAAATACACACTATTCGATTTGTATCTGATTTGTAAACACAATGCCCTAAGTTGCAGACTCTAGGGCAGAGTGTTTACGAATTAAATACAAGCCTTATGTGTGTGTTACAGCTATTACTTGCATGCACATGGTGTATTTGCAGTATACAACAGCACTCTATGTGGTAATTTTGCATACATACCTTAATGGTTATAAGATATCTATATGCGAGTTTGCTACACAATGCTACTGTTTTACTATGCTTGCATACTTATTTTTGTATTCTCACATATATTCTAAATACGGTAACGCATAGATTACCACTAATAAATTAGTGTTTTATATGAGTGTGTATTGTAAATAGTGTCGGAAGAGTCACTTGATTCAACTTTAATTTCAACATCTTGTCCTCCTGGAAGCTGGACAGACTGTAGTGTTGAAAGCATGGAAGTATCTGATAGTACAGGTATGATTTTTGATGCATGTTATACTTTTCTTTTGATTTATTTTAAAATTCTCCGAAATATGCATGGGGTTAGGGGGTTAAAAGACTGCACAATTCCCAAGTTCAACCTGAAATATAGAGACTAATGTAATATTAATGTTGGTCATTAAATAAAGAACCCCAAACAATCAGCCATTGGTTTCAAGCTGATATTGTTCACTTGTCAACCGCCGTCCAATGATGGTGGTTGTTTTGGTAGTTGTGCAGGATTCCATGGTTCTCCTATACAATTTTTGCAATAGGACCATTGATATGATCAGCCACAAATTGTGGCTCCCAATTGCATGAGGCTTGGGTCCTGTGGGCTGTATTTTCTTGTTTTAACACTGTATTTGATGTTGAATGGAGTAAGAATATTCCGTAATAGTGATTTTTGCCATGTATGATATTTCTATGATGGTTTTAGATGTGGAATTTTCAGTGGCACCCATCGCTTTAGGGGGGAACTCTACTGAACAGTACTACTGTACTGTTTGATATGTGAATATTGCTGTTACTTATTACTGAGCTCTTGGCTAATTTAATACAGTTTAAATAAATTCATGTGTTTGTTTCCTTTGTACAGATGGATTCGAAAGGAAAAGTGAAAATTTGTCACATCAAAATTTTCCAAGGTATAATGAATCAGTATGCTATTTTCTCATAATGTTGATGGTGAGAGGGTAGCTGGACATAATAATGTTTGATTGTGTTATTAATTTGAACCAGTTCACTGCCTAGTTTGTATAGGCTCCAATCTACTGCTATAATTTACAAACCATACAATTTAATTTTTTATAACTGCATATCATTTTTACTCGCTTATAAAACATGGGATATTATTGAGTTGTTGTTTGTGTAATGATATCTGTAAAGCCATTTATTACATACTTCAAAGTGTAAAAGTTGGCCTACAGTAAGTTACAACATACATAAAATTTTTACACATTTAACATTGCCATATCAATACTTGAAGCAAATACACTGTACATGTATCTCCAACTTAGGTTTTCAGACATTTGAGAAAGTACACATGTATGGTTACGCATGTGATAACTGTCCCTAAAAGTGCAAAAGGTGCAGCACACCTGTTTCTCTTTGTTAGTGGTGCCACTATTGCTTCAAAGGATTATCTATTATGCTTATAGTGTATTATCAACAATCAAAAAGTATGTTATGACATCATGTTACCAACAATAGTGCACAAGGAACAGTTTCATTTACTTAAGAGTGTGTGGCCATTGCATAGTAAGCGCAGTGACTACTAGAACATACAGCAGAAATTACTGAATGCTTATCCATCTCTTAGACAGTATTGTAACTCACTTTATAGAGGTTATGCAGGAAGCATGGCAACATCACATTTACATATAATTAACTCGCTTATGCACGCATGGATACCATTTTGAGTAGAAACGTTCCTAGTTAAGTACAGTGGCGTTGCAGTATTGTAAGTACTTTCCCTGGGCTTAAAAACGAAAAGGAGATATGAAGATAAAATGAAAAGTGTGGGATGTGCCAAAGATTTGTACTGCTGCTTAGAGAGTAAGAGTGACATTGCTGGTACTGTTGAGGGCAGTGAATCCTCGTGTTGAATGGACTGATTGGTCAATTCACTCTGCTGTAATGTATCCAGACGTGTATAATTAACTAGTTTTTGCCATCAGCTTGTACATTGGAGAAAAATGAGCGGTTTAGATTGATTTAAAATTTTGGTCAATGGCTGATATTATCAGCAAGCAGTTTAGCCACAAACAGGGGGAGAGTCAGACAGAAGAATTGTTTGTTTTTGTCTTCTATTAAGCATTTTCAAAGCTTATCATTGATGGCTTGATGCCACTGAAAGTCTAGGTATAGCTACTAAAGTATATACATACCAGCTATGTGGCTAGTGTATACATGTTGATGCAAAGCTGAGGCTTTGCTGTATAGCTGCTGTGCTCTTTGCTGCTCTGACAAAACTCTCAGTATACATTAGCTATGTAGTGAACAGTCTGGTGCATCAAAGAAACTTTTAAGATGGATCCTCTGTTGAAATTCTTCACACCACTGAGGCCAATTATACTAGTAGTCGGTGCCGTGAATCTAAAAATGATATAGCTACTGTACTTACCACTCAAAAGTAATTTGCAAGTGCTTCATGGAGACAGTGATCAGGTATCTAAGACAATAAAGCTCTTTACTGCTATTACCAAGAGAAAACAACAGATTAACCAGTTGTCCCTGATCGTAAAATTAAATGGTTCATTTGTCATGCCATGCATTTTTTGTCATGCCATGCATTTACAAGTAGCAGTGAACCAATTACTGAAGGGGTAAATGGTATTGTCCAGACTGCCACTAATCAAGATGTCAGTTGAGGGGCAAGTATAACTGTTTTTTATACCATGTACTTGAATTTGTTGTATGATTACTCTTAACTTATGTTCAA
The DNA here is from genome assembly GCF_963678975.1 of Dysidea avara. Lineage (NCBI taxonomy): Eukaryota > Metazoa > Porifera > Demospongiae > Dictyoceratida > Dysideidae > Dysidea > Dysidea avara. The sequence continues at coordinate 31,281,197 of NC_089274.1, forward strand.
TTCATTTGCCATTTAAACTGCATATGTTACTTGTATAGCTGTACGTACTAGTATGTACTGTATAGCTTCAGGATTGTGATAGTGTCATGATCAGTGACCCCAGTCATCAAACTATTACATTGAGATACCCCTGTAGAATAAATCCTGAGAATCAGACGTTAGATTAGATGTACCTGTTTTTTGGCACTAACACAGGATACACGTAAACAATAATATACATACTTGCATGCTATATACTTAACCGAGTGGTATAATAGAATCACAATGACTAGCTACACAATACACAATTAGCAGGCTAAAGTGGGGGAACTATTTTATCCACTACAGAAAAATTCTCACGCATCATGTGATATACAGTATCAGTATATAGACTGAACAATTGTCTGACCATTGCAATGACTTGCGCAACATGAACTCTGACAATGGGTAGTTGGTGCGAAACATCAATCTCCATCTTATTCAGTCATGTCACTTCCCTCTAGTATACAGGGTTGGAGTTTCACTTCAGCAGTTGCACCAGGCCAGGAGCAACTATAGTTTGTCATTTATGCCAGCTTGCCCCCTTCGATATCTTCATTATAGTAAGGTTTTTACAGCAGGTCTGCAGGACACCTGGTCCTACAGCCTGTTCAGTTAATATCTCTCAATGTCTCTTCGAAGGCACCTGCATTCCACATTCTTAACTATGTTAGGACCATATCTTTGCTGCTTCTGTCTGACATGAAAATTTCATATTTGAAGGTGTCCATTGACATTGGTTAAATCCACCTACTCCTCAATTCTTCATCCACTGAGTTATTGTAAAATGAAAGTGTCTTTGGCACATTCCACAGTCTTCTTTTATCCCCATATCTCTTCTATTCTTTGCCTTTAAGCTCAGGGAAGTACTTAGAATATTTGAACGCCGCTGTACTTCACTAGGAATGTTTCTACTCAAAATTACATCCACGTGCGCGTATGCACCTGTGGACCTATACTTCTTCCAATTTATCTTATAAAGCTTCTTTTGTGGTTGAGCGAGCTTCCTAAGGTGGTGTTTAGGTGTGTGTCCTATCAGGATTTTGGCAAAATATATAGGCAATCTCAAGCCTGAAAGGTACTTTCAGAACTACTGTATCTGAAGCAAGTTACTACAGAATTTAATTTAGTTGAATTTTCTTCTGAATAACTGACTGACTAATGGTGCCTTCAAATGAGATTAGCTCAATAACAGCTAAAGCTATAGGCTTGATGTTGCACTGTTAGATGATGCTTCAACCTGGCAGGTGCATTTTGGCATACCACAATATGCATGTACAATGCACGCATCATGCATCGTAGACTTACGTACCTCACTCCAGTGTATTAACAAGTTGATGTTGTGCTACTTCTAGAAACCAGTTGCCATTGCATCCCTTTCTAGCCAAATAATCAATTAATCAACCATGTATATAATTAATGTTGTGTTATAGCTAAATAATACATTTTGGTTTGTAATTTAATGTATTTCATAATTTATTAAATATTTGTAATTTTGTAATTACATTGTTATGCACTGCTAAGTAAGCGTAACTCGAACAAACCACTATTTACACACGGATGTATCTCTCAACTGCGTGTCTATCATGTTTTCTCGTGCAAATTATATCTAATCCAAAACAGCCAAGCTGTAAACAAAGGGTGCGGCCCTCAAAAAGGCTATGGTGAAAAAAGATGTGGAATCCAAGGCTGGGGCCAAGAAATGGCTTTGATGGTAGGTTAATGGTAAAAATTTTAATAATGACAATTCAGGTGAATTTGGTGACACTTTATCTTGGCACAAAATTCACCTCAATTGTCGTTATTAAAATTTTTACCATTAACCTACCATCACAGCCATTTCTTGGCCGCCACCTTGGATTTCACATCTTTTTTCACCATAGCCTTTTTGAGGGCTGCACTGTTTTTTTTACAGCTTGGCTGTTTTGGATTAGATTTCACTTCTTTTTGCATTTGCATATCCCAAAGCCGGGCTTTATTAACTTATCTTTTTTTCTTTACCACAGGAAGAAGAAAAAGATGAAGATTTTAAATACTTTAACTAATTCTGATTTTATCAGTAAATGTATACATTATATATATATATAATACATATAAATTCCCTACGGATAACTTGTTTGCAGCTGATCTATCTACTGGGTGACTTGAAATGTAGCTGAAGTCTCTACAGTGTGATTTGCTTGCAGATGAACTCTCTACAGGTAGTTTCTTTGTACCTGAACTCTCCACAGGGTGATTTATTTCTATCTGATCTCTCTACAGGGTTACTTTGTCTGGCTTATCTCTCTAAAGGGTGATTTGTTTTTGTAGCTGTACTCTCTACAGTTCACTGGTTTCTAGCTGATCTCTCTACAGGATGACTTCTTTGTAGCTGAACTATCTGCAGGGTGATCTGTTTGTAGCTGAACTCTGATCCTTCTAGCTGATCTTTCTACAAGATGAGTTGTTTCTAGCTGAACTCTCTACAGGGTGATTTGTTTGCAGCTGAATTCTCTACATGGTGGTTTCTTTGCAGCTGAACTCTTTACAAGGTGACTTCTTCTAGCTGAATCTCTACGGGTTGATCTTTTTGTAGCTGAACTCTCTACAGGGAGATTTGTTTGTAGCTGAACTCTCTACATGATGATTTCTTTGTAGTTGAACTCTCTAGAAGGTAACTTCTTCCAGCTGATCTCTCTACAGGGCAACTTGTTTGTAGCTGAACTATCTGCAGGATGATTTGTTTGTGGCTAAACTCTCTACAAGGTGATCCTTCTAGCTGATCTCTCTACAGGATGACTTGTTTCTAGCTGATCCCTGGATGACTTTTTTTCTAGCTGATCTCTCTACAAAGTGACTTGTTTTCTAACTGAGCTCTCTACAGGGTGATCTAATTGTAGCTGAACTTTCTACTGGGTGATTTGTTTGCAGCTGAACTCTCTACATGATGGTTTCTTTGTAGCTGAACTCTCTACAAGATAACTTCTTCTTTCTGATCTCTCTACAGGGCGATTTGTTTGCAGCAGAATTCTCTACATGGTGGTTTCTTTGTAGCTGAACTCTCTACAAAGTGTCTTCTTTTTCTAACTGAACTCTCTACAGGGTGATCTTTTCGTAGCTGAACTTTCTACAGGGTGCTTTGTTTGCAGTTGAACTCTCTACATGATGGTTTCTTTGTAGCTGAACTCTCTACAGGGTGACTTGTTTCTGTCTGATCTCTCTACAGGGTGACTTGTTTCTAGATACATGTAGCTGAACTCTCTACAGGATGGTTCATTTGTAGCTGAACTCTCTGCAAGGGGATTTCTTCTAGCTGATCTCTCTACAATGTGACTTCTTCTAGCTGATCTCTCTACTGGGTGACTTGTTTCTAGATGAACACTCTACAGGGTGATTTTTTTTTTGTAGCTGAACTCTCTGCAGGATGATTTGTTTGTAGCTGAACTCTCTACAGGATTCTTTGTAGCTGATCTCTCTACAAGATGACTTCTTCTATCTGATCTCTCTACTGGGTGACTTGTGTCTAGCTGAGCTCTCTTCAGGGTGATTTGTTTGTAGCTGAACTCTCTACAGGATGGTTTCTTTGTAGCTGAACTCTCTGCAAAATAATTTCTTCTAGCTGATCTCTCTACAGGGTGACTTGTTTCTAACTGATCTCTCTAGTTGGTGACTTGTTTGTAGCTGAACTTACTAATGGGTGAATTGTTTGTAGCTGAACTCTCAACAGGATGGTATATTTGTAGCTAAAGTCTCTGCAAGGTGATTTCTTCTAACTGATCGTTCTACAGGGCGACCTTTTCTAGCTGATCTCTCTATAGGGTAGCTTGTTTCAAGCTGAACTCCTTCTAGGGTGATTTATTCATAGCTGAACTCTCTACAGGATGGTTTGTTTATCTCTCTACAGGGTGACTTGTTTCTATCTGAAATCCTAGCCGGGTGATCTGTTAGCAGCTGAACTCTCTACAGGGTGAATTGTGTCTAGTTGAACTCTCTACAAGGTGATTTCTTTATAGCTGAACACTCTATAGGGTGACTTGCTTCTTACTGAACTGTGTATAAGATTAACTGTTTGCAGCTGAATCCCCTACAGAATAACTTGCAACGTAATAGAATTCTATAATGGAGTAAATAAATTAGCTAAATGCTCTATTAGGATGACTGTTCTATTAGAGTATCTCGATCTCGCATTTGCTACACAGAGTTGGCTTTTGAATCATAACTCAGTGGTTTGTAATCCGATTCTTCTGTACTACTGCAATAACTTTCTATGAAGATTATTCCAGCTATACACCGATTTTCAGCTCATTGCTCTAAGCGGTTTGCCTAGTAGGCGTGAAAACTAATACTTCTTTATTCATAAAAATCGATCGCGTAATTGTGACACAGGTAGGATTTTGTGTCATATCTCCATGGTCTTTATCTTGATTCCTTTCAAACGACCAAAAGGCACTCCTACGATGGTTACTCCATCTACATAGCAATTTTCAACTCATTCCATGAAGTAGTTTACCCTGTAGACTTGACAACAAATCGATCTAATTTTACGTGAATAATCGGTCATAAATTCTGAACCATTCATCGGATTTGCACCAAATTTGATACTAGGATTTGCCTTTTGGACTCCCTTTCTGTGTGCCAAATTTATAGGCGATCGAAGTATATGTTTGCATTTTATAGCAATTTTTGCAAGTGTGCAAAAATCGAAGAATATAAAAAACAAATAAAAAAATCGAAACTTTGGAAGCTCGTATCTCTGAAATGGCTGGAGCGATTTCCTTCAAATTTGGAATGTAGACTCCCCTAGCTTGTGGGCAATTCTGTAGCAAATTTGGTTCCAATCGGTTAAGGGATCACAGAGATGCAAAGGTGTGAAAATGATGTTTCTTTCTTCCTGTCAATATACTCACGGTGTGGCGCACCGGCTGCTTTGGCCGCGCAACACACTATTGTGTGTCTCGAAAGAAAAAACTTCAAGAATGTCCTTCATAAGTACTGGACATGCCCCTGTAGAGTAGTAACAATGTACATGTATATGTGTATATGCAATTAGTCAGCAAATTTTTGCCGATTAGTTAAAAGTATAATGCACCACATATTGCTAAACTGCATGTACTCACTAGAAGTTTATCAAGTTATCTAGCTTAACACAAGGTTCACTCACTAACTATGTTTACATGGTATTACATGTATAGCTATATTATGTGGTTTGCTTGACATATCATGTGAAGAAACACAAAGAAAGTCACGAAGAAAAGAATGCTACCAGTCCGGATATGATGAAACAAACAAGAGAAGTGTGCTTGACTCTATCTAACCAATACTGTCATGTCGTTATGAAGAAAAATCACGGCAAGTTTTTGGGTGATGTTTTATCACCAGCCACGCCCACCCTGTCATCATCTTTACTATGCAGTACTATTGTACTGTATGATAAATGTGCCCTTGGGATGGTGCTACTGATGCAAGTTTTCATACTCAATGGAGGATGTTGCATATGGTGACTGTTTTATTAGAGTATTTGACAAGACTACAAAATCTTGTGTACAGAATTAGTGTGTGTCTATCTGTGGGGAGGGATGGAGACTGTCGGTTGAGTGGTTTCCACAGCCTCAGCCTTTGCATGGAGCTAAGGTCCATTGGAGAGACAAGGCGAGGCAGGAGCCATAGGACCTGATTCAAGAGATTCAGTACTGCCTTGCCAAAGACAGGAACATGTAGAGAGATGTGTGCCAGAAGGTGCAGAACACTACTCTTTCTGCACAGGAACTTGTCACCATGAATTTCAAAGTAGACAGAGTATTGCCAGACAAGTATTAAATGACATGTCCACAAGGGAGGAAGAGGTAGCCATGGTTTGGTTCACTACCAATAGTGTGAGGCATCGTCCTGTGGATGGCTTCACTTTAATAGTCAATGGTGTGTGTGTGTGTGTGTGTGTGTGTGTGTGTGTGTGTGTGTGTGTGTGTGTGTGTGTGTGTGTGTGTGTGTGTGTGTGTGTGTGTGTGTGTGTGTGTGTGCGCGTGTGTGAAAGGAAAGTGGCATGTGCCCTGTACCCCCTCCCACCACTGTCAATAGCATTGTAACCTTTCGCTTTTGATACATGCACTGTATATATGTGGAAATTTGATGTTTAATAACATATAAAATATTATAGTATTGTCAATACAGTACGTACACATTATGTGCTTTGACTTCAAGGTCGGTGACACTAAACTAACTAAGGGTAGCCATACAAGGTTAATTTGACAGCATGTTTGTGGTTATGTACAACAAATGCAGAAACCCAGACCATACTGAAAAATCTCAGTGGACTAACTTATGTACGTACAGGGTGTACATTGTTTCAAAAGTGGCAGAATGGATCAGATAAAGCATAATACAATTTTAAATGGAAACTACTGCAATTCATGGAACGTATGCAGTGGCCAAAATAAATGATGATTTTAGATTATGTGGCAGTAGGTTGGAAAACCAGTTACTGATGAGAAAGTTTAAACATTGTAATTGAGTGGACATCAGAGATACCCTTTCCACAGCAGTGTGAACATGACAATCACAAAGTTCACGCAATCTACTTATTCCTAATAGAGCAATCACCAATATGTGGTCAGTACCATTTATTGCTTCACACTATCAGAGAGTAGCTGGGAAAGAAATAACACTTATTTTGCTTAAATTATAGTACAGTTGCCATTACAGTATTTTTACCGGTCATGAGAACTGTGTGAAAAATCGAACACAATGACGATTAACATGAAGGAACACATGCACTTAGCAGGCGGACATTCAAAAGAGATCAATCTAAGAACTAATTGATGTGGCTCAACAATACCGCAAATGACAGTCAAAACCCTTCACCTTATGATGTGTGGTGATAAACAAAAGCTAAATAGAGCCTACATTATTGAGGTAACTTTCAATTACTCTATTAGCGTATCTTGATGTACTTGACATTAGTGCTGCCACAATATGTGACTAGATACAGCAAAATCAACCATATGGGTGCAAGAGCCAAAAATGAGAAAACACCAGCATGAAGTTGCTGCACTATCAGGCTAACAATTTCCATATCAAACTCCTCTTCAATTTGTCAGGTCTGCTTGTGGTAGACTTTTTTCTGGCGGCCTGTATAACCATGCCAGATGTCTGTACAGGTTTGTGAACAGCAGGGAAGTGCTTTTGGGGGTTTATGTATACACTCTGGACAGACGATCAGTAAGCTGAATGTGTGATGTATGTTTGTTTTGTGAGATTTCAGTCTATTCCTACCTCTGATGAGCTGTTTTGTGGTCTGGTTCCTTCAATTACCATCCTCATCCATTTTGTAGTCTATCTCTTACCCATCCTGCCACCCTGACACTCAGCCCCTTTTTTAGGACTCATGATATAGCAACACTGGTGAAAAATCTATCTAAAATGGTGGGAAACTCTACAAGAGTTATCTTGGCCACCAGGTATTCTTAAATGCTATGAATTGCTCCATCTTTGTTGAAAAATCCATACGTGTAGTTGCCAAGGCTGGTGAGTAACAATGCATTAAATTATTAAAATACATTTTTTCTCTGAATCAACAATGCACCCACAAGGTGATTTTCCAAAATCCAGTCACACATAGAAAAACTCTATATCATATATCACCAAAGTTTATGTCATGATACAAACATATATTATGATAACTAACTATAACATGACGAACTCCTCCTTGTAAATTAAAATATCTAAGTTGGACTTATACCTCAAGTTAAAGTTACTCATGGTAATCAGGTTTAAAGCATCTTTTACTACAGATGAGAAAAGTGGTTAGCACTCTATAGAAACCTTAAAATCTCAGTTTACCTCGGGGTTGAATTGAGCCCACCACTATAAACCATCAACGCATACTTAATTAAATAACAAATACCATATGTCTGGCCTCCCCACATCATTGTACAGGGTACAAAGTGGTGTATACCTGCTGTGCATCCATATTATAACATACCTGCTGGTTAGAGCTCGATATCTTCCGTCTTAGCTGAGATATCGCTGTTCAAAAATACAGTCGCCCATACAAATTTTACAAACGTCCCCACACTACAGCGGCTATTTTACATCTGTGACGTAATTTCGGATAAGGCTCATTAGGATATCACAACATTTTATTTCTACTAAATACATAATACCCAAGAAAATTTTAAACTTTAGACCCTCTGAAATTGAATGTGAGACGGATTTCAGCAGTTTAATAGAATAGTTACTACTGAATACTCTGATTTGCCTGACTGCTACATTAGCGTGACTGTTCTATTAGAGTATCTCGATCTTTTTAGTTATGCTCGAATCTGGGCCTCGATTCCCGCTATGCCTCTGTCAGCCCGGTGCTACCTTTCAGTCCTACCTGTACTTAAATTACAGAAACTTACAACACTTCTAGCCAGTTTAGTTGTAAATCTTGGGCTCAGTTGTTTCACTCTTTCAATGTCGCTCAGCAGTAGCCATCCTTCTGGTCGAGCAGCTAGTCTATCCCAAACACCAGCTTTCTATGTAGTATGACGGTACCAGTATGGTACTCTAGCCAACGGCGGTTCATCCTAATCTGCTAAGTTTGTCTTGAAAAAGTTCAAAGTAGTATCTAACGCCAAGTTAAACGCGCAGCGTATAGCTATGAACTGGTTGCTATAAGCTAAAACTGGTTCCGAACAGTTCTCAAACTGGTTATACAAGTTCAATGTTTCCTGTTGCACGTAGTGCATATAAACTGGTTGCCGTACACTCAAACCGGTTATACGAGTGGAATGTGTTGTAACTAACGCGTACTGCGTTTGAACTAGTTGCCAGGTACTGAAGAGATGTTACTATGGATAGCGCTATATAGAAAACCTAACTTGGTAATAAAGAGTCGCAGAAACAAACCTGTCGTTTTATTTAATGTTCGGATATCGCTTCATCTAATACCAGTTAGTGTTCTGTTCTATACCTTGTAGTTTTGTCTGTGAATTAATTATTTATGACGTAACGTTTGTATTATTCTTATTACTTGGTTATATAATTATAGTTCAGCTACAAAGAAACTACCATGTAGAGAGTTCAGCTGCAAACGAATCGCCCTGTAGAAAATTCAGCTACAAACAAACCACCCTGTAGAGAGTTTAGCTACAAACAAGTCACCCTGTAGAGAGATCAGCTAGAAACAAGTCATCTGGTAGAGAGATCAGCTAGAAGGATAACCTTGTAGAGAGGTCAGCTACAAAGAAATCACCCTGCTTCATCTTTTCTTCTTCCTGTGGTAAAGAAAAAATGATAGGTTAAAAAAAGCCCTAAAGTTGGCCATAGGCCAGCTTTGGATTATACAAATACAAAAAGAAGTGAAATCTAATCCAAAACAGCCAAGTTGTAAAAAAAGTGCGGCCCTCAGACAGGCTATGGTGAAAAAAGATGTGAAATCCAAGGTGGCGGCCAAGAAATGGCTGTGATGGTAGGTTAATGGTAAAAATTTTAATAATGACAATTCAGATGAATTTTGTGCCAAGACCAAGCGGCACCAAATTCCTTCATTGTCGTTATTAAAATATTTACATAATACACGAATGCATACTCGGATAGGGCTGAAATTTGGCACACTTGAAGGGCTCATTAAGGCGGATCTCAGTACCAACATTGGTAGGAATCCGATGAACATACACGGAGTTATGACCTATTATGTGCGTAAAATAAGGTCGAAGGTCTGTCACGCCTACAGGGTAAACCCCTTAGAGGAATGAGTTGAAAATTTATATGTAGATGGAGTAACCATCTAGGAGTGCCTTTTTGTGGTTTGAAAGGAATTGAGATAAAGACCATGGAGATATGACACAAAATCCAACCTGTGTCAAAATTACCCGATCGATTTTTATGAATAAAAAAACTATTAGTTTTCACATCTACCAGGCAAACCGCTTAGAGCAATGAGCTGAAAATCAGTGTGTAGCTGGAGTAATCATCATAGAAAGTTCTTGCAGTAGTACAGAAGAATCGGATTACAAACCACTGAGTTATGATTCGAAAGGCAACTACGTGTAGCAAATGCGAGATCGAGATACTCTAATAGAACAGTCACCCTAATAGAGCATTCAGCTACATTTATAACTTACTCCATTACAGAATTATATTACATTGCAGGATATTCTGTACGGAATTCAGCTACAAACAGTTAATCTGATAGACAATTCAGCTACATGCAAGTCACCCTGTAGAGAGTTCATCTAGAAACAAGTCACCCTGTATCAGCTAGAAGAAGTCACCTTGTAGAGAGTTCAGCTACAAAGAAACCATCATGTAGAGAGTTCAGCTACAAACCAATCACAACTCAGCTACAAACAAACATGCCCTGTAAAAAGATCAGCTAGAAGAAGCTACCTTGTAGAGAGTTCAGCTACAAAGAAATCACCGTGTAGAGAGTTAAGCTGCAAACAAATCACCCAGTAGAAAGTTCAGCTATGAACAGATCACCCTGTTGAGAGTTCAGTTAGGAACAAGTAATCCTGTAGAGAGATCAGCTAGAAGTATCACCTTGTAGAAAGTTCAGCTACAAACAAATCATCTGTAGAGAGTTCAGCTACAAACAAATCACCCTACAGAGAGATCAGCTAGAAGAAGTCACCTTGTAGAGACTTCAGCTATAAAGAAACCACCATGTAGAAAGTTCAGCTGCAAACAAATCCCCTGTAGAGAGTTCAGCTAGAAACAAGTCACCCTGTAGAGAGATCAGCTAGAAACAAGTCATCCTGTAGAGAGTTCAGCTAGAAGAAGTCACATTGTAGAGAGTTCAGCTACAAAGAAACTACCATGTAGAGAGTTCAGCTGCAAACAAATTACCCTGTAGAGAACTCAGCTACGAACAAATCGCCCTGTAGAAAGATCAGCTAGAAGAAGTTACTATGTAGGGAGTTCAGCTACGAACAGATCACCCTGTAAAGAGTTCAGCTACAAACAAATCACCCTGTAGAGAGTTCAGTTACAAAGAAACCACCATGTAGAGAGTTAAGCTGCAAAAAAAGATCAATCACTCTGTAGGGAGTTCAGCTAGAAGAAGTCACCTTGTAGAGAGTTCAGCTGCAAATAAATCACCCAGTAGAGAATTCAGCTACAAACAAATCACCCTGTAGAAAGATTAGCTAGAAGAAGTTACCTTGTAGAGAGTTCAGCTACAAATAAACCACCATTTAGAGTGTTCAGCTGCAAACAAATCACCCTGTAGAGAGTTCAGTTACAAAGAAACCACCATGTAGAGAGTTCAGCTGCAAAAAAATCATCTGTAGAGAGTTCAGCTACAAACAAATCACCCTGCAGAGAGATCAGCTAGAAGAAGTCACCTTGTAGAGAGTTCAGCTATAAAGAAACCACCATGTAGAAAGTTCAGCTGCAAACAAATCCCCTGTAGAGAGTTCAGCTAGAAACAAGTCACCTTGTAGAGAGATCAGCTAGAAACAAGTCACCCTGTAGAGAGTTCAGCTAGAAGAAGTCACATTGTAGAGACTTCAGCTACAAAGAAACTACCATGTAGAGAGTTCAGCTGCAAACAAACACCCTGTAGAGAACTCAGCTACGAACAAATCGCCCTGTAGAAAGATCAGCTAGAAGAAGTTACCTTGTAGGGAGTTCAGCTACGAATAGATCACCCTGTAGAGAGTTCAGCTGCAAAAAAATCAATCACTCTGTAGGGAGTTCAGCTAGAAGAAGTCACCTTGTAGAGAGTTCAGCTGCAAATAAATCACCCTGTAGAGAATTCAGCTACAAACAAATCACCCTGTAGAAAGATCAGCTAGAAGAAGTTACCTTGTAGAGAGTTCAGCTACAAAGAAATCACCATGTAGAGTGTTCAGCTGCAAACAAATCACCTGTAGAGAGTTCAGCTAGAAACAAGTCACCTTGTAGAGAGATCAGCTAGAAACAAGTCACCCTGTAGAGAGTTCAGCTAGAAGAAGTCACATTGTAGAGAGTTCAGCTACAAAGAAACCACCATGTAGAGAGTTCAGCTGCAAACAAACACCCTGTGGAGAACTCAGCTACAAACAAATCACCCTGTAGATAGATCAGCTAGAATAAGTTACCTTGTAGGGAGTTCAGCTACAAACAAATCACCCTATAGAGAGTTCAGCTACAAATACATCATCATGTAGAGAGTTCAGCTGCAAACAAATCATCCTGTAGAGAGTTCAACTATGAAAATATCACCCGGTAGAGAGTTCAGCTAGAAGAAGTCACCTATTAGAGAGTTCAGCTACAAAGCAACCACCATGTAGAGAGTTCAGCTGCAAAGAAAATCAATCACTGTGTAGAGAGTTCAGCTAGAAGAAGTCACCTTGTAGAGAGTTCAGCTGCAAATAAATCACCCTGTAGAGAATTCAGCTACAAACAAATCACCCTGTAGCAAGATCAGCTAGAAGAAGTTACCTTGTAGAGAGTTCAGCTACAAAGAAACCACCATGTAGAGAGTCCAGCTGCAAACAAATCACCTGTAGAGAGTTCAGCTAGAAACAAGTCACCCTGTAGAGAGATCATCTAGAAGAAGTCACCATGTAGAGAGTTCAGCTACAAAGAAACCGCCATGTAGAGAGTTCAGCTGCAAACAAATCAGCCTGTACAGAGTTCAGATAAAAACAAATCACAGATCAGCTGGAAACAAGTCGCATTGTAGAGAGATCAGGTAGTATAAGTTACCTTGTAGAGAGTTCAGCTACAAAGAAACCACCATGTAGAGAGTTTAGCTGCAAACAAATCACCCAGTAGAAAGTTCAGCTATGAACAGATCACCCTGTTGAGAGTTCAGTTAGAAACAAGTCATCCTGTAGACAGATCACCTAGAAGGACCACCTTGTAGAGAGTTCAGCTACAAACAAATCACCTGTAGAGAGTTCAGCTACAAACAAATCGCCCTGTAGATAGATCAGTTAGAAGAAGTTACCTTGTAGAGAGTTCAGCTACAAAGAAATCACCCTGTAGAGAGTTCAGCTACAAAGAAATCATCATGTAGAGAGTTCAGCTGCAAACAAATCATCCTGTAGAGAGTTCAGCTATGAAAAGATCACACTGTAGAGAGTTCAGCTAGAAGAAGTCACCTTTTAGAGAATTCAGCTACAAAGCACCACCATGTAGAGAGTTCAGCTGCAAACACATCACCCTGTAGAGAATTCAGCTACAAACAAATCGTCCTGTAGAGAGACCAGCTAGGAACAAGTCACCCTGTAGACAGATCAGCTAGAAGAAGTTACCTTGTAGAGAGTTCAGCTGCAAACAAATCACCCTGTAGAGAATTCAACTACAAACAGATAACCCTGCAGAGAGTTCAGCTAGAGTCAAGTCACCCTGTAGAGAGAATCCAGTAAAGAGTTCATCTACGTACAAGCAGATCACCCTGTAGAGATTTCAGCTACATTTCAAGTCACCCAGTAGAGAGATCAGCTGCAAATTATCCTGTGGGGATTAATTGACATGTAATAAATATATGCTCTCTTTTTATATTATGAACTCTTGATATATGCATTATATTTATAATTTGTACATTTACGGATAAAATCAGAATGAGTTAAAGTGTTTATAAAATCTGCTTCATCTTTTTCTTTTTCCTGTGGTAAAGAAAAATATATAGGTTAAAAGCCCCAAAGCTGGCCATAGGCCATCTTTGGGGTATACAAATACAAAAAGAAGTGAAATTTAATCAAAAACAGCCAAGCTGTAAAAAAAGGAGTGCGGCCCTTGAAAAGGCTATGGTGAAAAAAGATGTGAAATCCAAGGTGGCGGCCAAGAAATGGCTGTGATGGTAGGTTAATGGTAAAAATTTTAATAATGACAATTCAGGTGAATTTAGTGCCAATTGACCAAGCAGCACCAAATTCACCTGAATTGTTGTTATTAAAATTTTTACCATTAACCTACCATCACAGCCATTTCTTGGCCGCCACCTTGGATTTCACATCTTTTTTCACCATAGCCTTTTCAAGGGCCGCACTCCTTTTTTTACAGCTTGGCTGTTTTTGATTAGACTATATATACAATATATATATTGATTACAGAAATCTCCATGATGGTTTCTTTGTAACTGAACGCTCTACAAGTTGACTTCTTCTGGATGCTCTCTCTACAGGGTGATTTGTTTGTAGCTGAACGATCTACAAGGTAACTTCTTCTAGCTGATCTCTCTACATGGGGATTTGTTTGTTGCTGAATTCTGTACAGGTGATTTATTTGCAGCTGAGCTCTTTACAGAATGGTTTCTTTGTAGTTGAACTCTCTACAAGGTAACTTCTTCTAGCTGATGTCTCTACAAGGTTACTAGTTTGTAGCTGAACTCTCTACATGGTGGTTTCTTTGTAACAGAGCTCTCTAAAAGGTGACTTCTTCTAGCTGATCTTTCTACAGGGTGATTTGTTTGAAGCTGAACTCTCTACAAGGAAACTTCTTCTTGCTGGTGTCTCTACAGGGAGATTTGTTTTCAGCTGATCTCTCTACATGATGGTTTCTTTGTAGTTGAACTCTCTACAAGGTAACTTCTTCTAGCTGATCTCTCTACAGGGAGATTTGTTTGTAGCTGAACTCTCTACATGATGGTTTCTTTGTAGCTGAACTCTCTGCAAGGTAACTTCTTCTATTCATCTCTCTACAGGGCGATTTGTTTGTAGCTGAACTCTCTACATGGTGGTTTCTTTCTAGCTGAACTCTACAAGGTGATTTCTTCTAGCTTAACTATCTCTTTCCATTGTTGCATGAACTCCCTACTAGGTAACTTCTTCTAGCTGATCTCTCTACAGGGTGACTTGTGTGTAGCGGATCTCTATACAGGTTTTTTGTTTCTGGCTGATCTCTTGAATTCTATTCAGGGTGACTGCTCTATTAGGATGACTGCTCTATTAGAGTATCTCGATCTCGCACTTGCTGCACCAAGTTGGATTTTGTGTTATAATTCCGTGGCTTTAGGTCTGATTCTTCCACACCATTGATGGGCCTTTCTAAGATGATTATTCCATCTGTACAACGATTTTCATAGCATTACCTCAAGTGGTTTATCTGGTAGGCGTAGCAAGCAGTCGTTTTTTTATTAGCTAATCTTGATTGCATAATTGTTACACACTGTTGGTTTTTCATTGTATCTTCCTGGTTTTTAGCTCGATCTCTTTTAAATCACAAAAGGTTTGAGGTTCAATGGTTAACCTATTCATCCACCGATTTTCAGCTTCTTCCCATACGCGGTTTACCCTGTAGGCGTGACAACATATTGGTGTTATTTTTCTTGAATAATCGCTCATAACTCTTTGCCTGTTTATCGTATTCCAGCCAAAGTTGGTACCGTGATGCACCTTTATACCCCCCTTCTGTGTGCCAAATTTCAAGGCAATCGGATATGGCGTTCGCATTTTATAGCAGTTTTTGTAAGTGTGCGACAAGAGGAAGAAAAATAAGAAGAAAAAAAACTAAGAAACTAAGCCAATTTTTCAAGTCGCTTATCTCGGGAACATGTGAAGCGATTTTGCTCAAATTTGGAATGTGGAGTGTTGAAGTTGGAGGGCATGTCCACAACAAAAATCGTCTTGTTTCATCAAGAAAGCACAGAGCTACATAGGTGCGAAAATTGCGTTTTCTTTCTTCCTGTCAGTATACTCACGGGTGTTACGCGCCGGCTTCTTGGGCCGCACGACACACTACCGTGTGTCTTGATCTACTCCAAAACAGTCATGCTGTAAAAAGATTGTGGCCCCAAAAAGCCATGGTGAAAAAAGATGTGAAATTCAAGTTGGCAACCAAGAAATAACTGTGATGGTAGGTAAATGGCAAAAAAATTTTATGCCAACAGTTCAGGTGAATTTGTACATCCTCCTCCTAGGACTCAGCAACAAATTCAACTGAATTGACATT
Source organism: Dysidea avara (assembly GCF_963678975.1). NCBI lineage: Eukaryota > Metazoa > Porifera > Demospongiae > Dictyoceratida > Dysideidae > Dysidea > Dysidea avara. Next base: position 31,297,058 of record NC_089274.1, read on the forward strand.
ATTAATATTTTGTAATTTACCTACCACCACAGCCATTTCTTGGCCGCCAAGTTGAATTTCACATCTTTTTTCACCATTGCTTTTTGAGGGCCATACGCTTTTTTACAGCTTGACTGTTTTGGATTAGATACACTGTATCACTTTTGTACACTCCAAAGCAGGCCATAGGCCAATTTTGGGGGCTTGTTTTACCTGTTTGTTTCTTTTTCTTTCTTTACTATAGGAAATGATGTAAAGTAGTTGTGGATTTAAATATATATTTTATAATTGTACAAACTTTTCTGTAAATGAACTTTTCTCAACAGGCTAACAGTATATATAACTATCCAACTTGTTACAATTTTGGTCAGTTCATTAATAGTTATACCACGGTTGCTTTTTGCTGATATATACACCCAAAGCCCGAGGGCTGGCTACGGGTGTATATATCAGCAAAATCGGAAACAGCCATGGTATAAGTGATATATATCACTCAGGGCACATGCACCTGATAGGTGAAAGAACTACAGATCACTCACCCCATTTGTTTTATACATTAGTATCTGATGATTGATTGTGGTTTCAATTGCGTGGGCAAATAGCTCTCAGAACATTATTCCTACATCGTTTTGTTTCAACACACATCAGGAACTTTTGATTGTGGGATTGATTTTTGGGGTATGAAGTTTTTAATAATTAAACCTTCGCTATGTGGCAGTAAGTAATTTACATTAAGTTAAGTGCTTAGGACTATAAGCTACTCACCTTGTTGTCATATTCTTCTTGTTTCATGATATGCTCAGTGGCTGACACGCCCCCACACAGTGGGTAGAAATACACATTCACGAATCGTCCAAATGATCATTTTACAGATCATTCATCTTAGAATATAGTTTAGTTACTGTCAAATCTAAACTTAGCAACTACACTGAGCCTAGTTTAACTTTTAAACCCAAACCCATAATTAAATGCTCTGTGTCGCTCAATATAACGAGTCAAAGTGTATCGTATCTTTGAACTGGTTGGGCATCAAAGCCATGAGCAAACCACATTCCCTTATATTGCCTGGATAATATCTAGATATTGCCCAGTGAATATGCCAGTTAAACCCCGAGTAGTGCCTCTGAACACCAACACTAAAGTAGTATATTCCTTGTTACAAATTACTATGTCACTAGTAATATTACTATAATCTACTATGGAACTTAGTTACAAAAGTAGCTGAACTCTCTACAGGTGAGGTGTTTGTAGCTGAGCACTCTACTGGGTAACTTGCTTGTCTACAGGTAAGTTGTTTGTAGCTGAGCGCTCTACTGGGTAGCTTGCTTTAAGCTGAATTCTCTACCGATGACTACTAGCTTATAGCTGAACTTTTTACAGGGCAATTTGTTTGAAGCAAAACTATCCACCTGGTGATTGGTTTGTAGCTGAAATCTCTATGCAGTGATTTGTTTGTAGCTGAACTCTCTACAGGGTGGCTTGTTTGTAGCTGAACTCTGTACTGTGTGACTTGTTTGTACATGACTCTCTAGAAGGTAATTTTTTGTAGCTGAACTATCTACTCGGTGATTTGTTTGCAGCTGAACTCTCTACAGAGTGTATTGCTTGTTGCTAAACTCTACTGAGCAACTTGTTCATAGCTGAACTCTACTGGATGACATGATTGTAGCTGAACTCTCTACTGGGTGACCTGAACTATCTATAGGTAGGTGACTTGTTTCCAGCTGAATTCTCTACCATGTGACTTGTTTGTAGCTGTATTCTCTACAGGGTGGCTTGTTTTAGCTGAACCGGTTGACTAGCTTGTAGCTGAACTTTATACATGTGAATTTTTGTAGCTGAACTCTCTACAGGTAACTTGTTTATAGCTGAACTCTCTAGAAGGGGATTTGTTTGTAGCTGAACTCCCTACAGGGTGACTAACTGAACTCTCTACAGAGTGAGTTTTTCTAGCCGAACTCTATACTGTATGACTTGTTTGTAGCTGAATTCTCTACTGAGTGACTTGCTTGTAGCTGGACTCTTTACAGGATAGCTTGTTTGCAGCTGAACTCTACACTGGGTGATTTGTTGGTAGCTTAACGCTCCACAGGTAACTTATCTCTAACTGAGTTCTCTGCAAGATATGCTAAACTCTCTACATGGGTGGCTTATTTGTAGCTGAACTCTCCACAGAGTGACTTATTTGTAGCTAAACTCTCTACAGTGTGACATTTTGTACCCTAACTCTCTACTGCACTGTTAAAAATAAGGAGTAACTGTTACTCCTCTAGGGGAGTTCCCAGTGTAGGGAGGATTTACCACACCTATATCTTTGTGGGGAGTAACTAACACCCTGCAAAGGAGTAACAGGAACCCTTTGAAAAATGTATTGTAGGGAGTTTTAGTTACTCTAGGAGAGTTCACATAAGCATGCAAGGAGTTTCCTTTACTCCATGAAATTCTGCAAATAACTCCGTATAAAATCTCAAATGATGTTAAAAACATACAGCAAAACTGTGACAAATGTTTACAATATCCAGCTTTATAATATTGGAAAGTCACTGAAAAAAGAAATCAGTAGCAAGGCTTCATCATCAGCAAACGAAGCTTCACTGCCACTTCACTGGAGTTACTGCCTGCCACATGACATGTTATCGGCTGTAGTAAATAGCAGTGTAGTAAAGAAATATTCAACAATCACATACTTGTTACCTGTATGGCTGAAGGTACGTCACACACAGTTGCCAACAAAGTTGTAAAAACAATTCTGCCAGACCAGCAGCATTGGTAGTGTAAACTAAATCTAATCAAAAACAGCCAAGCTGTAAAAAAAGGAGTGCGGCCTTTGAAAAGGCTATGGTGAAAAAAGATGTGAAATCCAAGGTGGCGGCCAAGAAATGGCTGTGATGGTAGGTTAATGGTAAAAATTTTAATAACAACAATTCAGGTGAATTTTGTGCCAATTGAATAAGCGGCACCAAATTCACCTGAATTGTCGTTATTAAAATTTTTACCATTAACCTACCATCACAGCCATTTCTTGGCCGCCACCTTGGATTTCACATCTTTTTTCACCATAGCCTTTTCAAGGGCCGCACTCCTTTTTTTACAGCTTGGCTGTTTTTGATTAGATTTCACTTCTTTTTGTATTTGTATACCCCAAAACCGGCCTATGGCCAGCTTTGGGGCTTTTTAACCTATATATTTTTCTTTACCACAGGAAAAAGAAAAAGATGAAGCAGATTTTATAAATACTTTAACTCATTCTGATTTTATCAGTAAATGTACACATTATATATATAATGCATATATCAAGAGTTCATTATATTATGAACTCTTGCATATATTTATTACATGTCAATTAATCCCCACAGGAAAATTTGCAGCTGATCTCTCTACTGGGTGACTTGAAATGTAGCTGAACTCTCTACAGGGTGATATGCTTGTACGTAGATGAACTCTTTACTGGATTCTCTCTACAGGGTGACTTGACTCTAGCTGAACTCTCTGCAGGGTTATCTGTTTGTAGTTGAATTCTCTACAGGGTGATTTGTTTGCAGCTGAACTCTCTACAAGGTGATACTTCTAGGTGATCTCTCTACAGGATGACTTGTTTCTAACTGAACTCTCAACAGGGTGATCTGTTCATAGCTGAACTTTCTACAGGGTGATTTGTTTGCAGCTGAACTCTCTACATGGTAGTTTCTTTGTAGCTGAATTCTCTAAAAGGTGACTTCTTCTAGCTGAACTCTCTACAAAGTGATACTTCTAGGTGATCTCTCTACAGGATGACTTGTTTCTAACTGAACTCTCAACAGGGTGATCTGTTCATAGCTGAACTTTCTACAGGGTGATTTGTTTGCAGCTGAACTCTCTATATGGTAGTTTCTTTGTAGCTGAATTCTCTACAATGTGACTTCTTCTAGCTGAACTCTCTACAAAGTGATACTTCTAGGTGATCTCTCTACAGGATGACTTGTTTCTAACTGAACTCTCAACAGGGTGATCTGTTCATAGCTGAACTTTCTACTGGGTGATTTGTTTGCAGCTGAACTCTCTACATGGTGGTTTCTTTGTAGCTGAACTCTCTGCAAGGTAATTTCTTCTAGCTGAACTCTCTACAGGGTGACTTGTTTCTAGCTGATCTCTCTGCAGGGTGATCTGTTCATAGCTGAACTTTCTACAGGGTGATTTGTTTGCAGCTGAACTCTCTACATGGTAGTTTCTTTGTAGCTGAATTCTCTACAATGTGACTTCTTCTGGCTGAACTCTCTACAAGGTGACTTGTTTTCTAGCTGATCTCTCTACAGGGTGACTTCTAGCTGAACTCTCTACAGGTGATTTGTTTGTAGCTGAACTCTCTACATGATGGATTTGTTGTAGCTGAACTCTCTACAAGGTAACTTCTTCTAGCTGATCTTTTTACAGGGCATATTTGTTTGTAGCTGAGTTCTCTACAGGGTGATTTGTTTGCAACTGAACTCTCTACATGGGAGTTTCATTGTAACTGAACTCTCTACAATGTGACTTCTTCTAGCTGAACTCTCTACAGGGTGACTTGTTTCTAGCTGATCTCTCTACAGGTGATTTGTTTGCAGCTGAACTCTGGTTTCTTTGTAGCTGAACTCTCTACAAGGTAACTTCTTCTAGCTGATCTTTCTACAGGGTGATTTGTTTGTAGCTGAATTCTCTACAGGGTGATTTATTTGCAGCTGAACTCTCTACAAGGTGACTTCTTCTAGCTGAACTCTCTACAGAGTGATTGATTTTTTTGCAACTGAACTCTCTACATTGTGGTTTCTTTGTAACTGAACTCTCTACAGTGTGATTTGTTTGTAGCTGAACTCTCTACAGGGTGATCTGTTCGTAGCTGAACTCCCTACAAGGTAACTTCTTCTAGCTGATCTTTCTACAGGGCGATTTGTTTGTAGCTGAGTTCTCTACAGGGTGATTTGTTTGCAGCTGAACTCTCTACATGGTAGTTTCTTTGTAGCTGAACTCTCTACAATGCGACTTCTTCTAGCTGAACTCTCTACAGGCTGACTTGTTTCTAGCTGAACTCTCTACAGGGGATTTGTTTGCAGCTGAACTCTCTACAAGGTAACTTCTTCTACCTGATCTTTCTACAGGGTGATTTGTTTGTAGCTGAATTCTCTACAGGGTGACTTGTTTCTAGCTGATCTCTGTACAGGGTGACTTGTTCCTGCTGAACTCTCTACAGGTGATTTGTTTGCAGCTGAACTCTCTTACATGGTGGTTTCTTTGTAGCTGAGCTCTCTACAAGGTTACTTCTTCTAGCTGATCTCTCTACAACATGACTTGCTTCTAACTGAACTCTCTACAGTGTGATCTGTTCATAGCGGAACTTTCTACTGGGTGATTTGGTTGTAGCTGAACACTTTGCATGATTGTTTCTTTGTAACTGAACTCTCTACAAGGTAACTTCTTCTAGGTGATCTCTCTACAGGGCAATTTGTTTGAGCTGAACTCTCTACATGATGGTTTCTTTGTAGCTGAACTCTCTATTAGGTACCTTCTTCTGGCTTATCTGACTACAGGGTGACTTGTTTGTAACTGAATTCCCTACAGAATAATTTGCAATGTGACATAGGCGGCAGAAAGGGGGGGGGCTAGGGGGCTAAAGCCCCCTCTCGGTCTGCTGAGGGGGGGCTTAGCCCCCCCTCAGAATGATATCGCACCGAAATTATCTTTCTTGGAGTGGGGCCTAAAACCGTGATAAAGATCGAGATACTCTAATAGAGCAGTCACTCTACTAAAGTAGTCAGTGTGTAGCGAGCTATGTAAGGATTTTTATGTAGTTTATCAGCTAGAAATGGTAGCTGGTGAGGTGGAAAGCTCTTGTTAGTTGGTTGTGACCTTTTTTTTTTTTTTTTTTTTGGTCTCACCTTACCAAACTATAGAAATAAGTCTGGGTCAGCCCAGCCCCCCCTCATATTAACTACTTCCTCCGCTGCTGCTGAATGTAATATAATTGAGTAAATTATAAATGCAGCTGAATGCTTTATTAGGGTGACTGTTCTATTAGAGTATCTCGATCTCGTAATTATGTAAAGACACAGACAATGATACAGGCTACTGACCTTACCAGGCAATATTATTGTGTCGGGTTGCTAATGTCAATTGAAAGCAGACGGACATTATATGTACGCCACATTTAAGCTAGGTGGCTTTCCTCTCCTCCCTCAAGTCTTCAACTTCTTACACACTGAATACTAGTAGCTAGCGGTGAGCTTGAATGGACTGAATACTGTCTGTGATACGGCTGCTGGGTGCTGCCGAGTGAGTCCGCAGAATTTTATTCTCTTTCCCTGAGTCTTGAGCTATTTCTGCCGTGTCACGATAACTTGCCTAAACCCTCATGAGCAGTGGCGACTTCCGTTGGAGCTGGTTTAATATACCTGGCGTGTCACACGAGACGACTCAGACATGAGCTCAAATGTATCTGAAGAAACATTGCAATGAACGAGATAGTGAATGTCCAGTCATTATTCACGAACAAGTAAACACTTTAGTATCACTTTTAAGCACTACAATTCCTCAGAGAAGCAAACCGCTTTCAACCACTCAACACGGATCTGTTGTTAAAGAAGCCGTTTCTATGGTAATACTCTTCACTCTAAGTAATGCGCTTGTAATAGAAATGGTATTTAATAATTAAACATACGTATTTCAAAATATTCTTGATTCTTGAGTAACAATTCTTCCTCCTGCTTTCGTACACTCTGGTTAGCCTGTAAAATAAAACATGAGTAAATGGCTGCCATTGAAAAGGGAGCCTAAATAATTACTTTCCTTTTTACATTGAATGGCTAGAATTGAACTGGCTAGTTAATGGAGAAAATATCATAGTGAGACAGCTATAACCTGCATGTGGCTCATTTAGCTAGCTATGTGGCCTCAGTAGCTATACTGGCTCACTGAGTTCACCTTAGCTACTAGCTTGCTGGTAATGGGAACTCCTCAGTTTGGTGCCTTCACTTACTTGGAGTTCCCTTTACCCTTAGTGGGTTACTGTTACTCTCCTAGTAATCCGAACTCCTCTTTCAGAGTAAAATATTTTACTCCACATAGTTACTGTTACTCCCCTGTTTTAACAGTGTGGATGACTCGTTTGTAACTCTCTACAAGAAACTTAATTGTAGCTGAATTCTCTACAAGATGTGCTGAACCGTCTACAGGGTGGCTTATTTGTAGTTGAACCCCCTACATAGTGACTTGTTTGTAGGTGAACTCTCTACAGTGTGACTCTTTGTAACTGAATTCTCTACTGGATGGTTTTTTTTGTAGCTGAACTCTCTCTAGGGTGACCAGTTTGTAGCTGAACTCTACCAGTGACTTGTTCTTAGTTGATCTCTCTACAGGATGGCTTGTTTGTAGCTAAATTCTCCATGCAGGCAGCATCCAGTTTATCTACATTGTATTTTGTTGGTAGAGCTGTAGCTATATGGATATCACTCCTCTTCTTATGCTTTTTTTCTTCAACAACAGAAACAGCATCAAATGAATGAAACCATTATCATTGCAATAATAAAACACAATGAACTAACTGTTTAATTTATGTAAGTAATTTGAACTGCATCACAAACTGAATGCTCTAATAGGGTGACTGTACTATTGTCGTATTGCGATGGTGCACTTGCTACATGTAGTTGGATTTCACATTATAACTCAGTGGATTTTACTCTGATTCTTCTATACCACTGCAAGGATGATGATGATGATGATGATTCTATGATGATTATTCCATTTACATTGTTTTCAGCTCACCTTTTACTGTGGTTTTCCTTGTAGGCGTGAAAATTTAATCTATTAGTATTTTATTTACGAGATTTGATCACGTAATTATGACACAGGTTAAGTTTTGTGTCATGTCTCCATAGTCTTTATCTCGATTCCCTTCAAATTACAAAAAGGCACTCCTACGATGGGTACTCCATCTACACAGCAATTTTCAACTCATTCCTTTGAGGGGTTTACCCTGTGAGCATGACAGAAGTTCGATCTTATTTTACGCGAATAATCGGTCATAACTCCATGCATTTTCATCAGATTCCCACCAAACTTTGTACTGAGATTTGCTTTAATGAGCCCTTTAAGTGTGCAAAATTTTAGCCCGATTGGAGTACGCATTGGTGTTTAATGACAGATTTTGCAAACTGTGCAAAATAAAGGAGAAGAAAGAAACGAAGAAATAAAAGTGAAACTTTCGCCGCTCATATCTTGTAAATTAAATTGGGGTATGTAAACTCCCACGGGCACTTGTGTAACAAATTTGGTTCCAATCAGATAAGGGATCACGAAGCTACACATGCGTGAAAATCACGTTTTTTTTTCTTCCTGTCAATATGCTCACGGAGACGAGCCGGCTTCTTGGGCCACACAACATACTACCATGTGTCCTGGTCATGGTGTGGTGTGCCAGCTTCTTGAGCAGCAGACACACGGTAGTGTGTCTGCTTTATACTGACTTCTGTATTCTCAGAATTACACAATGTATTGACAATTTGCATGGACAAAACTTTTGTACTTGAACATCTAGTATTATGTATTGTATCCTGTATGTGTAACTGTAAAATGACTGGTTCAGATTGTAAAATGAAGGAAGATAATGTCATGCATAATAGATTAATATGTTAGAGGTGCTGAATTACGAATTTGCACTTACAGTACCATATGAAGGAAATTTGACAGAAGGAAAGAAAATGAAATGCATGAATTTGTCTTGCCAGTTTTTTAATTTAGCAAATGTCTTAAAGTGCCTTTGAAAGTGGGATTTTACATCTATTTTGTGAATTTCGTCATCACTTAATGCATCATAGCTGTAGAAGTGTAGATTCATCAACTTGTTCTTCTGTCAAAGTTACCTGTTGAACAGTACACAAATATATACTAATATTTTTAGCTGTATCTACATGATTTTTTCATGCCGTTGTATACTTGTTTCCTATATCTGTGAAGTATCAATTCTTTTTGTGCTGCTATTAGGCTGTCTAAGCGTGATGATACACCACAAAACAGTCCACTGCTTTCATCAAGATTAGCTCATCAGTCTTCCTCAAGCAATGTCTTTTTTAGACTTACAACAAGTAATCCCTCATCTAGTGAAGGCAATTCCAGGTGTGATTTTTGTAGTGATTTCTGCTTAGAAATCAGTTGTACACTTGAATACTCAACTAAACTGTTTCTATGTGCATTCATATTTCTTCCTCATGCATGTTGTTTTGTTCTCTACTATAATAGCAAGGGACAGGTAAAGAAACTTAAGTTTTCAGGAAGAAACAAGCTCCTTGTTTGTACTCATTCTGCTGAAGGACATACCAACTGTGTATTGTCAGTGTATGCTACAAACCAATTACTTTTTAGTGCTTCCCAGGGTAAGTAATATATGTAATAGTCACAAGTTCACATATTACAACAAATATATTCCACTTGGGTGACTCACCTGCAAGTGTTGGAAACTGCAGGAATACTTTGCAGGTGTATTTATATGGGACCATATGAATTTCAATTGTGGACAATGTCATAAGAACAACGACAAGGCATTGCTGAGAGGCTGAACGTAAGTATGCCGATACGAGCCTGCAGATCGCTTCGATTACGGGTACACAATTAAACACAGGAAGCTGAAATGTGAGCTGAGCAGCTCATAATGAAGCTTAAGTGCACTAAAATATTTACTATACTAGCCATGAATAAACTAAAGCAGTGAATATATGTTTGCAGTGCTAATGGCCTCGTCAATTAAACGCCACGCCCAGTCACACGTGACATCGTGTCAGGTATGGTCAAAACAGTGAATTATAAGAAATATAAGTGCACTAAAGTAGTGAATATGTTTACACTAATGACTATATCAATTAAGCGCCACGCCTAGTGCCTATACGTGGACATCGCACCACGTGACTAGAATCAAACAGCGATATAAACTAACCTGTGACCTTCTTCATTCAGTGAAACAACAAATTATCTTCTTCTCCACATGTTAACTCTGACTCACTTCACAAAACTAAAACACACTATCAATCCTGTGAAGTGTCACTATATTAAAGCAGAGGAGATCACATGGTTTCATCAAAGAAATCTGATTTCTGAGAATGCCTGGAATGTATTAATGAGAAATGGAGGTAGTATATAATCCACATAAAACAGCCAAGCTGTAAAAAAATTGTGCGGCCTTAAAAAACCTGGGTGAAAAAAGTTGTGAAATCAAAGGTGGCGGCCAAGAAATGGCTGCAATAATGTTAATGCTAATAAATTTTAACAATGCACACAGCCATTATTAAAAATTTTTAGCATTAACATCATTGTAGCCATTTCTTAGCTGCCACCTTTGATTTCACAACTTTTTCACCCACTAGAAATTTCATTTATAAAGTAAAAATTAAGTGAGGTGATCAGCCAAGGTAGCAGTGGTTAAGGATACAGGTGTTGGGTATGGAGGTCACTGATTCGAACTCTGGTAAGGTTTTTTTCGACATTTTTGTACACCTCTTTTACCCTGTGGTGACTGCTCTAGTAGAGTATCTTGATCCCGCGATTTTACATTTGCTTTGTTTTTGCTTTATAACTTTGTCACTGTAACTCTATTGCTATTAAAACTATCAAAAGGCACTGCTATAATAACCAGCCTATCTACACACCAATTTTCAAGTTATTCCTATACTCGGTTTACCCTGTAGTCGTGACAGAAGTTTGATCTTTTTTATGTGAATAAATGCTCATAACTCCTTGGATATTCCTCAAATTCACAGCAAACTTGGTAGGTGAATCCACCATTACACGCTCTTCATTTGTGCCAAAGATCAAGGCAATCAAGTTACACTTTGCAATTTCAATTTTTGCAAAGTGTGCAAAAAGAAAAATTGAATTTTAGTAGTATATAATCCACAGGAAGCTGAAAGGATGGAAGCTGAAAGAAAAATAGGAAGAAATTAAAACAAAACTTTGAACGCCCATATCTTGCAAATGGCTGTTACGAATTTAATCAAATTTTGCTGTGTGGCGTACCCTACCTGGTAGACAGCTATAATGCAAAAATAGTGTGCTTTGGAGAAGGGGCCATGGAGCTATGCGCACGTGAAGAAGCTATTTTCTTTCTTCCTGTCAATATACTCACGGTGTGGTGCACTGGCTTTCTTGGCCATGTGTCTTGATATTATGAACTCTTGATACAAGTTATATCCCTCCTAGGAGGGATATAACCTGTATATGTGACCGGATTTCATATAACAAGGCTTCCACACACACAAAATCAAACTTACGATTTTACCAGAAATGGATTGCTGGTCTAATACACTATCATATTTCACACTGTACTTCCTTCAGCACTGGCAAGTCTGGTTTCTGTAGCAGCTTTCTTCCGACCCTGTCAAAGCCACGAGTGTGAGATTGGCACCATTAAATGGCCATGGCTTTGTGATAATGGTGTGTAGTGAGCTGGGACTTCACAGAGAGCTCGCCAATAGTGTTCTCAGTCAATTTGGAGTAATTTGAGGGCCATGGAGGGCCATGGAGAGCCCAAACTTGGCCTCTGGACTCCAATCGTCTTCTTACTCCATGTTATACCCGTATATTAAGACCACCGTCCACCCCCACCCTCCCACCCTTAGTACTACCATCTGTGATATTATTACCCGCTCGAAAAAAGCTGCTCAAAACAGGGCAAATTTTGGGTATCAGCAATGTATACACCCACTCAGTGATAGCTAGTGAACAGATGAACAATTGGTGCAAATTTTGTTTGCACAGCTGTAGGCACTGGGAAGTTATTACACAATGATTCCTTAAAATCGCCATATCTCCTAACAAAGCTTTGTGCGTCGAAGCCTTGTTTTGTCAAATTCAGTCACATATACTACCTTCATTTCTTGTTAATGCATTCCTGAGCACTGATAGTAGTGCTATTATGGCATTTATACACCTTCTCTTCTGAGGTATGAAAGTGGTATGCGGCAACTGTTATACTCTACACCCCAGTAAATGAAACGATTATAGATAGCAATTTATAGTGAAACAGTACCTGTTGAAGATCGAAATCAGTAGAAATCCTAGACGTTTTAGACTCTTTAGCAGTGCCATGCCCATCCACTCGCAACTCAGTGAAGGAGACAAGAGTTTATATCGAAAATCCTTCTCCTTGCTCTCAGTGCTCAAGTGAAGAATTCTTGTGCTTTTTATTAAAGACTTGTCTACCGTTTTGATAAGGATTTTGCGGAATGTACCATATATGGCAAGCTTAGCCACAAAGCATGGTATATCACTTATATACCACAGTTTGCCATGGTATATCAGTTATATACTACAACGTGGCGCTTTTGATCTCAACCACAGGTGTGGTATATATATATATCAAGACACACAGTAGTGTGTCGTGCGGCCAAAGAAGCCAGCGTGCCACACCGTGAGTATATTTACAGGAAGAAAGAAAATGTCATTTTCACACCTTTGTATCTCGGTGATCCCTTATCCGATTGGAACCAAATTTGCTACAGAGTTGCCCGCCAGCCAGGGGAGTCTACATTCCAAATTTGAAGGAGATCGCTCTAGCTGTTTCCGAGATACGAGCTGCCAAAGTTTCAATTTTTTTCTTCGTTTTTTTTTCTTTTTCTTCGTGTTTTTGCACATTTGCAAAAATAGCTATAAAACGTAAACGCGTACTCCGATCGTCTTGACATTTGGCACACAGAAAGGGAGTCCAAAGGCAAATTCTAGTATCAAATTTGGTACAAATCCGATGGATGGTTCAGGAGTTATGACCGATTATTCGCGTAAAACAACATCGATTTGTTGTCACTCCTACAGGGTAAAATGCTTCATGAATGAGTTGAAAATTGCTATATAGATGGAGTAACCATTGTAGGAATACCTTTTGGTGGCTTGAATGGAATCGAGATAAAGCCCACGGAGATATGACGCAAAACCCAACCTGTGTCACAATTACGCGATCGATTTTTATGAATACAAAAGTATTAGTTTTTACGCCTACTGGGAAAACCTATGAGCTGAAAATCGGTGTATAGCCGGAATACTCTTCATAGAAAGTCCTTGCAGTAGTATAGAGGAATCGGATTACAAATCACTGAGTTATGATTCGAAAGCCAACTCCGTGTAGCAAATGCGAGATCGAGATACTCTAATAGAACAGTCACCCTAATAGAGCATTCAGCTAATTTATTTACTCCATTATAGAATTCTATTACATTACAAGTTATTCTGTAGGGAGAATAACTTGAAAACAAGTTAAAATAAGTTTTTATTCTGTAGGGAGAATAACTTGTAGATTAACTGCCAACAGTTAATCTTATAGATAGTTCAGCAAGTAGCAAGTCACCCTGTGGAGAGTTAAGCTACAAATATATCACTGTAGAGATTCAGAACATTACAAGTCACACTGAAGAGAGTTCAGCTATAAACAAGTCATGCACCCTGTAGAGAATTCAGCTACAATTAAGTCACTCTCTAGAGAATTCAGCTACACATAAGTCACTGTGGAGAGAGTTCAGCTACAAACAAATCAAACCTTTATAGCTATCAGCAACAAACAAATCAACTTGTAGAGAGATCAGCTAGAAACAAATCAACTTGCAGAGAGATAAGCTACAAACAAATCAGCTTGTAGAGAGATCAGTTACACACAAATCAACCTGTAGAGAGATAAGCTAGAAACAAATAACCCTGTAGAGAGTTCAGCTACAAAAAAATCACCCTTTAGAGACATCAGCTAGAAACTAGACACAATGTAAGGAGTTCAGCTACAAGTAAATCACCCTGTAGAGAGTTCAGCTAAAACAAATCTACCTGCAGAGAGATCAGCTACAAACAAATCACCTTATAGAGAGTTCAGCTACAAACAAATTACCCTCTAGAGAGATCGGCTACAATCAAATCAACCTGCAGAGAGATCAGCTACACACAAATCAACTGGTAGAGACAAACAAATCACCCTGTAAAGAGATCAGCTAGAAACTAGACACAATGTAAGGAGTTCAACTACAAGCAAATCACCCTGTAGAGCGATCAGCTAGAAACAAATCACCCTGAAGCTAGGTCAGCTAGAAACAAATCACCCTGCAGAGAGATCAGCTACAAACAAAACACTTTATAGAGAGTTCAGCTACAAAACAAATCAACCTTTAGAGCAATCAGCAACAAACAAATCAACTTGTAGAGAGATCAGCTAGAAACAAATCAACCTGCAGAGAGATCAGCTACAAACAAATCAGCTTGTAGAGTGATCAGTTTCACACACAAATCAACCTGCAGAGAGATCGGCTACAAACAAATCACCTTATGGAGAGTTTAGCTACAAACAAATTACCCTGTAGAGAGATCGACTACAAACAAATCACCCTGTAAAGAGTTCGGCGACAAACAAATCAACCTGCGGAGAGATCAGCTACAAGCAAATCACCTTGTAGAGAGATCAGCTACAAACAAATCACCCTTTAGAGAGATCAGCTAGAAACTAGACACAATGTAAGGAGTTCAACTACAAGCGAATCACCCTGTAGAGCGATCAGCTAGAAACAAATCACCCTGAAGAGAGGTCAGCTACAAACAAATCACCCTGCAGAGAGATCAGCTACAAACAAAACACTTTGCAGAGAGTTCAGCTACAAAACAAATCAACCTTTAGAGCGATCAGCAACAAACAAATCAACTTGTAGAGAGATCAGCTAGAAACAAATCAACCTGCAGAGAGATCAGCTAGAAACAAATCAGCTTGTAGAGAGATCAGTTGCACACAAATCAACCTGCAGAGAGATCGGTTACAAACAAATCACCTTATAGAGAGTTCAGCTACAAACAAATTACCCTGTAGAGAGATCGACTACAAACAAATCACCCTGTAGAGAGTTCAGCTACAAACAAATCAATCTGCAGAGAGGTCAACTACAAACAGATCACCTTATAGAGAGTTCAGCTAGAAATAAATCACCCTGTAGAGAGATCAGCTAGAAACAAATCACCCTGTAGAGAGTTCGGCGACAAACAAATCACCTTATAGACAGTTCTGCTACAAACAAACTACCCTGTAGAGAGATCGGCTACAAATTAATCAACCTGCAGAGAGATCAGCTACACTCAAATCAACTTGTAGAGAGATAAGCTACAACAAATCACCCTGTAGAGAGATCAGCTAGAAACTAGACACAATGTAAGGAGTTCAGCTACAAGCAAATCACCCTTTAGTGAGTTCAGCTACAAACAAATCAACCTGCAGTGAGATCACCTATAAAAAAGCACCTTGTACAGAGTTCAGCTACAAACAAATTACCTTGTAGAGAGATCGGCTACAAACAAATCAACCTGTAGAAAGATCAGCTACACACAAATCAACTTGTAGAGAGATCAGCTACAAACAAATCACCCTATAGAGAGATCAGCTAGAAACTAGTCACAATGTAAGGAGTTCAGCTACAAGTAAATCACCCTGTAGAGAGTTCAGCTAGAAACAAATCAACCTGCAGAGAGATCAGCTACAAACAAATCACCTTATAGAGAGTTCAGCTACAAACAAATTACACTGTAGAGAGATCGGCTACAAATTAATCAACCTGCAGAGAGATCAGCTACACACAAATCAACTTGTAGAGAGTTCAGCTACAAACAAATCACCCTTTAGAGAGATCAGCTAGAAACTAGACACAATGTAAGGAGTTCAGCTACAAGCAAATCACCCTTTAGTGAGTTCAGCTACCTGTACAAACAAATCAACCTGCAGTGAGATCACCTACAAAAAAGCACCTTGTACAGAATTCAGTTACAAACAAATTACACTGTAGAGAGATCAGCTAGAAGAATTCACCTTGTAGAGAGTTCAGCAACAAAGAAACCACCATGTAGAGAGTTCAGCTGCAAACAAATTACCCTGTAGAAAATTCAGTTACAAACAAATCGCCCAGTATTATCAGCTGGAAGAAATTACCTTGTAGAGAGTTCAGCTACAAAGAAACCATTTTGTAAACAGTTCAGCTGCAAACAAATCACCTGTAGCTGAACTCTCTACATAGTAGCTTGTTTGTAGCTGATCTCTATACAGGTCACATGTTTCTAGCTGATCTCTTGAATTCTCTTCAGGTTGACTGCTCTATTAGGATGACTGCTCTATTAGAGTATCTCGATCTCGCACTTGCTACACCAAGTTGGATTTCGTGTTATAACTCCGTGGCTTTATTTCTGATTCTTCTACAATATTGAAGAGCCTATCTAAGATGATTAACTCCATATATACAGTGATTTTCAAAGTATTACCCCAAGCGGTTTATCTGGTAGGCTTGGAAAGCAGTCGTTTTTTTATTAGCTAATCTCGATTGCGTAGTTGTTACACACTGTTGGTTTTTTGTTGTATCTTCCTGGTTTTTAGCTCGATTTCTTTCAAACCACAAAATGTTTGAGGTTCAATAGTTAACCTATTCATCCATCAATTTTCAGCTTCTTCCCATACGCGGTTTACCCTGTAGGCGTGACAACATATTGGTGTTATTTTTCGTAAATAATCGATCATAACTCTTTTCCTGTTTATCGTATCCTAGCCAAAGTTGGTACCGAGATGCGCCTTTATACCCCTCTTCTGTGTGCCAAATTTCAAGGCAATCGGATATGGCGTTCGCGTTATATAGCAGTTTTTGTAAGTGTGCGAAAAGAGGAAGAAAAATAAGAAGAAAAACAAATGAAGAAACTAAGCCAATTTTTGAAGTCGCATATCTCGGGAACGCGTGAAGCAATTTCGCTCTAATTTGGAATGTGGAGTGCTGAAGGTGGAGGGAGTGTCCACAGAAAACATCGTTTTGTTTCATCAAGGCAGCACTGAGCTACGGAGGTGCGAAAATTGCGTTTTCTTTCTTCCTGTCAATATACTCACGGGTGTTGCGCGCCGCCGGGCTTCTTGGGCCGCACGACACCTATTCCCATTTTAAAATTTCCAATTTTTATTCATCTAGTTATTATTATTCTTATTATTATTATTTTGTTTCACTCGTGTACAGCCGAAGGCTTCCATTTTTTTGCAATAAAAACTACACAGCCTTACTCACTGAGTCCTTCCGCATTACTATCCGTAAACATCTGCGCACTCCTGCGCACTGGGATATAAAACAGTTATATCCTGTATACTCGGATGATATCATTGTTATTACACTTGTCCTCGGCTCCGCCTCTGACTCGTGTAATATCAATGATATCACCCTTGTACCGGGATATACTGTAACTAGAACGATGAAGCTAGAGGAAGTTAGTTCTTCACCATAGTGACCGTTGGGAGTGATTGCTGGAGCGAAAATCGTCACAGACTATTCTTGACATTTGTTAAACTATCGTATTGGTAACTTGTAGTGTTTTTGTGTAAAGGATTAACAGTTTTCTTGTAAGATTTAGCTAGTTTTAAGTGCTGTATTGGTGTGTTTTGTATCAATATTTCCTTATTTGGCTCTTTGTTCCATTGGTAAACAATGCCATTCGCGGTTATTATGATGTCACGAAAGAGACTGAGTGGCTCCGCAACAGGGTGATAAGTTAGTTATCACTGGGTGATAACTAATATATCGTACAGTAGCAGCGCCGCTCTGTCTAGCTGTATGGTAGTTATAACCCAGCACGGCGCTTTGATACTCCCACGCACTGGATGTAAATATATATACGGACATGTACTGACTAAAATTTTTGCGGGCTATACTATTGTGTACTACTTTTTTCACAATGTTAGACAGTGGAGCGATTTTTCTACACTATCTCACCTTGTTGTTTTGCACTTGACAGATGGATGACCATGCATACACGTGTTCACTTCATATCATGTATTTGGGGTTGTTGTATGTCTGATTACATAATTTACATGATTCGCAATGTAAACTTCATAGTCCCACTGATGATGGCACTTTGATTTGAAATTGAATTTTAAAACATTCTAGGAAACTACACTGTTTCAACCTTTTAAGCACACCTCTGAATTGTAACTACTACTTACTGTGACAATTTGTTCAAATATAAAATAAAGATTAAATGCTATGTTGTAATATTTTACCATCATGTTTCTTGTCTCTTATTTTTATTCCATAAATGCTCACTTCCTTTTTCAGTTAATAACCTTTAAATACACTAATCTATGTATTATAGCATACATGTGAAACTGTAGTACATGTTCTTATTACAAAATTAATTATAATATCATATGTTTTATATCAAGTATCCCGCTTGATAGATCATTAATGGGCAGGTTCGATGTGACCTCGGGGTTAACAATTCTATGTGAGCTGTATTATGACAGGAATTTAGCTTGACTTTTTACCTAGTTTTTCTCTACACCTATGCATTCACTAATGAACAACAACACCTAGAAACTTCTAAGAATGCATCAGCGCTCGCAAATTATGACTGCTGGATTTGGCACAAAATTCACTTTGTAACATAGAGAGAGTTGTGAGAAGAATGGGTGGCAACAAATGAAATTTGGACCTTTACTGTATATGAAAGCAGTTACTAATGTAGAACAGACCCTTCAATATAAAAATCCTTGTTTCATTGTTTTTTACTTTATATGCATTTATAACTCCATGCATTATTCTAGAATATACACCTGTAGTAGTGTAATATTTTAATTCATTTCAGACTGTACAGCAAGGATCTGGGATTTGGAGCATTCTACTGTACTAGCAACGTTACCAAAGCACCCAAGTTATGTTCGCAAAGTACTTTATACAGAAGATAACAATTTGTTATTCACTGCTTTTCAAGCTCAAATTAAGGTATATACTGTATGTACAGAGATCCTGCTGCAAATGCACTATATCTGTAAAAGATTGTTTCACACTGTACATATTAAATGTGTGGTATGGTTATTGCACTAAGCTGTGTAAGTGGTGTTTACACATGGACATAGCAAAACTATAAATACTGTTATTTATAATTCGTTGTCAAACTGTTTTTAAAGACAAGAAAAGTGCCTGTAATTTTTACATATGTCGATACATTACAACACAGTCCAAGATATATTTACATTTATACAGATTATAGTATGTATGCGTTAAGCTGGATCCTCTAAAAATTTAATAACTCATGGATGCAATTACACATGATCTTGAAATTTGGCTCGTTTGTAGCACTGCTTGACCCGCTAAAAATATTTCAAAATCAATTACCTGACACCAATATTTATGCTCAATCTACGTAAATGTTCACCATACATTTCCTATAAGGAAGCCATAAAGTTTAGGGTTTCTTACAACCCTTTCCTGAACTTGTAATGGAGCCGAACCACCCGTATCTGCTGTCGACAAATCTACTGTCAGCTTTAATCATCAGGTTAGCTAAAATGTTAGGAAAAAAACACTTTACATTTTTAGCTAATCCAGCTCAGCTTGTACATACTGTATATGTATAAATTGGTTGATCGTGTGATTGATTTGGTGCTTTATAGCTTCCTGTATGGTGTGCATTTACCCTCATTTTGTGCAGAGACATTATATGTTATACTTTTCAGGTTTGGGACTTGAGAGCTTCTTTACAAGCACCTGTGAAAGTTATAAAGTAACAATTTCATATTTACTGTATATCAGTCAAGTTTGTAATTATTTAGCTCTGACTCATCGACTGCAGTGCAAGACATGGTTGTGCACAAGCACGGTCCTACGTTATTTTTTACTGCTGGATCAGCAATTAACATGTGGAATTTACGGATGTACGTAAGACTTACAGTATAAAACAGTCTGTCACCAAAAATTTACCTACCTGCCTGACAATGGAGCCTAAATGAGATTTTGTTTATGACTGCTAAGAGATGCTCTGTACATTCTTACGAGTTAAGGGGCTACTCCCATCCAATTTATGTTTTTGTTAGTTGATAGTTGACAACTGGTGATACTAGAGTTAATAGTATAAGTAGGTTTAAATATTCACAGCTTAACTGTTGGATAAAATATTCTACCATGGCCAATCAAACTTGCTCGTGGTTAGATGTCATGGTGGTCTACTGCAAAATGTTGTATTTGTCTCTCAGATTGGTACACTTATGCCACTTTCTCCAAGTGGTGATGTGTACAGTATGTAGCTATATTTGTCTTACACATTTAAAGTAGACATTGCGTATACTGGACTAGTGGCATATCTAGGGGTGAGCCTGTTCCCTACCAAAAAATTTTAATGCCATACTACAGGTACAGGTATTTGTATGCGAGATCGAGATACTCTAATAGTGTCAATCACTCTAAGGCCAGGCAAACTTGATTACTTGTTTCTCATCCACAAAAATTTGTATTTCCATGTGAGGAGAGGTCATTTTTCATTATTCATTATGAAAGAAAATACTCCAAATCAAGCTGTCTGTTGCTATAGAGGTTGGCTAAAGCCTTTTAAGAACTACTACTCACATTTTACTACCATTTCTTAGATGCAAGTGACATTTACTGTGCTGTAAAATGATAGCCAGCCTCCTTAACATCAAAATATAGTGTACATGTGCACGTGATTGATAACAGCAATAATGAAATTAGAGGCGATGGGGTAAAAAGGGATGCGGGCGGGGATGAGAAACAATTAATTGAGTTTTCCTGGCCTAATAAAACAGTCATTCGATTCAGAGAAGCAGTGTAGAAAACTATACAGTTATAATATGTTTTATGTACTTTATCAGTAATATATAGTTGGTGGAGGGCTGCCATTGTGAGCAGGCAGTTACCTTTCTTTCTTTTGCTCTTGGCCCTACCACACCAGAGAGTCTAGATCCACCACTGTACTGGACTATAACTTAACATCATATTATATGAATTGCACATGTATTTATTTTCATACATATTCAATTGAGTAATCTGTTTCCTTGTGTTTTCACAAACCTGAACTCATATTGGCAAGTGGCATTGGACCCTGCACTGTATGTATATGTATATCATTTGATGTAAAGTTGAATGGTATCAATGTACTACACAATGTAGCTAACTGCACTTACTCTAGATGAACTGCTTTTGTTGATTTTATGTGCAGTAATTTCATTGACAATCATGCATGTACTGTAGGATGACACTTGAAGGAAAATTGAGCAATAATATGGCTCCTGTACAGTCATTGACCCTTGACAATCAATACTTGGCAGCTGGTAGTCGTGACAGAAATGTGAGGGTAGGTGACTAGTTTATATTGTAATAGTAGTTTTAATTTTCATGTTGTAGTGACAAAATTTATTGTTTGCCATAAGTATTATCATAATCATTATTTGTGGTGATGCATTAAGGTGGCGGCCCAAACATTGATTTTTTTTCAATACTTTATACGTATAAAGACTGTGGATTAGTTTTTCGATATCATTTCACTACATGTGATAGCAGTGGTTTGTAGCTATACTCCAGCTCAAACAAACAACAAAGCTACTCTAAAGATATGTTACTGATACAGAGAAATTCTTATTACTCAATGGAGACTACACGTTTTATGCTGTAACTTCACACACTAATTCTTACTATTAGCTCTCTATGGATTTTTTTAGTGCAGCAATGAGCAAAGCCAGTGCAGCAATTCCATAGTGCAAACATTGTTGTAAAACTGCATATGGATCACCTTGTCGAAAATTTGATACATACTGTACAGCGATAGAGGTGTTTAATCCCAAATGACAGCTTAGCCGATTTTAGAAGTCTGTCATTTGCTCTGATAGGGCCTATCAAAAAGTGAAATCGTTAAGCTTGGGTGCCATTATACTAACTGCAGAAGCAACGCAAGTGCGCATTGCTTAATTGGTCAAGGGATGTTGAGTTGGTAACACAAGCGATGTTAAAGAAAACAGAAACCCACTTCATGACTGTGAGCTATTGAGTTAGCCTTGCTAATATCACCTTTGAGACTTCTGCTGACTCTCTGGTAGGTGTGTCTGGTATGGTAAACAGTCATCTTTTTTATTGTATTTTATAGATGACAAACTTTTTGTTGCAGTATCAGTGATCCTGGCAAAGATTAATATACATTTCTATTAATATATGTGATTTGTACAATGATATACCCTGCTTATACTACAAAACTGCTTTGAAGTCTTCACTAATTAACAACTACTTCTGGTAATAGCAAAGATAAGATAAAACTTTGTAAATTTTGGTATCATTTTTCCTTCCAAAAGTCATTGTCATTATATGTTCTTTCCTCTTGTACATAGTCATCATTTCTTGGTATCCAAACTACAAAATTGCACCAGTTACACTTCAAGATGTGCATTTGACCTTGTATGTGATAAAAGTAGTCATGATTGCTTTTCAAGGAAAGTTGTCCTTTACTGTGTTTGTGAAACTGTTAGTGCAGGGATTGATCAGTGTGGTGTCTTGAGCTCTACAAGGACATTTGCTTTCTACAATACCCAATTCATTATCACTGTTAAGGTCTAATATTAGGCCATCAGTAGAAGCAGCAAGGCAACAATCCCCTACAAAACAATGCACTGTACTTCAAAACACATTGTGGAAATATACACTACTTTAACCTTCAAATCAATATGATTGCATGCTGGAATCTGGATGGAGATTGCTTTAAGCCTTTTTTTTCATATTCTGTTCTAGCATGGTCTTCTGTTGTCGTCCATATCTCATCTAATTTGTGTCCCTGATTCTGCTGTACAGTAGTTGTTCTGTTAGTGGTGCCTATGATTCTCATCTTTTACAAACTGCACCAAAGTTGGATGCTGCTGTATGACAAGTTGCCATCCACCAGACATAGTCAGCTTGCTGGATTGCCCTGATAGCTATCACATTCACTTACTTGCAATTACTGAACCTACTCCTTGCACAACCTATGAAGTTCATCGGGAGTGGGACCTTCCTTAGCTGGAGCATCACCATAAGACAAGCCTTGTGGGGTTGGAGTGTACTTTTCTGGCAGTGTCTTGGATGTGTGTTGTCATTTTCTGTTGTTTGAAAATGTTATTGGAGTTTCATTTTCATTGGAAAAACAACTCTGCCAAATTTTTGCTGGCCGTTCTGGGCCAAGGTGAACTCAAAGTGCTGTAGCCATGGACCGTGGACACATCTACTTGGCATACATCTTCAATTAAAACAGCTATGAGTAAGTAAATGTACGTATGGCACTCAAACACATGCACAGATGCACAAACGCATGCACGCACACACGCATGCACACACACACACACACACACATACACACACACACACACACACACACACACACATACAAAGTTGGCAAAAGATAATTAAACATAGACTTAATCCTAGCAAAATGAAGCAATTTGCCAGCAGAATGAGGTGTGTCCATAAAGAATCACAGTGGAACAGGTGAAAAAGCCAAATTAAGACAAGAATTGCAGAATTCTACCCATCATTGCTTTGGTAATCACTGCAACTGTAGCAGCTTTTGTATAAACCTACTGTAAGCAAGTAGATCAGAGTAAGTAAGCTACTACAGTGTACAGTGTATATGGCTAGAAATATTTGAAGGAAATACTTCTGTGTTTGACTTAATTTCTATGAGTGAGGATGGTAATTTTTCATTACTTCAGTAAAATCACCACATTTCTGTTCTAAATTTTTTGAAGCCATATGGTATTTTATTTTAACAGAATTGCATATGCATAGCAATTCATATGCACACTATGTGTATCAATAACAACTACATCACTTCAATTATAAATTGTACCTTTTGACAAAATCATTGAATCTTATGCCACCTGGCCTGCTGACATCTATAGACACAATGGGATAAGATTGGTTCCAAAAGCATCACAGCTAGTACAAACACTACAACCAATTTGTATGAGAATTTTATGTCCATCAGATGTGAAATGGATGGTGGAAAGTTTTATTATAGAGTCCAATCCGGCTCCTATTAGCATTGTGTGTGTTTTCTAGGTGCCCCTTAAGCATTTCACAGCATGATTGGCACATTCAAGTTTGAGGACATGGCTTTCATAACTGGGTACTCCATGATGAACTGCATGATGAATTGAGCTGTCACCATCACCAATCATATACACTGGTATTTCAAATTATGCATTGACTCTGAGAGCTTATAACTCCATGATAATGTTGGCCTCCATTGAACATGAAGATCCATACCAATTTTTATAACATCTATGATAAGGAATTGAAATTCCTTTGTACGGAACAATTGCACGTGTGCTGCAATATTTATTGCACATACCGATAAACAAAAGAGATTTGGTTTCTGCACCAAAAATGACTGCAAACACCGCTGTTAACATTGTAGCTCTTCTTTTGCTCCAATCTCTGTCAACTATGACTGTACAAGAAGGTATGCCATCACTGATGCTCATTTTTGCAATTGCAATCTCTCCTTCCTTTTTCCCAGCAGACAGCACTCCTTTGATAACCTCTTCTTCAAACATAGTTCCTAGAATAATTCTCTTTCTACAGTTATGGTTGTGACAAGGAGGGAATTGTAATGCAAATCTAATCCAAAATAGCCAAGCTGTAAAAAAAGAGTGCGACCCTCAAAAAGGCTATGGTGAAAAAAGAAGTGAAATCAAGCGGCACAAAATTCACCTGAATTGTCGTTATTAAATTTTTTACCATTAACCTGCCATCACAGCCATTTCTTGGCTGCCACCTTGAATTTCACATCTTTTTTCACCATAGCCTTTTTGAGGGCCGCTCACTTTTTTTACAGTGTGGCTGTTTTGGATTAGATTTCACTTCTTTTTGTATTTGTATACCCCAAAGCCAGCCATAGGCTGGCTTTGGGGCTTTTTTAACCTATCTTTTTTCTTTACCACAGGAAGAAGAAAAGATGAAGCAGATGTTAAATACTTTAAATATTTCTGAATTTATCAGTAAATGTACAAATTATATATATATCAAGACACACGGTAGTGTGTCGTGCGGCCCAAGAAGCCGGCACGCCACACCGTGAGTATATTGACAGGAAGAACGAAAACGTCATTTTCACACCTTTGTATCTCGGTGATCACTTATGTGATTGGAACCAAATTTGCTACACAGTTGCCCGCCAGCCAAGGGAGTCTACATTCCAAAGTTGAAGGAAATCGCTCCAGCCATTTCCGAGATACGAGCTGCCAAAGTTTCGTTTATTTTTCTTCGTTTATTTTTTCTTCTTCGTCTTTTCGCACACTTGCAAAAATTGCTATAACACGCAAACGCGTACTCCGATCGCCTTGAAATTTGGTACACAGAAAGGGAGTCCAAAGGCGAATCCTAGCATCAAATTTGGTACAAATCCGATGAATGGTTCAGGAGTTATGACCGATTATTCGCGTAAAACAAGATGGATTTGTTGTCACGCCTACAGGGTAAACCGCTTCATGGAATGAGTTGAAAATTGCTATGTAGATGGAGTAACCATCGTAGGAGTGCCTTTTGGTGGTTTGAAAGGAATCGAGATAAAGACCACGGAGATATGACACAAAACCCAACCTGTGTCACAATTACGCGATCGATTTTTATGAATAAAAAAGTATTAGTTTTCACGCCTACTAGGCAAACCGCTTAGAGCAATGAGCTGAAAATCGGTGTATAGCTGGAATAATCTTCATAGAAAGTCCTTGCAGTAGTACAGAAGAATCGGATTACAAACCACTGAGTTATGATTCGAAAGCCAACTCCGTGTAGCAAATGCGAGATCGAGATACTCTAATAGAACAGTCACCCTAATAGAGCATTCGGCTAATTTATTTACTCCATTATAGAATTTTATTACATCACAAGTTATTCTGTAGGGAGTTCAGCTGCAAACAGTTAATCTTATAGACAGTTCAGCAAGAAGACAGTCACCATGTGGAGAGTTAAGCAAATATACCACTATAGAGATTCAGAACATTACAAGTCACACTTAAGAAAGTTCAGCTATAAACAAGTCATGCACTGTGTAGAGAATTCAGCTACAATTAAGTCACTCTCTAGAGAATTCAGTTACACAGAATTCTGCTACACACAAGTCACTGTGGAGAGAGTTCAGCTACAAACAAATTACCCTTTAGAGTGATCAGCTACAAACAAAACACTTTGCAGGGTGTTCAACTGCAACAAATCAATTACCTTTAGAGCGATCAGCAATGAACAAATCAACACAAATCTACCTGTAGAGAGATCAGCTAGAAACAAACCACCCTGAAGAGAGTTCAGCTACAAAAAATCACCCTGTAGAGACATCAGCTAGAAACTAGACACAATGTAAGGAGTTCAGCTACAAGCAATCACCCTGTAGAGAGTTCAGCTAAAACAAATCAACCTGCAGAGAGATCAGCTACAAACAAATCACCTTATAGAGAGTTCAGCTACAAACAGATTACCTGTAGAGAGATCGGCTACAAACAAATCAACCTGCAGAGAGATCAGCTATATACACACAAATCAACTTGTAGAGAGATCAGCTACAAACAAATCACCCTGTATAGAGAGATCAGCTAGAAACTACACACAATGTAAGGAGTTCAGCTACAAACAAATCACCCTGTAGAGAGATCAGCTACAAACTAGACACAAAGTAAGGAGTTCAGCTACAAGCAAATTACCCTGTAGAGAGTTCATCTACAAACAAATCAACCTGTAGAGCAATCAGCTAGAAACAAATCACCCTGAAGAGAGGTCAGCTACAAAAAATCACCCTGTAGAGAGATCAACTACAAACAAATCAGCCTGTAGAGAGTTCAGCTAAAACAAATCAACCTGCAGAGAGATCAATTACAAACAAATCACCTTATAGAGAGTTCAGCTACAAACAAATTACCCTATAGAGAGATCGGCTACAAACAAATCAACCTGCAGAGAGATCAGCTACACACAAATCAACTTGTAGAGAGTTCAGCTACAAACAAATTACCCTGTAGAGAGATCGGCTACAAACAAATCAGCCTGTAGAGAGTTCAGCTAAAACAAATCAACCTGCAGAGAGATCAACTACAAACAAATCACCTTATAGAGAGTTCAGCTACAAACAAATTACCCTATAGAGAGATCGGCTACAAACAAATCAACCTACAGAGAGATCAGCTACACACAAATCAACTTGTAGAGAGATCAATTACAAACAAATCACCCTGTAGAGAGATCAGCTAGAAACTACACACAATGTAAGGAGTTCAGCTACAAACAAATCACCCTGTAGAGAGATCAGCTACAAACTAGACACAAAGTAAGGAGTTCAGCTACAAGCAAATTACCCTGTAGAGAGTTCATCTACAAACAAATCAACCTGTAGAGCAATCAGCTAGAAACAAATCACCCTGAAGAGAGGTCAGCTACAAAAAATCACCCTGTAGAGAGATCAACTACAAACAAATCAGCCTGTAGAGAGTTCAGCTAAAACAAATCAACCTGCAGAGAGATCAATTACAAACAAATCACCTTATAGAGAGTTCAGCTACAAACAAATTACCCTATAGAGAGATCGGCTACAAACAAATCAACCTGCAGAGAGATCAGCTACACACAAATCAACTTGTAGAGAGTTCAGCTACAAACAAATTACCCTGTAGAGAGATCGGCTACAAACAAATCAGCCTGTAGAGAGTTCAGCTAAAACAAATCAACCTGCAGAGAGATCAACTACAAACAAATCACCTTATAGAGAGTTCAGCTACAAACAAATTACCCTATAGAGAGATCGGCTACAAACAAATCAACCTACAGAGAGATCAGCTACACACAAATCAACTTGTAGAGAGATCAATTACAAACAAATCACCCTGTAGAGAGATCAGCTAGAAACTACACACAATGTAAGGAGTTCAGCTACAAATAAATCACCTTATAGAGAGTTCAGCTACAAACAAATCACTCTGTAGAGAGATCAGCTAGAAACTCGACACAATGTAAGGAGTTCAGCTACAAGCAAATCACCCTTTAGTGAGTTCAGCTACAAACAAATCAACCTGCAGTGAGATCACCTACAAAAAAGTACCTTGTACAGAGTTCAGCTACAAACAAATTACCTTGTAGAGAGATTGGCTACAAACAAATCAACCAGTAGAAAGATCAGCTACACAGAAATCAACTTGTAGAGAGATCAGCTACAAACAAATCACCCTGTAGAGAGATCAGCTAGAAGCTAGTCACAATGTAAGGAGTTCAGCTACAAGTAAATCACCCTGTAGAGAGTTCAGCTAAAACAAATCAACCTGCAGAGAGATCAGCTACAAATAAATCACTTTATAGACAGTTCAGCTACAAACAAATTACCTTGTAGAGAGGTCGGCTGCAAATTAATCAACCTGCAGAGAGATCAGCTACACACAAATCAACTTGTAGAGAGATCAGCTACAAACAAATCACCCTGTAGAGAGATCAGCTAGAAACTAGATACAATGCAAGGAGTTCAGCTACAAGCAAAATCACCCTTTAGTGAGTTCAGCTACAAACAAATCAACCTGCAGTGAGATCACCCACAAAAACGCACTTGTACAGAGTTCAGTTACAAACAAATCACCCTGTAGAGAGATCAGGTAGAAGAATTCACCTTGTAGAGAGTTCATTTACAAAGAAACCATCATATAGAGAGTTCAGCTACAAAGAAATTACCCCGTAGAGAGTTCAGCTAGAAGAAGTCACCTTGTAAAGAGTTTAGCTACAAAGAAACCATCATGTACAGAGTTCAGCTACAAAGAAACCACCTGTACAGAATTCAACTACAAACAAATCACCCTGTATAGAGATCAGCTAGAAGAAATTACCTTGTAGATAGTTCAGCTACAACAATTCATCCTGTAGAAAAATCATGCTAGAAGAAGTCACCTTGTAGAGTGTTCAGTTACAAAGAAACCATCATGTAGAGAGTTCAGCTGCAAACAAATCACTCTGTAGAGAGTTCAGCTACAAAGAAACCGCCATGTAGAGAGTTCAGCCTCATACAAACCACCTAGTAGAGAATTCAACTACAACAAATCACCCTGTAGAGAAGAAGTTACCTTGTAGAGAGTTTAGCTACAAAGAAACCACCATGTAGAGAGTTCAGCTACAAAAAAATCACCCTGTAGAGAGTTCAGCTAGAAACAAATCACCCCGTAGAGAGATCAACTGGACGAAGTCACCTTGTAGAGAGTTCGGCTACAAAGAAGCCATCATGTAGAGAGTTCAGCTGCAAACAAATCACCCTGCAGAGAGTTCAGCTACAAAAAAATCACCCTGTAGAGAGTTCAGCTAGACGAAGTCAGCTTATAGAGAGTTCAGCTACAAAGAAACCATCATGTAGAGAGTTCGGCTATAAAGATACCACCATGTAGAGAGTTTAGCTGCAAACAAATCACCTGTTACAGAGAGTTCAGCTACAAAGAAACCATCCTGTATATAGTTCAGCTACATTTCAAGTCACCCAGTAGAGAGATCAGCTGCAAAAAAAATCCTGTGGGGAATAATGAGCATGTAATAAATATATGTATATAATTTGTATAATTACTAATAAAATCAAAAATAATTGAAGTACTAAAATTCTTCTTTAAGTTCTTTTCTTCTTCCTGTGGTAAAGAAAAAAACACATGGGTTAAAAAAGCCCCAAAGCCAGCCATAGGCCGGCTTTGCAGTATACAAATACAAAAAGAAGTGATATCTAATCAAAAACAGCCAAGCTGTAAAAAAAGGTGCGGCCCCCATAAAGGCCATGGTGAAAAAAGATGTGAAATCCTAGGTGGCGGCCAAGAAATGGCTGTGATGGTAGGTTAATGGTTACATTTTAATAACGGCAATTCAGGTGAATTTTGTGCCGCTTGGTCTTGGCACCAAATTCACCTGAATTGTTGTTATTAAAATGTAACCATTAACCTACCATCACAGCCATTTCTTGGCCGCCACCTTGGATTTCACATCTTTTTTCACCATGGCCTTTATGGGGGCCGCACCTTTTTTTACAGCTTGGCTGTTTTTGATTAGATAATACATATCAAGACACACGATAGTGTGTCGTGCGGCCCAAGAAGCCGGCGCGCCACACCGTGAGTATATTAACAGGAAGAAAGAAAACGCAATTTTCACACCTATGTAGCTCTGTGATCCCTTATCCGATTGGAACCAAATTTGCTAGAGACTGTAGACTCCCCAGTTAGGGGAGTCTACATACCAAATTTGAAGAAAATCGCTCCAGCCATTTCTGAGATACGAGCGAGCAAAATTTCGTTTTAATTTCTTCGTTTTTTCTTCTTCATCTTCATTTCGCACACTTCGCAAAATTCGCCATAAAACACGAATGCGTGCTCAGATTGGGCTGAAATTTGGCACACTTAAAGGGTTCATTAAGGCGGATCTCCGTACCAACTTTGGTAGGAATCCGAAGAACATTCACGGAGTTATGACCGATTATTTGCGTAAAATAAGGTCGAAGGTCTTTCACGCCTACAGGGTAAACCCCTTGGAGGAATCAGTTGAAAATTGATATGTAGATGGAGCAACCATCATAGGAGTACCTTTTTGTGGTTTGAAAGGAATCGAGATAAAGACCATGGAGATATGACACAAAACCCAACCTGTGTCAAAATTACGTGATTGATTTTTATGAATAAAAAAATTATTAGTTTTTGTGTCTACCAGACAAACCGCTTAGAGCAACGAGCTGAAAATCTGTATGTAGCTGGAATAATCATCATAGAAAGTTCTTGCAGTAGTACAGAAGAATCGGATTACAAATCACTGAGTTATGATTCGAAAGGCAACTACGTGCAGCAAATGCGAGATCGAGATATTCTAATAGAACAGTCACCCTAATAAAGCATTCAGTTGCATGTACAATTTACTCAGTTATATTACATTGCAAGTTATTCTGTAGGGAATTCAGCTACAAACAAATTGCCCTGTAGAGAGATCAGCTAGAAGAAGTTACGTTGTAGAGAGTTCAGTTACAAAGAAACAATCATGCAAAGAGTTTAGCTGCAAACAAATCACCCAGTAGAAAGTTCCGCTATGAACAGATCCACTATAGAGAGTTCAGTTAGAAGCAAGTCATCCTGTAGAGAGATCAGCTAGAAGAAGTCACATTGTAGAGAGTTCAGTTACAAAGAAACAATCATGCAAAGACTTTAGCTGCAAACAAAACACCCAGTAGAAAGTTCCGCTATGAACAGATCACACTGTAGAGAGTTCAGTTAGAAACAAGTCATCCTGTAGAGAGATCAGCTAGAAGAAGTTACCTTGTAGAGAGTTCAGTTACAAAGAAACAATCATGCAAAGAGTTTAGCTGCAAACAAATCACCCAGTAGAAAGTTCCGCTATGAACAGATCACACTGTAAAGAGTTCAGTTAGAAACAAGTCATCCTTTAGATAGATCAGCTAGAAGAAGTCACTTTGTAGAGAGTTCGGCTACAAAGAAACCACCATGTAAGAGAGTTCAGTTGCAAACAAACCACTCTGTACAGACTTCAGCTACGAACAGATCACCCTTTAGAGAGATCAGCTAGAAACAAGTCATCCTGTAGAGAGTTCAGCTAGAAGAAGTTACATTGTAGAGAGTTCAGCTACAAAGAAACCACCACGTAAGAGAGTTCAGCTGCAAACAAATCACCTGTAGAGAGTTCAGCTAGGAACAAGTCACCCTGTACAGAGATCAGCTAGAAACAAGTCATCCTGTAGAGAGTTCAGCTAGAAGAAGTTACATTGTAGAGAGTTCAGCTACAAAGAAACTACCATGTAGAGAGTTCAGCTGCAAACAAATTGCCCTGTAGAGAATTTAGCTACAAACAAATCACCCTGTAGAAAGAAGAAGTTACCTTGTAGAGAGTTCAGCTACAAAAAAATCACCCTGTAGAGAGTTCAGCTAGAAACAAGTCACCCTGTAGAGAGATCAGCTAGAAACAAGTCACCATGTAGAGAATTCAGCTAGAAGAAGTTACATTGTAGAGAGTTCAGCTACAAAGAAACTACCATGTACAGAGTTCAGCTGCAAACAAATTGCCCTGTAGAGAGATCGGCTAGAAGAAGTTACATTGTAGAGAGTTCAGCTACAAAGAAACTACCATGTAGAGAGTTCAGCAGCAAACAAATTGCCCTGTAGAGAATTCAGCTACAGACAAATCACCTTCTAGAAAGATCAGCTAGAAGAAGTTACCTTGTAGAGAGTTCAGCTACAAACAAATCACCCTGTAGAGAGTTCAGCTACAAACAAGTCACCCTGTAGAGAGTTCAGCTAGAAACAAGTCACCCTGTAGAGAGTTCAGCTAGAAGAAGTTACATTGTAGAGAGTTCAGCTACAAAGAAACTACCATGTAGAGAGTTCAGCTGCAAACAAATTGCCCTGTAGAGAATTCAGCTACAAACAAATCACCCTGTATAGAGTTCAGCTAGAAACAAGTCACCCTGTAGAGAGTTCAGCTAGAAGAAGTTACATTGTAGAGCGTTCAGCTACAAAGAAACTACCATGTAGAGATTTCAGCTGCAAACAAATTGCCCGGTAGAGAAGTCAGCTACAAACAAATCATCCTGTAGAAAGATCAGCTAGAAGAAGTTACCTTGTAGAGAATTCAGCTACAATCACCCTGTAGAGAGTTCAACTAAAAACAAGTTACACTGTAGAGAGATCAGCTAGAAACAAGTCACCCTGTAGAGAGTTCAGCTAGAAGAAGTTACATTGTAGAGAGTTCAGCTACAAAGAAACTACCATGTACAGAGTTCAGCTGCAAACAAATTGCCCTGTAGAGAATTCAGCTACAAACAAATCACCCTGTAGAAAGATCAGCTAGAAGAAGTTACCTTGTAGAGAGTTCAGCTAGAAACAAGTCACCCTGTAGAGAGATCAGCTAGAAACAAGTCACCCTGTAGAGAGATCAGCTAGAAACAAGCCACCCGTAGAGAGTTCAGCTAGAAGAAGTTACATTGTAGAGAGTTCAGCAGTTTAGCTGCAAACAAATCACCCTGTAGAGAATTCAGCTGCAAACAAATTACCCTGTAGAAAGATCAGCTAGAAGAAATTACCTTGTAGAGAGTTCAGCTACAAACAAATCACCCTGTAGAGAGTTCAGCTACAAACAAGTCATCCGGTAGAGAGATCAGCTAGAAGGATCACCTTGCAGAGAGGTCAGCTACAAAGAAATCACCCTGCTTCATCTTTTCTTCTTCCTGTGGTAAAGAAAAAATGACAGGTTAAAAATCCCTAAAGCCGGCCATAGGCCGGCTTTGGGGTATACAAATACAAAAAGAAGTGAAATCTAATCCAGGCCGGCTTTGGGGTATACAAATACAAAAAGAAGTGAAATCTAATCCAAAACAGCCTGTAAAAAAAGAGTGCGGCCCTGAGAAAGGCTATGGTGAAAAAAGATGTGAAATCCAAGGTGGCGGCCAAGAAATGGCTGTGATGGTAGGTTAATGGTAAAAATTTTAATAACGACAATTCAGGTGAATTTTGTGCCAAGACCAAGCGGCACCAAATTCACCTGAATTGTCTTTATTAAAATTTTTACCATTAACCTACCATCACAGCCATTTCTTGGCCGCCACCTTGGATTTCACATCTTTTTTCACCATAGCCTTTCTCAGGGCCGCACTCTTTTTTTACAGCTTGGCTGTTTTGGATTAGATCTTTATAACAGAACTCTCTGCATGGTGGTTTCTTTGTAACTTAACACTCTACAAGGTGACTTCTTCTAGCTGATCTCTCTACTGGGTGAATTGTTTGCAGCAGAACTATCTACAAGGTAACTCTTCTTCTATCTGATCTTTCTACAGGGTGATTTCTTTGTAGCTGAACTCTCTACAAGGTAACTTCTTCTAGCTGATCTTTCTACAGGGTGATTTGTTTGTAGCTGAATTTTCTACAGAGTGACTTGTTTGCAGCTGAACTCTCTACATGGTGGTTTCTTTGTAGCTGAAATCTCTACAAGGTGAATTCTTCTAGCTGATCTTTCTACAGGGTGATTTGTTTGTAGCTGAACTTTCTACAAGAAAACTTCTTCTAACTGATCTCTGTACAGGGTGAATTGTTTGTAGCTGAATTCTTTATAGTTGATTTGTTTTCAGCTGAACTCTCTACAAGGTGACTTCTTCTAGCTGATCTTTCTACAGGGTGATTTGTTTGCAGCTGAGCTCTTTACGAATGGTTTCTTTGTAGTTGAACTCTCTACTATGAACTTCTTCTAGCTTTTATCTCTACAAGGTCACTAGTTTATAGCTGAACTCTCTACATGGTGGTTTCTTTGATACTGAACTCTCTACAAGGTGACTTCTTCTAGCTGATCTTTCTACAGGGTGATTTGTTTGTAGCTGAACTCTCTACAAGGAAACTTCTTCTAACTGATCTCTCTACAGGGAGATTTGTTTGTAGCTGATCTCTCTACATGATGGTTTCTTTTTTGTAGCTGAACTTTCTGCGAGGTAACTTCTTCTATTCATCTCTCTACAGGGAGATTTGTTTGTAGCTGAACTCTCTGCATGGTGGTTTCTTTGTTGCTCAACTCTACAAGGTGATTTCTTCTAGCTGAACTATCTCTTTCCATAGTTGCATGAACTCCCTACAAGGTAACTTCTTCTAGCTGATCTCTCTACAGGGCGAATTGTTTGTAGCTGATCTCTCTACAGGGTGACTTGTTTCCAGGTGATCTCTATACAGGTTACTTGTTTCTAGCTCATCTCTTGAATTCTCTACAGGATGACTGCTCTAGTAGAGTATCTTGATCTCGCACTTGCTACACCAAGTTGGATTTCGTGTTATAACTCCGTGGCTTTAAGTCTGATTCTTCTACACCATTAAAGAGCATCTGTACAGCGATTTTCAAAGCATTACCCCAAGCGGTTTATCTGATAGGTGTGGCAAGCAGTCGTTTTTTTAATAGCTAATCTTGATTGCATAATTGTTACACACTGTTGGTTTTTTGTTGTATCTTCCTGGTTTTTAGCTCAATTTCTTTCAAACCACAAAATGTTTGAGGTTCAATACTTAACCTATTCATCCATCAATTTTCAGCTTCTTCCCATACGCGGTTTACCCTGTAGGTGTAACAACATATTGGTGTTATTTTTCGTGAATAATTGCTCATAACTCTTTGTCTGTTTATCATATTCCAGCCAAAGTTGGTACCAAGATGCTCCTTTATACCCCCCTTCTGTGAGCCAAATTTCAAGGCAATGGGATATGGCGTTCGCGTTTTATAGCAGTTTTTGTAAGTGTGCGAAAAGGGGAAGAAAAATAAGAAGAAAAAAAAACGAAGAAAGTAAGGAAATGTTTGAAGTCGCATATTTCGGGAATGCTTGATGTGATTTCGCCCAAATTTGGGATGTGGTGTTCTGAAATTGGAGGGAGTGTCCACAGCAAAAATTGTCATCTTTCATCAAGGCAGTACAGAGCTACGGAGGTGTGAAAATTACGTTTTCGTTCTTCCTGTCAATATACTCACAGGTTTTGCATGCCGGCTTCTTGTGCCGCACGAAGCACTACCGTTTGTCTTGATCATTTCTTCTGCCAAATTAGCAATTCCTCCTCCAGTGTCAACTTGCTCAAGGGCAGCTCAGATATTGGCAGTATAATGATACTTGTCAGCAACAGGTAAAAGTTGTGATGTGCAAAATTGGACAAAGTCGTAAAAAATTTTTTTGCACTTGCTTACCAGTAGAAAACAAATCCTTATCATTGGCTCAAGGAGTGTAGTTCAGGGCTATGTAAAGTGAGCAGAATGCTGACTACTTGAAAAGTAGCTGTGGGAGTAGAAGAAACACTAGAAGTGGGTGCAGGAGATCAGCATCTCTCCCATTTGTAAAACTGTTTTTATCATTTACTGTGTGTAAATATGAATGGTGTAATAATCACTTTACCTGTTGAACGGTGCCATCTGTTGCTCAATACAGTTTGCAGACACTTTCAAAGAGTGGATTTTCTTTGCATTATTACAAAGTGCATGAATTATTAACATACATTATTTCATGCGGACCAGCTGGGTATGAATCAAGACACACGGTAGTGTGTCGTGCGGCCAAAGAAGCTGGCACGCCACACCGTAGGTATATTGACTATTTGCCCTTCCAACTATATTTGGTGGTCTAGGCATTGTTGCACCTGATTCTTTATCATCTATTGAGTTTTCTGCTTCAATGTATGTCACAGCACCCTTACGATCACTCATTTTATCACAGAATTTTGGCTATACTGCCGATACTCATTGTAGTCTGTACTCCCGTAAGCTTGAAATTAAACAATCAAAGACTATCAATTTGTCCTCTCTTTGTAAGGAACTATTATCTAAGCTTACTCCCACTATTCAGTGGGCTGTTACTTTAGCACAGGAAAAGGGTGCTTCTAGTTGGCTCACTGCCCTACCTGTGCAGGAACATGGTTTCTCCCTACACAAGACTGCCTTTCATGATGCCCTTGCTTTGAGGTATGGCTGGATGCCCTCTCGTACACCTTCCCACTGTGCGTGTGGTACCAACTTTTCTGTTGATCATGCCCTATCTTGTCTAAAGGATGGATTCCCTTCAATACGCCACAACGAAGTGAGGGATATCACAGCTGAATTATTATCTGAAGTGTGCCATGATGTGGAGGTTGAGCCTCGTCTGCAGCCTCTAAGTGATAAAAGGTTTCAACAGAAGACTGCCAACACTCAGGATGGCGCATGCTTGGACATTGCCATGAATGGATTTTGGGGTGGTCGTTATGAAAAATGTTATACGGACGTCAGAGTTTTTAACCCACTTGCACCATCCAACAGTGGAACCACCCTTCAGTCATGTTACAGGAAACACGAAATAACAAAGAAGAGAGCTTATGAGTTGCAAATCCGTGAAGTGGAACACAGTTCTTTTACCCCTCTAGTGTTCTCTGCTTCCAGAGGAATGGGCCATGAAGCCAGTGTATTTTACAAGTGATTGGCGAGTTTATTGTCTGAAAAATGGAATGACCCTTATGTCACAGTACTAGGATGGATTAGATGTAGATTGTCATTTTGTTTGTTGCGTTCAGCAATCCAGTGCATTAGAGGAGCGCGATCTTCACAAGGTCATTACATCAAAAGTGCTTCTGTGGCCTTGGTGCAATCAGAGACTCAGTTTTTGATTAATTGTTTAACTTTTTATTTGTATGTTCTAATCTTATTTTCTTTATATCTTCAAAAAAAATATTGACAGGAAGAAAGAAAACATGCTTTTCACACCTTTGTAGCTCCATGCTCCTTCATCCGATTGGAACCAGTTTTGCTGCAGAGGTGCCCGCCAGGTAGGCCACCCCAAATACCAAATTTGAAGAAAATCGCCTTAGCCATTTCCGAGATATGAGTGCCCAAAAGTTCAATTTTATTTCTTCTTTTTTTCTTCTTCTTATTCTTTGTCTTTTCGCACATTTTGAAAAATTGCTATAAAACACAAACACGTATTCCGATCACCTTGAAATTTGGCACACATAAAGGGAGTCCAACGACGAATCCTAGTATCAAATTTGGTGCAGATTCGTTGAATGGTACAAGAGTTATGATCAATTATTCGCGTAAAACAATATCGATTTGTTGTCACGCCTACAGGATAAACCACTTAATGGAATGAGTTGAAAATCGGTTTGTGGATAGATCAACCATTGTAGGAGTGCCTTTTGGTTGTTTGAAAACAATCAAAATTAAGATCATGGAGATATGACATGAAACCTAAGGTGTGTAACAATTGTGCGATCGAGATTCGTGAATAAAAAAACCAATAATTTTCACGTCTACCAGGCAAACCGCTTAGAGCAGTGAGCTGAAAATCGGTAAGTAGCTGGAATAGTCATCGTAGAAAGTCCTTGCAGTAGTACAGAACAATCGGTTTACAAACCACTGACTTATGATTCCAAAGCCATTTCCGCGTAGCAAATGCGAGATCGAGATACTCTAATAGAACAGTCACCCTAAAAGAGCATTCACCTAGTTCATGACTTACTCCATTATAGATTTCTATTACATTGCAAGTTATGCTGTAAGGTGTTAAGCAGCAACCAGTTAATATTTTAGACAGTTCAGCTACAATCAAGTCACCTTGCAGAGAGTTCAGCTACAAAGAAACCATCCTGTGGAGAGTTCAGCTACAAACAAATTACCCTGTAGAGAGTTCAGCTACAAACAAATCACCCTGCAGAGAGTTCGGCTACAAAGAAACCATCATGTAGAGAGTTCAGCTGCAAACATATCACCTGTAGAGAGTTCAGCTACGAAAAGATCACCCTGTAGAGAGTTCAGCTAGATGAAGTCACCTTGTAGAGAGTTCAGCTACAAAGAAACCACCATGTAGAGAGTTCAGCTACAAAGAAACCACCATGTAGAGAGTTTAGCTGCAATCAAATCACCCTGTAGAGAGATCAGCTAGAAGAAGTCACCTTGTGGAGAGTTCAGCTACAAAGAAACTATCATGTAGAGAGTTCAGGCACAAAGAAATCACCCTGTAGAGAGTTCAGCTAGAAGAAGTCACCTTGTAGAGAGTTCAGCTACAAAGAAACCATCATGTAGAGAGTTCAGGTACAAAGAAACAACCATGTAGAGAGTTTAGCTGCAAACAAATAACCTGTAGAGAGTTCAGCTAGAAACAAATCACCTTGTAGAGAGATCAGCTAGAAGAGGTCACCTTGTAGAGAGTTCAGCTACAAAGAAATGATCATGTAGAGAGTTCAGCTGCAAACAAATCACCCTGTAGAGAGTTCAGCTACAAAAAGATCACCCTGTAGAGAGTTCAGCTAGAAGAAGTCACCTTGTAGAGAGTTCAGCTACAAAGAAATCATGTAGACTGTGAGAGTTCAGTTGCAAACAAATCACTCTGTAGACAGTTCAGCTCGAAGAAATCATCTTGTAGAGAGGTCAGCTACAAAGAAACCATCATGTAGAGAGTTCAGCTATAAAGAAACCACCATGTAGAGAGTTTAGCTGCAAGCAAATCACCTGTAGAGAGTTCAGCTAGCAACAAATCACCCTGTAGAGAGATCAGCTAGAAGAGGTCACCTTGTAGAGAGTTCAGCTACAAAGAAACCATCATGTAGATAGTTCAGCTACATTTCAAGTCACCCAGTAGCTGCAAAAAAATATCCTGTGGGAATAGTTGGCATGTAATAAATATATGTATATAATTTGTATAATTACTAATAAAATCAAAAATAATTGAAATATTAAAAATCTTCTTTAAGTTCTTTTCTTCTTCCTGTGGTAAAGAAAAAACACATGGGTTAAAAAAAGCCCCAAAGCCAGCCATAGGCCAGCTTTGCAGTATACAAATACAAAAAGAAGTGATATCTAATCTAAAACAGCCAAGTTGTAAAAAAGGTGCGGCCCCCAAAAAGGCCATGGTGAAAAAAGATGTGAAATCCAAGGTGGCGGCAAAGAAATGGCTGTGATGGTAGGTTAATGGTAAAAATTTTAATAACGACAATTCAGGTGAAGTTTGTGCCGCTTGGTCTTGGCACCAAATTCACCTGAATTGTCGATATTAAAAGTTTTACCATTAA
This sequence comes from Dysidea avara, assembly GCF_963678975.1. NCBI lineage: Eukaryota > Metazoa > Porifera > Demospongiae > Dictyoceratida > Dysideidae > Dysidea > Dysidea avara. Next base: position 31,336,356 of record NC_089274.1, read on the forward strand.
CCTACCATCACAGTCATTTCCTGGCCGCCACCTTGGATTTCACATCTTTTTTCACCATGGCCTTTTAGGGGGCCGCACCTTTTTTTACAGCTTGGCTGGTTTTGATTAGATTACATCACAGGAAGCCACAAGCTATAAAATAACATGTTTAGTGGTTACTTATGTTTTCTTAAACTTTAACATGGGCAATCAGGTAGCTGCCACCTTAATTGTGATAACATGGAATTTTAATTCTTTCTTGTTATTTAATGTATTTATGTGGACTTTTATTTATTTCCAATGAAGATTTATAAGTTTGATGATACAACTGATGCAACAAAACTAGCAATGGATTATGTATGTGTTATATACGTATGTGTTTGTATGTATACAGTATGGCACGCGTGTATGCATTCAAACACTTACACTCACTTACACAGACGTGTACACACACACAGACACAGGCACACTCACAGTACATGCGCACACGCACACACACACATATTATATGTTAGTATGCAATGTGTACGCATGCATGTATTTGTACATAAATTGAGGCTATGTTGTGTAAGTTTGTGCTTTTCCTCATGGCAAATGTTCAGGTACAAATGTACACTGTACCTGAGAACATTTTTGGAAATGTTTTAAAAGGTATTGTGCAGTACGTGTATGTATGTAAATCATGTACAGTTTTACCATTAAAGTTTACTTTATTTGTCAGCACTTTCATCTACATGACATGCATTTTTATTGTATACACAAACATGTCATGAGACACCAAAGAAGTAATTGGATGTGTTAGTCAATAAATTTCTTTCCCTTGTTACTGTAATGTGCAGACTGTGCTATTGTATTCCACCGATATTGTAAAAGTTTAACATCTTCAAAATAATGCTAACTGCTATTACATGTTGGACTAACTCTCACTTGAATATAGTGATGGTAAATTCTATTGTCTTCATGAGGTGGAAATCAATCGAAATATCTGCAAATCAGATTATGAGCTGTAACTCCCGGAAGCAATGATAATTTCTCACAATACTGCGCTTCAACCTTCCTCTGTGAACAAACCTTCGCCAAAAAGATTGGTGGCTTGTTTGGTGAAGCATGATTACCATCGCTGTATCATTTAGACTAGATTTTGGGGTCCAATAAAGGGTTTTTGTTCATGAAGACCAATAAACGAATGATAATAGTAGTCAGCCATCAGCAAAGAAGTCATGTACCAAGTATGGTTTAGGTTAAAGTGCAAGCTAATCATTTAGGTGAACCCGGTATTGGGTAGAAATCACCCAAAACAGCACCTTTTTCTCATCGCTTGCTCTCCCAACAACTTATAACCATAATACTTGTCATAAAACTTTAAGATCCATAACATACAACTAACACCATGAGTTTCGTTGTTAGAAACTGTAAATAATAAACTTAAGGCTCATGTGCTTTACATTGCTATGGCACCAAAAGCCAAAGTCGTGTTACTATACACCAATGGTTAAAATTTAAGGCTGTTACAAAAATGCTAGACAAGAGATCACATGTTGAATCACCATGATGATGGAAATCACGTGTGCCTGAAGTTTTCAGTGTAAATGCCTATTACTTATTTTTAATAAAACTATCTTGGTGGTAGTTACATGTTATGAATCTTAAAGTTGTTTTACACCAAGAATTATAGTTTTTAAGATCAAGTGATAAAAATATAGGTACCATTTTGGGCTATCATTACCCAATACCAGGCTCACCAGCAAGCTCAGAAGTTCGCCATACTTGGTATGTGACTTCTTTTTGAAAATGGGCAACTACTACTGTGGTGTGAGGAAGTTTTGGCTATCATTGATTTGGTCTTTGTGGATGAAAACCCTTTATTGGACTCTGAAATCGTGTCTGAATGATGCAGCGATGGCAATTATACTTCACCAATCAAACCACCAATACTTTTGGTTAAAGGTTTGCTGGTTGAAGTGCAGTATTGTGGTAAAAGATTGTTGTTTCCTGGACATACAGTTCATAATCTCCTGATTGCAGATATTTCAGTTAATTTCCACCACAAGAAGGCAATAGAATTTACCACCATTGCAGCTGTATTCAAGTGAGAGTTAGTCCAACATGCAACAATGCTTAGCAAATTATTTTGAATGTACAGTAGTTAATATACAGTATTTGAAAACCAATGCTAATGTTTGAAATTATAGGTTAATGTGCACTGGTTGGCTCGCAAGAATATGTTCTGCTTCCTGACAATGTCTTGGATAAGTTACGCATGCCTAATAAAAGCATGACTATGTACATACATGTTCTATAGATTAATAAGCAAATAATCAAATCGGTAGCTGCAAATCTCTAATAAGTATAGGGTATGCATGAAACTATAGGTAAAATTAAGTGACCACACCTGCATAGCTAACATTGTGACAACTGAGGCAGTGTCTCAGTGATCAAGACGCAGGTAGTGTGTTGTGCGGCCAAGAAAGCCGGCACACCACACCATGTGTATATTGACAGGAAGAAAGAAAACAGCTTTTTCACATGTGCATAGCTCCATGGCACCTTCTCCAAAGCACACCATTTTTGCATTATAGCTGTCCGCCAGGTAAGGTACACCACACAGCAAATTTGATTAAATTTGCAACAGCCATATACAAAATATGGAAGTTCAAAGTTTCATTTTAATTTCTTCATTTTTTTCTTCTTATGCCATATGGGGGCTACGGGGGCTTTGGTTTCTTTTTGCACACTTTGCAAAAATTGCTATAAAATGCAAAGTGTAACTCAATTACATGTACCTCGATCTTTGCACAAATGAAGAAAGTGTAACGGTGGATTCACGTACCAGGTTTGCTGTGAATCTGAAGAATATCCAAGGAGTTATGAGTGTTTATTCACGTAAAAAAAATCTAACTTCTGTCACGGCTACAGGTTAAACCGGTGTATAAGAATAACTTGAAAATTGTTGCATAGATAGGCTGATCATTGTAGCAGTGCCTTTTGATGGTTTGATTAGCAATAGAGTTACAGCGATAAAGTTATAAAGCAAAAACCAAACAAATGTAAAATTGTTGAATCGAGATACTCTAATCTAATCCAAAACAGCCAAGCTGTGAAAAAAAAGGTGCAGCCCTCAGAAAGGTTATGGTGAAAAAAGATGTGAAATCCAAGGTGGCGGCCAAGAAATGACTGTGATGGTAGGTTAATGGTAAAAATTTTAATAACAACAATTCAGTAGAATTTTGTGCCAAGACTAAATGACACAAAATTCACCTGAATTGTCGTTATTAAATTTTTTACCATTAACCTACCATCACAGCCATTTCTTAGTTGCCACCTTGGATTTCACATCTTTTTTCACCATAGCCTTTCTGAGGGCCGCACTCTTTTTTTACAGCTTGGCTGTTTTGAATTAGATTTCACTTCTTTTTGTATTTGTATACCCCAATAGGCTGGCTTTGGGACTTTTTTAACCTATCTTTTTTTCTTTACCACAGGAAGAAGAAAAAGATGAAGGAGATTTTAAATACTTTAACTAATTCAGATTTTATCAGTAAATGTATAAATTATATATATATATAATCCATACATTTATTACATGTCAGTTATTCCCTTCAGATAGCTGGTTTGCAGTTGATGTCTCTACTGGGTGACTTGAAATGTAGCTGAACTCTACAGGGTGATTTGCTTGTAGATGAACTCTCTACAGGATTCTCTCTACAGGGTGATTTGTTTGTAGCTGAACTCTCTACAGGGTGATCTGTTTGTAGCTGAACTCTCTACACGGTGGTTTCTTTGTAATTGAACTCTCTACAAGGTGACTTCTTCTGGCTGAACTCTCTACATGGTAGTTTCTTTGTAGCTGAACTTGCTATCTCTCTACAGGGTGACTTGTTTATAGGTGAACTCTCTACAGGGTTACTTTCCTGTAGCTGAATTGTCTATCAGATTAACTGTTTGTAGCTGAATTGTCTATCAGATTAACCGTTTGTAGCTGAATTCCCTACAGAATAACTTGCAATGTAACATAATTCTATAATGGAGTAAGTTATAAACGTAGCTGAATGCTCTATTAAGGTGACTGCTCTATTAGAGTATCTCGATCTCGCATTTGCTACACGTAGTTTCCTTTCAAATCATAACTCAGTGGTTTGTAGTTTGATTCTTCTGTACTACTTCAAGGACTTTCTATGATGATTATTCCAGCTACATACTGATTTTCAGCTCATTGCTCTAAGCGGTTTGCCTGGTAGATGTGAAAACTAACAGTTTTTTTATTCATAAAAATCAATCACGTAATTTTGACTCAGGTTGGGTTTTGTGTCATATCTCCATGGTCTTATCTTGATTCCTTTCAAATCACAAAAAAGCGGTCCTACGATGGTTACTCCATCTACATATCAATTTTCAACTCATTCTTCAAAGGGGTTTACCCTATAGGCGTGACAGACCTTCTACCTTATTTTACACAAATAATAGGTCATAACTCCGTGAATGTTCATCAGATTCCTACCACAGTTGGTACTGAGATCTGCCATAATGATCCCTTTAAATGTGCCAAATTTCAGCCCAATCCGAGCACTCATTCGTGTTTTATGGTGGATTTTGCGAAGTGTGCAAATGAAGATAAAGGAAAAAAAACGAAGAAATTAAAATGAAATTTTGTTCGCTCGTATCTCGGAAATGGCTTGAGTGATTTTCTTCAAATTTGGTATGTAGACTTCCCTATCTTGTCAGCAATTCTGCAGCAAATTTGGTTCCAATCGGATAAGGGATCACAGAGCTACATAGGTGTGAAAATTGCATTTTCTTTGTGTTAATATACTCACCGTGTGGAACGTCGGCTTTTTGGGCCGCACGACACACTACCGTGTGTCTTGATAGAGCAGTCACCACGGAATATAAAAGGTGTACAAAAAATGTCGAGAAAAAATAAAAAAACCATAACAGAGTACGAACCAGGGACCTCCATACCTAACGCCTGCATCCCTAACCACTGAACCACTGCTACCTCCACCTCACTTAATTTCTACTTTTAAAATGAAATTTCTAGTTGAACTTATAATTAATTGTTTGTAATTTTATAGATCTACCAATAGAAGTACTAGATTGTTGTAGAACATTCTATGTATCATGAACACAGTAGTGGTTCATAATAGAGATTGCCTATGTTTTTGGCCAAAATCCTAATAGAACGCACACCTAAACACCATCTTAGGAAGTTTCCCAACCACAAAAGAAGCCTTAGAAGTTAATTAGGAAGAAATTTAGGCCCATTGGAAAATATGAAGTCAAAAGGAATGAATAAAAGTTTTTTTTTTTATTATTTCTAAAATATACCATTTTGTTCATCTTATTATTATTATTTTTACTAGGCCCTGGGCACATACAACCAAGTACAATCACCAATGGGACAACCTACCAATAAGGCAGTGTATGACCAGTACAGTGTGTGCGTGCGTGTGTGTGTTGGCACATAACTGCAATTATAATCAGATGTTTAAGCTTTATTGAGTAATCACGACAACAGTCACGTGTATTATTATATACATATATAGCAGGCCCTCAGAATTCATACTGACCAACAAATGCTTAATTAAGTCTAGGATATTAATTTATGTATCTACACAATTTGTGTCCTCATTGTGTGATACCAGTTGTTTAATTGCGGATGGATCAGGGTGATGGATTATGACATGGCTGGAGTTGCGAAGGGCAGCATACAGGGATATCTGGGACAAAAGAAATTGAGTATTTCCACTGTGTGTCACACACAACCGTTATCTTACCCATCCACTGAGTTACGTTTTTAAGTATGAGATGGGCTGATTAGTCAAAAAATGGTCACATGGTGTCTTGGATTTACTGCAAGATGAAATAAAATGTGTAGCAGATCGCTGTGAAAGGTGGCAGTGCCTTCAAAGGAATACTCATGGATATGGCACATCAGTGCCAGTGTGCAGACATTGAATGGTAGCTACAGTAGTGATTGGCACTTCACAGCTACAGGAGATATTATTATTATTATTGTTACTGGGTAGTTAAATACAAACACAGCACAAACAAACAATGCAAACAGTATTACAACGTGAAAACATAGTATACCTCTGTTAATAATCCTCCTGAACGCATGTACAGCCTGTACTGGCAGCTGGCATGGCAACTTGGGACAGCTTACAGCGGCACCTGGCAATTGTCTGAATACTTTTACAATGAAGATCTGGACACAAATGATTAGTAGACAAGTTAGTAGTAGACCTGTGGATGGTCGCTTGTGGTCGCTAATCTTCTCCCAGCCTTTGGAATCATGGGTGTGGTACTGTGTGTTATATAGAATTACATGTTCGTTCAATTCATCAGCATGAACAGGCGTAAGTATTATATCTTTGTGCCTTCGTTCACCGGCGAGTTGGACCCCGGTTAGTGCAAGTTCATAGGCCTTGTAGTTTTCCCTAACATTATTTATTGATTATTTATTCATTCATTATTATTTATGACGTAATTTTAACTGCATTTCGTATTATTCTTAGTACTTGGTTGTATAACTAGACCTGGGACAAAATACAATCACCAACCGGATAACCTACTAATCGGGCATGTACAAACAGTGCATGGCCAACTATCAATTATGTAGCAAAAAGGGAGGTAGCCATTACGCTTCATTTTCAGCTATGCTTTTCCCATTACACAGTGTTGCAAACAAAGATCAGCATGAGAAGTGTCTCAACTATCAATCATATTGCTATGGAAAATACTAGTGATAAGCTAACACAGCCACGGTTAAGCCGCATCACGCTATATAGCATGAATTGACAGCTTGCATATTCAGTGAAGAGAACTGGAACACAAAGAAGGACAGAGGCAAGACCATAATGCATGTATTGTACATCTGCGGTTGGCAAAATCAAGTCAGTATGTCAAATTATGCTTGGCAGTCAGTAAATGAATTTAAATACAATTATTCTATCAAACCAGGTATCAAGACACACGGTAGTGTGTCGTGCGGCCCAAGAAGCCGGCGCGCCACACCGTAAGTATATTTACAGGAAGAAAGTAAACGTGATTTTCACACCTTTGTAGCTCCGTGATTCCTTATCCGATTGAAACTAAAATTGCTACAAAAGTGCCGGCTAGGTAGGGGAGTCCACATTCCAAAGTTGAAGAAAATCTCTCCTGCCATTTCCGAGATACGAGCAGCCAAAGTTAGGGTTTTTTTTCTTCATTTTTTTCTTCTTTTCGCACACTTTGCAAAATTCGCCATAAAACGCGAATGGGTGCTCCAATCGGGCTTGAAATTTGGCACACTTAAAGGGCTCATTAAGGCGAATCTCAGTACCAAGTTTGGTAGGAATCCGATGAACAGTCACGGAGTTATGACCGATTATTTGCGTAAAATAAGGTCGAAGGTCTGTCACGCCCACAGGGTAAACCGCTTGAAGGAATGAGCTGAAAATTGCTATGTAGATGGAGTAACTATCGTAGGAGTGCCTTTTTGTGGTTTGAAAGGAATCCATGTAAAGGCCATCGAGATATGACACAAAACCCAACCTATGTCACAATTACGCGATCGATTTTTATGAATAAAATAACTATTAGTTTTCATGCCTACCAGGCAAACCACTTAGAGCAGTGAGCTGAAAATCGGTGTGTAGCTGGAATAATTATCATAATAAGTCCTTGCAGTAGTACAGAAGAATCGGAGTACAAACCACTGAGTTATGATTCCAAAGCCAACTACGTGTAGCATATGCGAGATCGAGATACTCTAATAGAACAGTCACCCTAATAAAGCATTCAGCTACGTTTATAACTTACTCCATTATAGAATTATATGACATTGTAAGTTATTCTGTAGGGAGTTCAGCTACAAATAGTTAATCTTATAAACAATTCAGCTACAAGCAAGTCACCCTGTAGAGAGTTCAGCTACAAATATGTTGCTGTAGAGATTCAGAACATTATAAGTCACACTGAAGAGAATTCAACTATAAACAAGTCACCTTGTAGAGAGTTCGGCTACAACAAGTCACTCTGTAGACAATTCAGCTACAAACAGATCACCCTGTAGAGAGATCAGCTAGAAGAAGTCACCTTGTAAAGAGTTCAGTTACAAAGAAACCACCATGTAGAGAATTCAGCTATGAACAGATCATCCTGTAGAGAGTTCAACTAGAAACAAGTCACTCTGTAAAGAGATCAGCTAGAAGAAGTCACCTGGTAAAGAGTTCAGCTACAAAGAAACCACCATATAGAGAATTCAGCTATGAACAGAACATCCTGTAGAGAGTTCAGCTAGAAACAAGTCATCCTGTAGAGAGATCAACTAGAAGAAGTTACCTTGTAGAGAGTTCAGCTACAAAGAAACCATCATGTAGAGAGTTCAGCTGCAAACAAATCAAACTGTACAGAGTTCAGCTACAAACAAATCACCCTGTAGAGAGATCAGCTAGAAACAACTCACCCTGTAGAGAAATTAACTAGAAGAAGTTACCTTGTAGAGAGTTCAGCTACAAACAAACCATCATGTAGAGAGTTCAACTGCAAATAAATCACCCTGTAGTGAGTTCAGCTACGAAAGGATCACCCTGTAAAGAGTTGAGCTAGAAACAAGTTACCCTGTATAGAGAGATCAGCTAGAAGAAGCTATACCTTGTAGAGAGTTCAGCTACAAAGAAACCACCATGTAGAGAGTTCAGCTGCAAACAAATCGAATCGTAGAGAGTTTAGCTACAAACAAATCACCCTGTAGAGAGTTCAGCTACGAAAAGATCGCCCTATAGAGAGTTCAGCTAAAAGAAGTCACCTTGTAGAGAATTCAGCTGCAAAGAAACCACCATGTAGATAGTTCAGCTGTAAACAAATCATCCTGTAGAGAGTTCAGCTATGAACAGATCACCCGGTAGAGTTCAGCTAGAAACAAGTCACCCTGCAGAGAGATCAGCTAGAAAGAAGTTATGCTGTAGAGAGGCCAGCTAGAACAAGTCACTTTGTATGTAGAAAGTTCAGCTACAAAAATTCACTCTGTAGAGAGGTCAGCTAGAAAAAGTCACCTTGTAGAGAGTTCAGCTACAAAGAAACTACTGTGTAGAGAGTTCAGCTGCAAAGAAATCACTTGTAGAGAGTTCGGCCAGAAACAGGTCACCCTGTAGAGATCAGATAGAAACAAATCACCTTGTAGAGAGATTAGCTACAAAGAAACCATCCTGTAGAGAGTTCAATTACAAACAGATAACCCTATGGAGAGTTCAGCTAGAAACAATTCACCCTGTAGAGAGATCAGTTAGAAGTTACCTTGTAGAGAGTTTAGCTACAAAGAAACCATCAGGTAGAGAGTTCAGTTGCAAACAAATCACCCTGTAGAAAGTTCAGCTATGAACAGATCACCCTGTATAGAGGTCAGCTAGAAGGATCACCTTGTAGAGAGTTCACACAGCGCAACGAGAGGCATAGACTGATCGGTATGGCAGCATCTACAGCACGTATATAAACAAAGACTGATTACATACGCGTAGTGTCAACCCAAACGTATAGATCAGTCTGTCCCGAACCTGGACTCTTAACTTAGACGGCACCTCTGTATATGTCACGAGTATAATCGTATTATAGACCCACACAGAGTCACACATACCTCAATACGGCTGCATACTATCCTCTATACGGCTGTATACGCTTCTGCTAGACCCACGCCTTGCCCTCGTACGGCCCATATCCCCTCCGAAATACTCTTTTAATTAATGACGTCGCTTTCGATTTATTGTTGCTATTTCACGTGAGCCAAAACAAAGTACAGTTGTACAATAATGAAACTGAAAAAAAAAGAAGGTAAAACAGCCTCATAGTCAATGAGTTTTCAGTTATAACTGTTCTGCCTGATCATCACTGAGCTGTGTAGCAAGGACCCACAACACTACCCAATTCTTGCTTTCTTCATACGGCTGAGAACAATCGCATCATTTCTTCATCTGCAAATAGTTAACATTAAGGTTCATACTTCGCATGTTGTAAATATACTTACCAATGCCAGTTTCAAGGTGAGTAGGTGCACTGAACTTGTGGGACTGCTGTAGTACATGAGATAAAAATTAGCAAAACCATACAGTATAACTCTACTCACATTGGTATCTCTCAAACTAACTGCTCTTGGAGTGCTCTATATAAAAACATACATGTGACCCGCATCTTGCATGCCACATACCATGCTGTGATATTCAGCACTTGTGCACCTTGAAGATTCAAGATTGCTAGAAACACAGGGTCAATGCAGCACAAATAACTTACTGAATCACCCAAGCAGGTATGTACATCATACAGAGTTTACAAAGGAGTAGACAATATCCACTTTCCTTCAATGCTTTATTCAATGTTCCAGCATTTCAAAAATGTAGGTAGTCCAAAGTCTATATTGCATAAGTGCACAGTCACCAATTATTATAGGGTACACATATACGCATACTGTCAGATCTCCACAGTGGTTAGTAGGACGTGTAACACCTGATTACTTTCATCGTCCCTCTTCTCTTAGGTCCATGTCCTGCATGTAATTTTTCTATGAAAGGACATATGCAGTCAACATAATACAGCTTGCTTATTACAGTATCTGACTATCTGTAGTTTATGTGCACCTCTTTTTTAACTGTTTGTGCGATTCATTCACTCCTTCATGGTTGACACTGTAAATGCTGGTGTCATAGTGTCGATGTGCTGCTCTGTGAACAGAATTAGAGATATAAGACAAAATTACAACTTAAGAAAATAGTCATCAGCTTTCTTTCTCATCTTGAGTAAATTCGTTAGCAAGTAATTGAATATAACAGTCAAAAAACCTATAATATTTATGAAGTTGTTGTAAATTAAAAAAATTGTGATAATAACACTAATTGGTAATGGCTCACTGCATGGACTTTCCCTTACTGCAATTTCATGTTGGTCATCTGACTTCACAGCTCACCAAAGAATTAAAATTGCCTGTGTCATCATTTGGCATTCTTGAGACCTACACGCAGCTATATAAGTAGAGGATATTGTACACAGGACACATGGTATACACAAGTAAAATTCATACCAATACCTACAGTAAATTATTATTTATTCTTGCCAATACTATTAGCACACAAAGCTAAGGGGTATATATGGCCACATGTTGTCTTGGGTTTGGGCTAGGCCAGTCACATGCATCACACCCAAGAGAGATGAGACAAAGATGCAACAGTTACACTTTTGTCTGTAACCATAGTTATTATATTCATAACTAGCTGGGCACTTTATAACATGGTACAGAGATTTAAAATAAAGCACACTACAGGAATATCACAATAATTAATATTTGTATGGGACTCATCTGACACAGATGGGTCTCTTAATACATTGCACCAGCTCCCACAGATGCAAAGCAACCCACAGAATGCCCGCGCAAGAGACCAGACGAGTAGAACTGGTAAGTAAAGCGTGTCAACAGTTTTATGAGTACATGTAAAGAATGACCCCTTACAATCCCACACTCAAGCAATCCCGTGCGTACTACTGCATGTGTGCAAGCTTCTGTTGTTCTTTTTGAAGGGTGAGCATTGCCAGACTGACTCAACAAAATTTAATTTTGCCATGGATTCACCTTCATTGACCCACTCGGAGTTTTACACTTCTGTTCCAGGACGACAGAAATCAAGCCAGCCCAGATTCTATGCTGGGACCATTGGATTGACTCGACTAGTCTGTTGTGGCCATGTCACTTTCTCTTCAGACAACAGATGAAGTATGCTGCCATATACGGATTGGCAGTGAACAACTAGTCTACAGCCAGAGCACTGTTTTGTCATTGGGTCAGCAAAAAAACAGATGTTTTACTATGTGAAGCGGTGTTGGGCCACTACTAAATATCTACCATCAAGAATCTGCTAACGTTTGCACCTTGAATCAAATTTACTAATAACATGATGCTGATATTTCGTACATCACAAAGAATCTCTCTGGCTAAAGTTTATAAAGAGTGGCTAGGAATTCATATTGTCTAACCAAATTCATACAAACTGAAAATAACTATAACTAATATACGATCTGTAGCATTTAAGTCTGTTCCATGTCCACCGAGACTGTAGCTACATGACACTGTTTGTGGCAGCATGTTACCCAAAGACTTTCTTTTCTTCCTGAGTGTAGCTAACCGCATGATTTTTCATCCGTTGTTCATTCTCTTTTCCCGACCCATTGACTAAAAGAATAAAAGGGACAAGCGAACAAGGGCGCCTGAGTTACCCAAGAGTGGGCAAAACCCGGCAGTTCTTCCTTCCCGTTAGTAGGGCCGCTGGTAGCTTAACAAGGACGGCGGCTAACTGCTGTTATATTTGTACATACAAAATAGTACTCACTCGAAACATCAGTCACTTCTACCATCTGTGCTTCGGCTGCACCATACTGCCACTCGAGTGTCAGTCAATCAGTAGCTGAGGCTGGTTCTTTGTCACAATAGCGATTCGTCCCTGACGACGTTTCACACAATGCAGTCAGTCTTGGCCACAATTATGTGAACAGAAGAAGGCGTTCACGTATATGTAACGTCGTTCATTGGCAAGCTATACACCTGTATACGGCCTGCCATCTTGCTCCGTCTCTGTATTTGTCTGTATATTCTCCGTATATGTCTGAAAATGACTGTTTTGTATATATCCGTATATGCTTCCAGTTGCGCTGTGTCAGCTGCAAACAAATCACCCTGCAGATAGTTCGGCTACAAACAACTCACCCTGTGGAGAAATCAGCTACAAACAGATCACCCTGTAGAAAGTTCAGCTACAAACAATTCACTCTGTAGAGAGATTAGCTAGAAGAAGTCACCTTGTAGGGAGATCAGTTACAAAGAAACCATCCTGTAGAGAAGTTCAGCTGAAAACAAATTGCCCTATAGAGAGATCAGCTAGAAGAAGTTACCTTGTAGAGAATTCAGCTACAAAGAAACCACCATGTAGAGAATTCAGCTATGAACAGATCATCCTGTAGAGAGTTCAGCTAGAAACAAGTCATCCTGTAGAGAGATCAGCTACAAATATGTTGCTGTAGAGATTCATAACATTATAAGTCACACTGAAGAGAATTCAACTATAACACCTTGTAGAGAGTTCAGCTACAACAAGTCACTCTGTAGAGAATTCAGCTACAAATAAATCACCCTGTAGAGAGATCAGCTAGACGAAGTCACCTTGTAAAGAGTTCAGCTACAAAGAAACCACCATGTAGAGAATTCAGCTATGAACAGATCATCCTGTAGACAGTTTAGCTAGAAACAAGTCACCTTGTAGAGAGATCAGCTAGAAGAAGTCACCTTGTAAAGAGTTCAGCTACAAAGAAACCACCATGTAGAGAATTCAGCTATGAACAGATCATCCTGTAGAGAGTTCAGCTAGAAACAAGTCATCCTGTAGAGAGATCAGCTACAAAAAGATCACCCTGTAGAAAGTTCAGCTACAAACAATTCACTCTGTAGAGAGATTAGCTAGAAGAAGTCACCTTGTAGAGAGATCAGCTACAAAGAAACCATCCTGTAGAGAGTTCAGCTGAAAACAAATTGCCCTATAGAGAGATCAGCTAGAAGAAGTTACCTTGTAGAGAATTCAGCTACAAAGAAACTATTATGTAGAGAGTTCAGCTGTAAAAAAAATCACCCTGTAGAAAGTTCAGCTACAAACAATTACCCTGCAGAGAGATCAGCTAGAAACAAGTCATCCTGTAGAGAGACCAGCTAGAAGAAGTCCCTTTGTATGTAGAGAGTTTAGCTACTAAAAACCACCCTGCAAATAGTTCAGCTACAAACAAGTCACCCTGTAGAGAGATCAGCTAGAAGAAGTTACCTTGTAGAGAGTTCAGCTACGAAGAAACCATCATGTAGAGAGTTTAGCTGCAAACAATTCACCCTGTAGAGAGTTCAGCTACGAACAGACCACCCTGTAGAGAGATCAGGTAGAAGAAGTCACCCTGTAGAGATATCAGCTAAATACAAGTTACCCTATAGGGATCAGCTACAAACAAATCACCCTGTAGAAATATGTGTTGGAAACAAATCATCATGTAGTGAGTTCAGCTTGAAACAAGTCACTCTGAAAAGAGTTCAGCTACAAACAATGAGGGTTTCAGCTACAGTTCAGTTATGTATAAGAAGTCACCTTATGACCTACAGTATATGATTATCATTCATTGTTAAATATACAAATATTTTTAATCAGACAAAAAACTGTACACAATATTTCTTCCTTTGTTCCACAATCCCTGCAGAAAAGAAAAAAAATTAAAAGTAAGCACCAAAGCCAGTTAATGGCTGGCTTTGTGGCTTGCAATACAAAAAGAAGTGATATCTAAACCAAAACAGCCAAGCTGTAAAAAAAGAGTGCAGCCCTCAAAAAGGCCAGGATGAAAAAAGATGTGAAATCCAAGGTGGCGGCCAAGAAATGGCTGTGATGGTAGATTAATGGCAAAAAATTTAATTACGACTATTCAGGTGAATTTGCATTTTGGATTTCACATCTTTTTTCATCCTGGCCTTTTTGAGGGCTGCACTCTTTTTTTACAGCTTGGCTGTTTTGGTTTAGATTAGCTAATCTCCTGAAATTTATGCCTAACATAAGCACACTAGCTAGGATTTTCACAAAAGTGACTGCTACATTAGAAATATAAACTCGAAGTTGACTGCTTTATTAGAGTATGTGACTGCTCAATTAGAGTAACTCAATCTTCTCTGCTGTTCTTAGGCTTGAACTGTTTCAGTGGAAGCCAAACTTATACTTTGCAGCAGTTATACATAGATTTCATCCAATTAATCTGGAATATTCCTCAATTCTTTTTGCTAAAAATTATTCTTGAGTTATTGCAGCATAATGGATGTTCTTCTATTCCGTTTGTAAAAACTTAATTATTCGTGATTATATCACCTCTAATGAAGAGATGTAAAAATGTCACCAGAGAATTGATTGAGTTCATTAATGAACTTTAATGAACTTTTATGTCAAATTAACCCTTTAAGGACCGCTGCCGTAATATTACGTCCAAAGTAGGTATTGCTCGAAAGACCAGCGCCGTAATATTACGTCCAAGATTATTGGCAGTAAACAAAGAGGTATAACTCCGCAACAAATGAAGCTATTAGATCGAAACAGGGACCATTGTATTCACCATTCATAGGCGATTCTTTTGATATATAAGGCCAACTTATCACGCAAAACTAAGCCTGTGTAAAATTCCTAACAAAGTACAAACATTTAATATTTACACAACAATAAAACTAACCTGGTAGAAATCGCTCCATAACTTTGGCTGTGTTCATCGTATTAACTTCAAATAAAGCTCAGAGTGCTCACTGTTTAAAGGCGAATAATTTGATATACAAGATCACGTGATGCGGTTTTAAAAAACTAAAATGGCGGACTGTTTTTATTGATTGTGTCACAAAGAAATCGATCGCATGTAGGTGTTTGAAACTCACCTTAGTGCTTTTAAGACATTGGTTCTACACTTTGGTAAGTTAGATAATGTTGTTCATTATTGTCAGGCGAGTCTTTTAGTATAATTTGTTATACAATTTAGCACTTTTAGGGGCTTTGTCAATGCTATAAACTTATTATATTTTTTAAAAACATTAAAAATGCACAATAATCATAAAACGTGTGGGCTTTCAGGGTAGACTATGCACACAATTTTTGGTCCTTAAAGGGTAATTGATATATCAGGAATTTCTTATTTTATTGGCTGCCATTTTGAAATTTAAAACTGCTGACCTTGCAGCCTGTTCAAATGTAAACATTGATTTTCATATTCTTCATGCTCTAAGCTTTCTTAAAATATATAGGTTTGCTAATCCCCATAAAATTTGAACAAAAGTACATAGTGAACCTGACTAAAATTGGAAAGCGTGTTTACAAAATTGGTATTACATATGTATGTAGAGTTTTACATTGAGCGATCTTACGCATCTGTATATGTGCCACTTTCACACCTCAGATCAAAGGAAAGCCAATGCACATATATCACATATTTCACTGGTTCAAAATGTTAACGAGATATATGCACTGGTACCAGTGCGTATATCTTGTTAAGGAAGTGGATATAGCGCATCTTGATGTTGCACAGGTAGATGTGCATATATCATGTTAACCCATTCCAAGAAATCTTTGATATCTTTTGCTATCTCTTTGTGCCATTATATAGTCATACATGTTAAGACCGATTGTGGGATTAGGTTTATTTGTAGTTTCTCAGTGTGTTGAGTAGTGAAATGGAGCTGTTTCGAATACAGGTGAGCTCTGTTTTGATAAGTTCTACATACTTGTCCCAATGTTATGTAATGTGCTCGAAGTAAATTGAGCCATTAGAGGTGAAGTGGTATTCATGCGAGACTAATTTTATTCATGGATACAATTTATTCACAATTATTATCAAGACACACAGTAGTGTGTCGTGCGGCCCAAGAAGCCGGCGCGTAACACCCGTGAGTATATTGACAGGAAGAAAAAAAATGCAATTTTTGCACCTCCGTAGCTCTGTGCTTCCTTGATGAAACAAGACGATTTTTGCTGTGGTCATGCCCTCTAACTGCAGCACTCCACATTCCAAATTTGAGCGAAATCGCTTCACGCGTTCCCAACATATGCGACTTCAAAAATTGGCTCAGTTTCTTCGGGTTTTTTTTCTTATTATTTTTCTTTTTCTTGTCACACACTTACAAAAACTGCTATAAAATGTGAACGCCACATCCGATTGCCTTGAAATTTGGCACACAGAAGGGGGATATAAAGGCGCATCTCGTTACCAACTTTGACTGGAATACGATAAACAGGCAAAGAGTGATGAGCAATTATTCACGAAAAATGACACCAATATGTTGTCACGCGTACAGGATAAACCGCATATGGGAAGAAGCTGAAAATCAGTGGGTGAATAGGTTAACTATTGAACCTCAAACCTTTTGTGGTTTGAAAGAAATCGAGCTAAAAAACAGGAAGATACAACGAAAAAACCAACAATGTGTAGCAATTACGCAATTGAGATTAGCTAATAAAAAAAAAACGACTGCTTGCCACGCCTACCAGATAAACCTCTTGGAGTAATGCTTTGAAAATCGTTGTAGAGATGGAGTAATCATCTTAGAAAGGCCCATCAATGGTGTAGAACAATCAGACTTAAAGCCACAGAGTTATAACATGAAATCCAACTTGGTGCAGCAAGTGCAAGATCGAGATACTCTAATAGAGCAGTCATCCTAATAGAGCAGTCACCCTGAAGAGAATTCAAGAGATCAGCTAGAAACAAGAAACCTGTATAGAGATCAGCTACACACAATTCACCCTGTGGAGAGATCAGCTAGAAGAAGTTACCTTGTAGGGAGTTCATGCAACTATGGAAAGAGATAGTTCAGCTAGAAGAAATCACCTTGTAGAGTTCAGCTACAAAGAGACCACCATGTAGAGAGTTCAGCTACAAACAAATCGCCCTGTGGAGATATCAATAGAAGAAGTTACCTTGCAGAGAGTTCAGCTACAAAGAAACCACCATGTAGAGAGTTCAGCTACAAACAAATCTCCCTGTAGAGAGATCAGCTAGAAGAAGTTATCTTGTAGAGAGTTCAGCTTCAAACAAATCACCCTGTAGAAAGATGAGCTAGAAGAGGTCACCTTGTAGAGAGTTCAGTTACAAAGAAACCACCATGTAGAGAGCTCAGCTACAAACTAGTGACGTTGTAGAGACATCAGCTAGAAGAAGTTACCTTGTAGAGAGTTCAGCTACAAAGAAACCATTCTTTAAAGAGCTCAGCTGCAAACAAATCACCTGTACAGAAATCAAATCACCCTGTAGAAAGATCAGCTAGAAAAAGTTACCTTGTAGAGAGTTCAGTTACAAAGAAACCACCATGTAGAGTATTCAGCTACAAACTAGTGACCCTGTAAAGACATCAGCTAGAAGAAGTTACCTTGTAGAGAGTTCAGCTACAAAGAAACCATTGTTTAAAGAGCTCAGCTACAAACAAATCACCCATACAGAATTCAGCTACAAACAAATCACCATGTAGAGAGATCAGCTAGAAGAAGTTATCTTGTAGATAGTTCAGCTACAAACAAATCACCCTGTAGAGAGATCAGCTAGAAGAAGTCACCTTGTAGAAAGTTCCGTTACAAGAAACTACCATGTAGAGAGTTCAGCTACAAACTAGTGACCTTGTAGAGACATCAGCTAGAAAAGTTACCATGTAGAGAGTTCAGCTACAAAGAAACCATTATGTAAAGAGCTCAGCTGCAAACAAATCACCTGTACATAATTCAGCTGCAAACAAATCACCCTGTAGAGATGTCAGCTAGAAGAAATTACCTTGTAGATAGTTCAGCTACAAACAAATCACCCTGTAGAGAGATCAGTTAGAAGAAGTTACCTTGTAGAGAGTTCAGCTACAAAGAAACCATTTTGTAAAGAGCTCAGCTGCAAACAAATCACCTGTACAGAAGTCAGCTACGAACAAATCACCATGTAGAGCGATCAGCTAGAAGAAGTTACCTTGTAGATAGTTCAGCTACAAACAGATCTCCCTGTAGAGAGATCAGCTAGAAGAAGTCACCTTGTAGAAAGTTCCGTTACAAGAAACTACCATGTAGAGAGTTCAGCTACAAACTAGTGACCTTGTAGAGACATCAGCTAGAAAAGTTACCTTGTAGAGAGTTCAGCTACAAAGAAACCATTTTGTAAAGAGCTCAGCTGCAAACAAATCACCTGTACAGAATTCAGCTACAAACAAATCGCCCTGTAGAGAGATCTGCTAGAAGAAATTACCATGTAGATAGTTCAGCTGCAAACAAATCACCCTGTAGAGAGATCAGCTAGAAGAAATTACCTTGTAGAGAGTTCAGCTACAAAGAAACCACCATGTAGAGAGTTCAGCTGCAAAGAAATCACCCTGTAGAAAATTCAGCCACTAACAAATTGTCCTGTAGAAAGATCAGTTAGAAGAAGTTACCTTTTAGAGAGTTCAGCTACAAAGAACCATTCTGTAAAGAGCTCAGCTGCAAACAAATCACCTGTACAGAATTCAGCTACAAATAAACCAGAGATCAGCTAGAAGAAGTTACCTTGTAGATCGTTCAGCTACAAACAATTCACCCTGTAGAGAGAGCATCTAGAAGAAGTCACCTTGTAGAGTGTTCAGTTACAAAGAAACCACCATGGAGATTTCTGTAATGAATATATGTATTATATATATAATTTGTATATTTACTGATAAAATATTTAAAGTACATCTACTTCATCTTTTCTTCTTCCTGTGGTAAAAATAAAGATAAGTTTAAAAAGTCCCAAAGCCGGCCTATGGCCGGCTTTGGGGTATACAAATACAAAAAGAAATGAAATCTAATCCAAAACAGCCAAGCTGTAAAAAAAGTGTGCGGCCCTCAAAAAGGCTATGGTGAAAAAAGATGTGAAATCCAAGGTGGCGGCCAAGAAATGGCTGTGATGGTAGGTTAATGGTAAAAATTTTAATAATGACAATTCAGGTGAATTTTGTGCCAAGACCAAGCGGCACAAAAATTCACCTGAATTGTCGTTATTAAAATTTTTACCATTAACCTACCATCACAGCCATTTCTTGGCTGCCACCTTGGATTTCACATCTTTTTTCACCATTGCCTTTTTGAGGGCCGCACACTTTTTTTACAGCTTGGCTGTTTTGGATTAGATAGTAAATACCTGGAAGCACTTATAACAGTGTTAAACCATCATTATCAAGTCGCGCTTCGATGTCCTGTGTCTCGTTGTTATGCACTACGTGCTAAATGGATTGAGCCATTGGTGGTGAAGTGGTATTCATGCACGACTGTAATGGCTATAATTTACTCACGATTATTATAGTGAATGTCTGGGAGTACTTATGCCAGCGCTAAACCATCATTATCAAGTCGCGTTTCGGTGTCTGGTGTCTCCTTGCTCATTGTATAAACCCACAATCAAACTTTTTGTATGCTCGTGTCATTGCATGTACGTTTGAACTCTTAGCAGAGCAACTCCTTGTCATTATTCTTATGCTGTTTCCAGTGTCCACTATAGAAATTTACGAAGCCTAATATAAATGCATGCCAGCAGTTTCTCACATGTGTAGATGATAAACCCACGTGGCACATATTAGTTATACCACGGACACAAGTGCTTTACCTGATATATACGCAAGAGCATGAGGACGTTAGCCTGAGTGCAAGTGTGTATATATCAGGCAAAGCACTCGTGCCTGTGGTATAACTATTACATATGTGACCGTCTCAGCAAAAACCTGACTTGTTCACACAATAAAAAAATGTTTATTCACTCAGCAATATCAACAGTGTCCAAGGAATGGACCACCAAAGTTTCAGCTTTCTGTGATGTGTAGTTTTGGAATTATAGCACTAGATAGTAGGAAGAGCAAGGTAATCGATTTGTACAGTGACTATACTGAAAATATACTACAGGCGCTTACATTCACAGCCATAACTTCCATTTGGATTAGTCTACAACGTTGCAGTTTGGCTTAAAACATTCATCATGGATCAGCACATCAGCCAAGCTATTAGCCCTGTAGATACTTGTGTATATGGATATGAAGGCGGTTTGGTACAAGAAACAATGACAATATTGTTTACGTTTACCGCATCATAAACAAACGCATGTGACACGCATACCGTTAAAGCTAGAGAAACGAAACAAAGATTTTCAAACTCTCCATGAACAGGCGAATAAGATTGTATATAGTTTTACCTGATTTGAGTCTTCCTTCTTCGAGTACTGGCCCAATAACAACTTGCGTAGTTTTTTTGTAGCATGCGTAATTTTACAAATTATTTTTTAAACTTCGATTTTCTCAAAACGCATGCTTGTGCGAACAAGTCGGGTTTTTGCTGAGACGGTCACATATACACTACACAATTAATATATTGATTTATTAGACAACTATCCCTAACAGTAAGCCTGTGAAGCGGTGAGTCAGAAATTAAGTACACTTGCTGGAATAAAAGTGAATACAGTAGAGCCTTGTGTATTGGCCACATCAGTAATGAGGCCACTTTCTTATTTTGAGTTAATATTTGTTAATAAAGCCAGTGGCCACATACTATAGGCCCAAACTGGTAAAAGTAATACAATGTTCCCTCAAGAAAATGGCCAACTGAGCAGGCAGCCAAATTATCACTGCAAAAGTTACTGCTCCTAAGTGCATAATTTATCTACTAAAACCATACCTGTTATTCTGGCAATAGGTTTCATGCATTTTCCAGCCATTATGCATCAAGTGATGTTAGGTATATTCCTCTTTCATTGTGATAATCTCTACTAGTCTACTATATAGTTACATTGCTGTTACAGCAAGTAGCCAGTGGTTGGTTTCAATAGTTTGTTAAAATCTGAATAATAAGGCCACTTTGTTTTATGGCTGCATCAATGAGGTTTTCAGTAACAGAGTCACCTCGCTAACAGGGCCACTTATCATGGTCCCATAGGTGGCTCTATTATTGATGTTTCACTGTATTCTACTTGTTTCATTTTGGTCTTGTATTCAAATGTCCCACTCTAGCATGTGTCTTCCTTACTTTTATCAATTTTAGCTTGCTTTTACTTTGCGTAACTTAGAATGCACAATTGGTGGTATTAATCAAGTAGCTATATTGTTAGCCATTTCAAATCAGTTCACCTCATCTAATCTCTTCAAGCTAAATGGCAACTCTTAAATGTAATCAAATTGTCTTCAAGTATCCTCCACTATTACCTATATCTATTCTTTGGAGTTAAAAGGACATGTACTAGAAGTAGCTCTTCATTTTTTTGACAGATTATAATAGGATGAACAGATTTATTCTAGTGTAATATAAACATATTGAGCTGAGTTCTGAGTAAACAAATAGAAAAGATATTCCTAAGAGAAATAATATTTCAGTCACCCAGATAATCAGTGATGACAGTAAGGTGTCAAGAGCAGACATGTGCAGATTGACTCCATTGCAAGTTTGGGAAAGGACCATAACAGACTGGGTGTTTATGGCTTCTTCATTAAAAATGTAGGGTGAAAACTTTGATTGGTTATAGTTATATAATGTGTCAGACATTTGAATGAAGAAATCGTAGTTGGCAAGCACTAGAAAAGAGCCACATTTCAAGAACTTGAGTAATTCCATTAAAATCAATGTTTTTGAGAACTCAGCTCAATGCGTACATACCATCATACAGTTTGGTAATACTGTATATTAGGGATCACAGATTTTTGGGTCTTGCTGGCCAATCAAAAACCAGCTTCACAATACCATTCTGGCAGCTTGGCAGTGTTGGTTAGGTATAACCAAGCCCAAAAGTACTTTCAGTACAACCCTAAATCCTTCTAATAGATTGTTACATTTTTAAAAATTATTCTATAGAATTTTCTACTGACTAACTGCCTGATGCCTTCAGGCAAGTGTAACTTGACAACAGCTAAGACTACAGACTTGATCTTTTCACTGTTTTGATGTCGGTTCATGCGAACATGTGCCTTTTGGCATACCGAAGTATGTACAATGCACACATCATGGACTCACCTTTGTCCTCCTTTGTATCGCATTTCGTTTTGTTGATTGCCCAAGGTGTTAAATCACGGTGGCGCAATGCATAGCTTCCCTACATGATAACTGGATTGATTGCAGCGGCACTTCTGATACTGTTCTTTGTTAGTAACACTGTGTAACGGGCTGAACACAGCTGAAAGCGAAGAGTAATGGCTACTTCACTTTCATGTCAACAATTGATAGTTAAGGCGCACAAATTTCATGGTGACTGGCTTGACTGCAGAGGCACTTCTCCTACTGTTCTTCATTTGTAGCACTGTGTAACAGGCTGAAATAAGCTGAAAGTGAAGCATAACAACCACCTAACTTTCAAAAACACTTGAGTCTGTAGTTGATAGTTGGGTGTGCGTTCAGACAAAAACATTAACTCTGGTGCCATGCTTTTCTTTGATGCGGGTTCACCAGTCATAATAATGTTACAAAAAAGTAAACAAACAAGTATTAGGAAAAATTAGGGATCGTAGAAAAAAGTAGGGAAACAAGGGAAGTCGCCTACACTTGCAGATATAATAATGAACATTTAATCCCTACTTCAGTCTATACCATGACTGAATTAGGAATTAAATGTTTACTAGTTTATACATCTGCAGGTGTAGGCGATCTCCCTTGTTTCCCTACTTTTTTCTATGATCTCTAATCAAACTTAAAATTCCTAATACTTGTAAAATAGTACTCGGCAGGCTCAAGAACACTGAGAAAATACAGTGTACTTGATTTACTACTTAAAGAGGTGTGTGGCTAATTGAGACAACCAATACAAAAGTTTCACTGCTTATAACATGGGTAGTTTATGGCTAAACTAACACGTGTGGAAATGTATGTGGTACCCAGTGTGGTTTGAAATGGCCCAATATCCTGATTTGTTTGTAATATAATGAGTTACTTCTGTGCCAAATGTGGTGCTTTTATCACAAAATGCACAATTGTTATGCTATGCCACTACACTAAAAAGTCTATGCCTTTTAATCTTCAGACAAATCTACAGAATGTAATTTTTACAAATATACAGAATGTAATTTTTACAAATCCATGTACAGCTTTTAGTTTGAGCTTGTATTGTTTGTATAGTGGTGTTGAGTGCCTTAGTTTGTTGTGGAACTGAACTGTGTATATATGCATGTATGTAACTCTGATACATTTTTATTTTATTGTAGGGAAATGTGGTTACCCTGCACCCCCCACATTATGATGCTGTAACTTGCTTAACTCTATACCAAACCAAGTTGTTTAGTGCCTGCAATAAAACACTCAAGCAGTGGAGTATGGAACCTCAAAACCCTGTTATTATGCAGGTAACTGCACATTCTACAGTGTATATGTAAATGTTAAGTTTATTTTAAGAGCTATGCTATACTATACAAATTGTGACTTACTGTAGGGCATCTTATAGTTGAGTTGAAAAGAAAACCTTTAGTAAACAGATACTTTGTATGTACATACACGTGTACAGTGGAGCCTGTCTTAAGAGGCCATCTCAATATTGTTATTGTTATTAGTGCTTTACAGTGACCAGCACTGAAGGTCTGACAGTAACATGTACTGCAGCCTTAGGATTACCTAACCTAATTTCAAGGACTTAGACTATAGCTGAAAAGGTGTAACAGAAAAGGGGCCAAAGTAAGGAAAAAAAATCCCTCCAATCCCAGGATTCGAACTACAGGTCACCCAATATCTATTAGACTACAACAAGTTTGATACTGAAATTTGATTGGCTGAAAACATGGTCTCTAAATCTCGTAGAGCCACGGTCATGTCCAATAGAGACCACGCTCTGAGGCGATACGAAACACGATAATTACGCGCCTGTAACATTGGCAATGCATGGGCATTTAAATGGCTAGTAACAGCCGTACTGAATTAGAGGGAGGTGTAATGGGCTTGTTTGTACTAATCAACACTACATTACTTGCTTACAAGCAGCTGTCGAGGCACAACAACAGCAACAATGAGTTGTAGTCCACTCGCTGAGTCCAGTACTTCAATACATAACACGCGCCTGTAACATTGGCAATGCATGGGCGTTTAAACGGGTAGCAACAGCCACACTGTGGTTCCGCCATGTAGGGAGGTGTAGAGGGCTTGTTTCTAGTAATTAGCCATACATTTCCTATTTACAAGCAGCTGTCAACTCAAGGTACAATAACGAGTTGTAGTCTAAATAAGTTAGACGTCAAGAACCACTGGGTTCTACGGGATTTAGAAAACCCTCAGGCCCTTAGTAGCGCCCTCGCTGCGCTCAGGCTCTACAGCCCAGGGCCTTCGAGTTTTCTAAATCCCGTAGAACCCTGGTTCTTGACGTCTAACTACTATGTAGGGCCACACTCAGTCTCCTCCAGGAGGGATGGATTTTCTTCCTTAAACCTAAAGTATTTATTGTTATTAGTGCTTTACAGTGACAAGCACTGAAGGTCTGACAGCAGCATGTGCTGCAGCCATAGGATTATGAATCATTATAAACCAGCATGGATAAAGTAGGGATTATACATATCTGCACACCAACTGATGGTTGCATTAATTTATTGTAATGATTCCTAATACAGGTACTGTAGGTTACAAATTTTATCTTTCCACTTGTTTATCTACTTTTAGAGTCAATCAATTAAAGAGTATACAGAACTACTGTGTCTTGTCTTTGTCAGAGCTACCATCTTTAAAGTAATTAACATCCATGTGTGAACTTACCTAGCATTGTTGCATGAAGTAAGGGTCACAAAGGCTTGTTAAAATATCAACCAGAACCAGCCTCGTAATTCATTTATGTCATCTTAATTGGAGTGAGCCTAAGCAAGCCCCATAGCTAGGGTTCTAATACTTTTTTTTGTACACTCCTTTAAACCCAATTTAATGCTTTAAAATGGTCAGTTTTTAATATGTCTCATTTTAGTCTTACTGCCTCACTGCCTGGCCACAGTCACAAGGCTAGAAGCCGCATGGCCACCATTTTATGCCACAATAACAAACTCACCAGTGGGATGTGCCTTTTTGGGTTTCGACAAGTGTAGACCCTCTGCACCTTGTCATTTTTTATCTTCAATCAGGCTACTTGTCTTCTTCATTCAATGAAACCATATTGAGGCATTAATTTTCCATATCAACACTTCCTTTCAGCAGCATATTTAGATGCCACAGAATTATTTCAGAGCTGGATTTCAGGACCACTTCAGTCCCAGTGCTACTATAAGAGGAATACTAGCTAGATATCTGCAACTTTGCAATTGGGATGCAGTTCACGATAGGTACGCGACCACACCCATCAAATAAAGATCTAGGTGGACTAATAGTAATAGAGTATGAAGACCACACCTCTTAACAATCTATCTGTTTACTTAACTGTAAACAACTTAACAGTAAACAAGATGAGCTCACCCTTTATTGTTCTAACTAGCTGCACACCCCTTTGTGACTTGAGATACTCTAATACAACAGTCATGTATGATATTCTAATAGTACAGTCACGAGTTACACTGTAGCTAGCTGCATGTGCTACAACAATAAACTAAACAAACTAGTATTTAAAAATTATTAATTTATAAATGAAGTAGGGATCTTTGCAATAAAAAGTAGTGAAACAAGAGATGAATGATATTATTACAGCATAGCTCGGTTATTAGAATCGCCTCTGCAATCAATACAGTCACCATGGAAATTATGGACATTTATAAACATAGAGAAGCCATGCATTGCACTACCATGAATCAACACCTTGGGCTGACAGCAAAAAGAAGTAGGACACAAAGGAGGACAAAGGTAAGTCCATGATGCCTAAATTGTACGTACTGCGGTATGCCAAAGGCACGTCTTGGGATGAAGCGAAATTGAACAGTGAAAAAATCAAGCCTATAGCCTTAGCCATTATGAGTTACGCTTGCCTGAAGGCAGGCAGGCAAGTAAGCACGTAGGCAGTAGAAATTTCCATTGATTTTTTAAAAATTTCGTTACTATTTATTGGAAGCCTACTGAAGGCACTTTTGGGCTCTACCCAATACTGCCAAGGTTCCAGGATGGTATTGTGAAGCTGGTTTTTGGGTGATTTTTTTTGGCCAGATAAATCCAAATTTCCTAATATACAGTACTACCGTACTGTACAGGTATGATATACAGAGGGGGTATGTCATGATGCATTCAAGCCCATGTACACTATGAAGTCTAGTTAATATTTTTATTTAACGCAGTGATGGAAGTACCAGATTAACAATCCTATTAAAATCATCTCATTGTTACTGTTGGGGTGAAAACCGTGCATCATCATCACTATAAGTCCCATTTCACCATAATGGCTGGGTATTTTTCATTTAGATTCACACCGTTGTAAACAACAACAAAGTAGAACTGAAATATGTATCACGCCCCATCTTCTACTTTTTGTACAGTGACTATTGGCTCACATGAAATTCTTTCAGTGTTTGTGTAATACTATTACAAATTCACGCTGGATTCTCCTACCCCCCTGATATATATATAATTATATATAAGAACAATGCTTTTGAGTTTTAAAGTACAAGACTGTATTATGTTATGTAGAAATGTAGCACAAAGATCTAGGTGGATTTTAAAGGCATGTAGGGTTTAGAACATTTTGGTGGGCAGGGGTGTAAATGTCAAGAAAAATAATCAAGTGTATAGTGCCCAACGAATCAAAGCATGGTGTAATCTGTCTCAGTCTACAATTACTTTAGAAATTTTTTAAGGTAACCAATATTTAAATAAATTACTCAGAAGCTTTTAAACTGTTTTGAATGAACTGGTAAGGACTGTTGCAGGTCTTATATACCTTTTGTGTATAAGGCATAACTTGTGCTTAAGTTTACCTTGTTTATAATTTGGTATTCTGTCATAAATAAGTCAAAAGCGCTTGTTGTAAATTCATTGCCAGTGCAATAATTTTCCTAACATTACAAAAAAGATTTATAATTCTTGTTATTGTTATTAATTGTTGTGTTGGATTAAAATGTTATTAGTTATTGTTTGTTATTAATGTTTAAGCTGCTACAAAAAGATATTTTTAGTTTAGTTATTGTTTAATAATTACAACACTACACAAAATGGCCTTCTGTAGATTACTGGACTTCCTTATTTTTGCCATCATCAATGCCATGCACGGCAAAGTTAACGGCCTAAATTACCTTATTTGTGTTTGTCATCGTTCATAAGAATGTGTAAAATACAGGCTGTGATGTATAACAGAAGAGTTAATGAGATAGATTACTGGATTTGTCATATTAGGTATAATGGTGCATTGGGATGTGTAACAAATAATGGAAGAGTTACCAAGATAGATTACTACCTTGCAATATTAGGTGTAATGGTTCGAATGTGTAATGTGTAATGGATACTAACATATCATGGAAAGGTTAACAATATAGATTACTGCCTTTTCTTATTTGGTATGGATACTGACTGAGGCTATGTTGCATGTGCATTCAGTGATTTAGTGCATGGATGATATGAATTATTTACGATAATGCTAGAAACACTGTGATACGTACTGATTAGGGTACTTGAGAGAGTAGGAATGCATAAAGAAGAGTATTATACACAACACATGGTGAGATACAGAAACCGAGACAGAAACACCTGAGGAGATGCAATAGTCTACATGTACTCCTGTCTACACTCCCAAATGGTAATATACATATACAGAGGTAGTGAATTTTTCATTATAATTACTGAGCAAACAATATACAAGTAGAAGAAAAATTAGGAATTTTAATTAGATTAGGGATCAAAGTAAAAGTAGTGAAAAGGGGAATAACTCTAATCCTAACTCTGAACTTCTGGGCCCAATCACTACATTTTAGCCATTTTCAAGGCCAACCACAGCTTGCTAGTTAACATTAATAAGGAATATAGTGAGAGTGAGTGAGTCAGTGAGCAATAAAGAGTGAGCAAGTTTATAATGAGTCTTTTAATCCTGAGCTGTTTACACAAAAATGAGATGAGTCGTAAATTGTATGATGAACTTGATTCACTCACTGGTGACAAAGCAATGGAATGGCTGTACAGTGGAACCTCAGTTATCCGAACCCCACTTATGCGGATTCTCAGTTAACCAAACTATGGAAATGACTGCTCTATTAGAGTAGTGACTGTTCCATTAGGTATTTGATAATACTTTTAAACATGTTCTTTATGGTTATTTATACACAGTTTCAGAGATATGGATATTTCAGACTTGTGGACCACCTGTGGTCCCAAGGGGTTCGAATAACTGAGGTTCTACTGTATATGGTGCGGTCTTTAACATTGCTACTCTACTACTCCATTCATGGCTTTAAGAACCATTGCAATAGCTGGTTTTATACAGGTGTATGATGCAATACAGATGTATGATGCAATACAGAGGTGACCTCTTAATACAAACTATTTCTGTACACACTGATTGGTAATGAGTCAGAATCTAGCCTGCTATGCCAAGGTAAACAGCCAACTCAGGTGAACAACATTAAAGGCTCCACTGTATATGTCAATGTTGAGATGGGACTTTAATAACAAGTAGAGAACACACATTAATCTATCATGCTAAGCTCCCCACAAAATTAAATGTATGATCAGGGGGTGTATGAACTAATGCTTATCCTTTTATATGAGACGAATAGCTGTACACTGTCAAATATTGTATATTTTGTTTTTATGAGATTACTATATAAGCATTTTTGTTGAATTAGACCAATGACAGTGCCCACCAAACTACTATTACCGGTTTGGCTGTGATGAATAAGTATCCATTTCTTATCAGTAGCTGTAAAAATGGATACATGAAGTGCTGGAATACTGAAACGTTGTCACTTACAGGTATTTGTGTAAACATATGTAATTATTGTATTTTAAATTTTAGTTTCTCAAGTACTGTATATGTTAGCCTGTATTGTAATAGCTATTTGTAGATATAGAAGCATTTATGTACACTGTATGAACTTTCTGAGCACACTGTTACTTTGATATGTAGTTGTATTTAAATATTAATTATTATTAGATGAAGTAGTGATCCATCCCTTAATGAATGTGATATCACATTCTTCTGCCATGACTTGTCCTTTGCATACCACAACTATGCTCATTTGTCACAGTTTTTCTTTGTGTCATATCATATGTGACCCATGAAAATCAGTATTAGTACCTCTATACCGGACTCCCTTGATTCATAATCGGTTCTGTGTACCGCTTGTACAGTAGGTTAGCATAACAGCTGCTAAGTGCATGCTACTAGGTTGACAAGGTACAGTGAACAGGTTATAGAACCTCAAAACCACTAGTACGTCTTGCATGCCATATTTCAATTCTATACTCTCAGCCAGACACAAATTTATTTTTCAGTGATGCACACAGTTAGGCAGTACAGGTAGTTGTGTCATATTAGTTTTGATTTCCAAGCCCAACTGTCATAGGAAAATTTTCAATGTCCTACCTAGTGCTTGATAGGAAAATTACCTAGTGCTTGATAGGAAAAATTCAATGTGTCTAAATTTTAATTTGCTGATTTGCGGTTTTCATTGTGGGATGCATCCCTTATTGTTTTAAAGCTATTCTACATAATGTGACAAGGGCTTTTTGATGGGAGCACACAGTGGTGGACATAAAATATGAAGTAATTTTCATAGCATTTTTAGTGGTATAGTTATTGCTGTATATTTCTTTTTGTGTATTATTTATTATGTAGCTAATGTAAATGCAAGACATTCGATATCATGCTTGGCAACAAACAACCATTTAGTTTTTACTGGATCTTCGTAAGTTGCTTGTTATTTGTGTGTTTAGACTACACAGTGACTATAAAATGTAATATGAAAGAATGTGTGGTTGATGCCAGTTTTTATTGTCATTTATTACCTCACAGTGATAAGACTATAAAGATATGGGCTGTCAATTCATCTTAAGAAGGCAAATATCTGCAGGGCAGATAGTAAAATTAATGATGTTGTAAATTGTATATGGTACACTGTAAATAGACATCTATTTGCTTAATTTATGAGATTATAATATTGGTTTATCATCCTTGCACATGTATTGACATATTGCATTTGAATGTATTGAATATGGATTACCATTGTTTTTTCAAACATCTTAATAGAATGCACACCTAAAAACCACCTTAGAAAACATCCTTCAACTAAAAATAATTTTCTGGTGGTTTTGTGGAATGAATATATGGAGGGACAGAGAACAGTACTCAAAAGTGGGTGGGCAAGTCATGTGGAGTTGCACTAAGCTACAAAGTGTTTTAAAATTATTAACCGTACCTTATTGTGTGAAGCACACCAGCCGGCAAAGCATGCCAATACTAGGGGGTCTGGGGGCATGCACCCACAGGAAACTTTGAGATTTTAATGTTTTTAGATTAGACACATACAGCAATAAATTAAGGCATTTTCAGACAGACTCATGCTCTTGATTACGTATGGATTTAATGTGTTAATGGAGACAGGTTGAATTAATTGCATAGCAGAACCAAATCTTTTGAATGTTCTATTAGAGTAGTTAGGTGATTGCTCTATTACAGTATATAGATCTCGTGCACTCCCAGCACTGATTCATGTATATTCCATTCTTGTATAACCTTTAGCACAAATTCTAGTAAATCTAGGCAAAGTAAGTTGGCTGCAGACTATAATATAACAGTTGCTTTATTTTAGCAACTGCGTATTGGAAAAGTGAGTCCACTTGTAAAAGTGGGGGGGCAGTTGCCCCCTCTGTCCCCCTATTTCTCCGCCCCTGAATATATGAGTATTAAGTTAAAAGGAAACAGTAAGTGTATTTCAGACAAAACTGACATCTGCCAATATTATTTTATTTCACAGGCACAGCAGAAGTTTGTGACTGAATGAAAACATCTCCAAAGTACACTATTTTTATATTATAGCTGTCCAATCAATTTTTAACAATGGCATTCCTAGATGCATCTAATATGTTAAAATTAATCATTATGTGATTGTCTCTGAGAAAACCAGTCTTATTGCCAATTTCTGTTTAGGCACCAGCCTATTATGCTGGCATGATTTTGAGCATAATAGGTGCCTAAAAGCATCGAGCATAATGCTAGCATAATAGGCAGAATATTTGTCATACTGTAAGCAAAAAAAAATGCATGCCACATGTACATGTACAGAAAAAGGTTGACTTACAATAATAGAATAGTTGATGGAATTACGTAATTATTTGACATGACTATTATTATAGTTTACAATGCAGCCAATTAATTCTTAATGCACAATGAGTACTTTTTACATTTAACCAGTTGTTCATAAGCCAAAGTTTATCATTATCCATAGGAAAGTAACAAAACATTGGAACTGTGGAAAAGAATTTGAGCATAATTATGAGCATAATAGGAAAAATTTGTGAGCACTGCAGCATAGCATAATAGGCAAAATTAGAAGCATAATAGGCTGGTGCCTATTTCTGTTGTATATCTATCCCTGGTTTTAAGTATTCAGAGTTTTGTAGGTTGCCAATGGTTGGTACATGGAGATATGTTATATGTACCAAATTTTCACACATTTTATACTAATTCCTCAGCTACCTTCCAAAGCATCCATTGCAAAAGTAGCCAAACAGCTAATTTTCCCACCATTAATTTTAACCATGTTTGAGCAGGAAAGTTCCAGTGGAGTGGAAGGGAAGGTTTAAAAAAAGTTGTTTACAAAATGAGAAAGACCCATAGGGATAAAATAGACAGATCAATCTGGACTTCTGGGCTCAAACTTGGCTAGAATGAAAAATGTAGGACTTATACAGCACAGCTGACTATCCAACAATAAGTAGCTGCACAACTACATACAGCCATCTCATTGTTAGCCAGAGCTACATCAAGGCTCCATACTGTTTGTACGGCTCACCACTGGGATTGGATAAGAGCAGGCCATCTAAAAACATATAACAGTAGCTTTGTGTTCACATGTGACTAAAATTCTAAGTTGCTATCTTGAGTGTGATAAGACCAGTTTCCCACTCCCACCCTATCACATTATAATGAACTGTACAGCTACATACAGCCATCTCCTGGTTGGCCAAAGCTTCATCAAGTACATGTAGAGTTTACCACTGGGATTGAATTAGAAAAAAGCTGACTACCTGAAAACATGTAGCCATAGTTTGTTTTTGACTAAACTTCTAAGTTGCTGTTTTGGGTGTGATAAGACTGGTTTCCCCACACCCAGTTACTTATTACTGTCTATTATTATCAAGGCCCAGACGTGTTGGCACAATCTATAACCCATAGCAACATGTCATATCTTAATTTTGCATTCTGCAACTTGTATTACAAAACCAAGTAAACATTTAATTACACCTGAAAAAAATGTAGGCTTGATCACATACTATGCAATGTCCAACTGTGGCAGCATGTACGACATAATATGATTTTTATTATATCTAACCATTATACATCATCTTTATGGGAAAAAAATGTTAGTCAAAAGTGTGTTTCAGCTTGCTGACCATAAGTACTAATTCTTGAAATACTTGTTCTTTGTTGCTAAAAACAAATACTCCGTTGACATTTTTGTGATGCATACTTATGTGACTTACTTGAGATTGTAAATATCGTCTAAGTATTTCCTCAGACCAGTTTAAAAGTTGCATTCCATCAGGTGGCATCTGAACATTGTGTGGTTTTTTATTAAGCAAGTACAATAGTCTGGTTACATCCTGCATTACATTTCTGGTTAGGAAAATTACATTCACATGGTAAACTGATCATCACAATGATAGGGATAAATGTGACTGGGCCTGCAAAAACAGTGCATGTGGGCACAAACTACACCCCATCACTCTATAGGTAATATCTCAGTATTGGAACAGAGTATTTACATTCTGTAATTTGCATCATAAAGCCAATTGCATTCTAACTATTCGCTGAAATTTCATTGCCATAGCGTAATGGTACAAAAAGTTATGAGTAATGAAAATTTGAAAAAGTAGGCAAAAATCATGTGCCCACATGCCCTATATTCGCAGGTCCAGTCACAAATATACCATCAAAAAACCTATACCAATAAGTTCACAAAAAAATAAACTACTACTCTACTGCCTTCCTAACTGTGGTTCTCTATGGTTATGCTCCTCCAATATGTTAAAAAGAAACCTGTTACTACTGCTATTTCAAATGATTGTACAGCAGTGTGTGTGTAGTGTTGAATGGATATTCTACTGCTTGCCTGAGTAATGTGTATGGTTCAGGTGGAACAATATTAATGTATATTGTTGGTATGCCAGTAAAAAATAAATAAGATGCATTCTGTAGTCAAGCAGTCCTTAACTCCTTGCAATGAATAGCTTCACTTATGTACTACTAACTTTGGTACCTGCAAGACCATTTCCACACTAACTAAAAGTCATAATCACTAAACATCAGCGCCATTCATGACCCACAGCATGCATCACTCACTTTTAAGTACATGAACCTGAAATTAGCATGCAGGTACTCCAGCAGTACTGCATGTAGTTAAGACTACTGTAGTAATGTGTACATATATAATACTTGGCAGCCTGCTCAGGTGCAAGCAAAGTGCATGATGCTATACCTGTCCTATATTATTAGGCTATATATACCTTACCGTAGCATTGGTACCTACAGTGCAGGACTTGTACTGTGTATGGCGCAAGAGCCAAAATGAGATAACACCAGCATGAAGTTGCTGCACTATCAGGCTAACAATTTCCATATCAAACTTGCCTTCAACTTGTCGGGTCTGCTTTTGGCAGACCATTTTCTGGCAGCCTGTATATCCACACCAAACATCTGTACAGGTCTCTGAACAACAGGGAAGTGCTTAGGAAGGTTCATACACTCTGGACAGACAAGCAGGGAGCTGAATGTGTGATGTATGTCTGTTTTGTGAGATTTCAGTCTATTTCCTGCCTCTGACAAGCTGTTTTGTGGTCTGGTGCCTTCAATTACCATCCTTGTCCATTTTATAGTCTATCTCTTGCCCACCTGCCACCCCTTTTTGAGGACTCGTGATACAGCAACACTGGTGAAAAACCTGTCTAAAATG
The DNA here is from genome assembly GCF_963678975.1 of Dysidea avara. Lineage (NCBI taxonomy): Eukaryota > Metazoa > Porifera > Demospongiae > Dictyoceratida > Dysideidae > Dysidea > Dysidea avara. The sequence continues at coordinate 31,370,890 of NC_089274.1, forward strand.
GTGGGAACTCCACAAGGATTACTTTGGCCACCAGGTGCTCTTAATTTTTAAGGATAGTGAATTGCTCCATTTTTAGTGAAAAATCCATACGTGTAGCTGCCAGGGCTGGTGAGTAACAATGCTTCAAATTATTAAAATACTTTTTTCTCTGAATCAACAATGCACACATATGGGTGATTTTCCAAAATCCAGTCACATATGTGATGTCTCAGCAAAAAACCGACTTGTTCACACAACTTCCTGATTTTCTTAGTATTATCTGCAGTGTCCAAGGAATGGATCACCAAAGTTTCAGCCTTCTTTGGTGAGTAGTTTGGGAATTATAGTGCTAGACAGTAGGAAGCAAGACAATCGATTTGTACAGCAACTATGCTGAAAAAAATCTACAGGTGCTTACATTTGCAGCCATAACTTCTGTTCACATTAATCTACAATGTTGGAATTTGGTATAAAATGTTCACCATGGATTAGCAAATCCACCAAGCTATAGTGTTAGCTCTATAGTCACTTATGCATATAGGTATGAAAGCGGTTTATAAGAAATGACGACAATCTTGTTTATACCGCATCATAAACAAATGCATGACATGCATATCGTTAGGGTTACAGAAATGAAACAAAAAAAATTTCAAACTCTACATGAGCAGGTGAATACGATGGCATATAGTTTTAATCCATTTGAGCCTTCCTTCTCTGAGTAATGGCCCAATAAGGAACTTGCATATATTCTTTGTAGCATGCATAATTTTACGGATTATTTATAAATTTCATTTTTCTCAAACACAAACAAGTCAGGTTTTACTGAGATGGTCACATATGTTACACACTAAGTGTAAACTTAATGCAATGGGAACCAAACATAACAATTGTGACCGGATTTGCGAAAAGGTACCTTTTTCACACACAAAATGTGACCCATTTTTTGAACTTTAAAGCTTCATAACTTTTTGATAATGGCATATAATTGCTTGAACTTTTCAATACATGTAGTTACAGTATCTGGCTACATATTGACACTAAGAGCAAGTTAATCAGTATAAGGAGTCAACTGTTACATCATTTTGTTTGCTTGTATGTCAAATGTGTGGAAAAGGTACCTTTTCGCAAATCCGGTCACAATTTATGTAGCTATGTAGTACATGGTGATGTCACTTTAAACACGAGGCTGCCTTACGCCATATTGCAAGTACTGAGATGATGTACTGTAAGTACAATGAGCTTGAGGCAGGCAGGTAAGTTTAACAGCAGATAGCTATAGCTTAACTAAAACAACTGTATTGTGTATATGTAATATTACCACATGAATGATGATGTAATCTATGTGGTATTCGCAGTACCTGTCTTGCAGGCTATAGCTACATGTAATAATCAAACAGTATGGTAGTACTGTTTAAGTAGGGATTGTCCCAATAATTAACTGAATGCTGCCTCTAAACCACATATTTTAAGGTGTGAAAAGTAATTTTACAGAAACTAAAGTCAAATTAATATTAAACCTACGAAAAACCAATGTTTTAAAAAAATCTCCCAAACTGGAATTTTGGTCTGCTTGCCTGCCAGCCTGACCATGGTCGCAAGGCTAGGGCTAAACGATGCATCATATGACCACCATTTTAACCGCAATTAATTAACAAACTCACCAGTGGAATGTGCCTTTTGGGGTTCCAATGAATTCTTGCCTTTTGCACCTTGCGTTTCTTTTTATAAAGCACTCACACTGTACCTGCACAATAGGACCTTTTACAAACTAGATGGACCAATAACAATTGAGCAACACGCCCCTTTACAGTCTAGTACAGTTAAACCAATAATGATCGAGGGACATGCCTCATAATGATCTAGCTGTACTTACCATTAAATACACACTTTCTATTGGTATATAATACAGTGAAAAAACAAGGTATGTCATAACCATGCCCTTAAATATCACATAACGTAGCACTTTGACACATTAGATCAAAGGAAACCACAAGGCTATAATATTATTTCATGTATCGCCCTGACCACAGGGAGATATCATGATGTCAACCAGTGGTTAGGGCAATATCATGATATAGCCCTAACCACAACTGCCTTTGATGCTACGGCAGTTACAAAGCATCGGTTCCCTTTGATCACTGTAAAGTTGGGTTGTTAAGCGCATGCGCTTTTAATTTTTGGAGAAAATGTTTTGTAAAAAATCATACTATCTGTTAGGCGCATACGCCTAATAAATAATTATGGTGAGTGTAACATGGAATCACTACGTTGTAATTAATAATAGAGTAGTTAATAGTTTGTGCCGGTTACCACGGCAGTGTATAAGGATATTTGACTCCATTTCTAGGTAAAATCCTTTGTGATAAACAAGATTATCACTATCTAGGTGGCTGATTTACTATATACATAGCAAAGGGAGACGTAAGCACTTGAAAAGACATTAATGTTTCAGTACTTTCAGCTTTTCTTGCCATTTCTTGCTGTGTGTAGCCGTATCATAGCATTTGGCCATGTGCGCTTATCATCCGTGGTTAATGTGTATGCGCTTAACAAATAATATGCACTTAAAATATACATGTGCTTATAACCCAACTCTATGGTATTTATAGAGCTGCTTAAAGTTTTGCATTGTGGGGTTCAGTTTAACATGTTAGTTTAGTTAGGCTAGGCATTGTTTTGAGTCACTAGGCATATTTTTGCAATGTGAGGATTGCTTTTCTACACAGCACAATTCAACCACATGACAAGATGGCTCAGACATTCTCACCCTATACACCTAAGTATATATTTTAGCACCTTCAAATACTTTAGGCATCCACAAAGTCCAGAAAAAACCATAATCATTTCTTTTTATGCCCCACAATTTTAACCCACAATTGATGTTTGCAAACCTCTATATAAAAGTAATGTGGTGAATGCAGGTTTGTCTACTAGGTGAGCATACCTGAGTGGTATATTACGTATACCATGGCCACGAGGGATTTGCCTGATATATGTGACCGGATCTGCGAAAAAGGGACATAATCGCATAAGACTAAATTTACAGTATAAAGCATTGAATACATTGGGTGAAATACTTGCATATCATAGAAAAAATTCCGTAATTTATTTTAACCCCTTTTTCTTAGTGCAGGAAGGGACTAACAATACAAACCTAGATATCATCTTATTCGCCTGCTCAAGAGCAGTTGGAAAATCGTTGTTGCGTTGCAGTAGACCCAAGGATACGGAAGTTATGAGCGTTTGTTTACGTCATGTCGAAACCATCCTACACGATCAATTTTTCTTCACAAATTTCGCCTTTGTAAACAGTGAAAAAAGGCAAGTAAAGGAAAACCTTTCCCAGTAATTGATTCCCTTGTTCATGGCAAACACGATGGTGAAACGTTTAGCCCCGTACCTCAATCCGTTGATAAGTTACAACGGTTTTTGTAAACGCCTGTAATTTATTTTCCTATACTTGCTGTACAAATCGATTTTTCTGTTGTTGCTACTTTGTAGGGCTGCAACTCCCAAAGTTATTGGCAAATGAAGCTGAAACTTTGCCAGAGGGTACTCTTGGCTAAGTAGAGTATAACTATTTAATAAACAGGAATTCGAAAAAAATGCGATTATGTCCTATTTTCGCAGATCCAGTCACATATATGCCAGTTCAAGTACATTTCAAGCCACCTTGTAGAGATTTCAACTAGAAACAAGTCACCCTGTAGAGAGATTAGCTGGAAGCAAATCACCCTGTAAAGAGGTCAGCTTGATTAAGTCATCCTGTACGGAGTTCAGCTAGGAACAAGTGAAAGATTCGCTAGAAACAAGTCACTCTATACGGAGGTCAGCTGGAAACAAATCACCTTCTAGAGAGATCAACTGGAAACTATAGAGAGATCAGCTTGATCAAGTCACCCTGTAGATAGTTTGGCTACATTTCAAGTCACCCTGTAGAGAGTTCAGCTAGAAACAAGTTACCCTATAGAGAGATCACCTGCTAAAACAAGTTGCTCTGTAGAGAAATCAGCAGGAAATAAGTCACCCTGTCGAGACAGCAGCTAAAAACAAGAGTTCAACTACATTTCAAGTCAACCTGTAGAGAGTTCAGTTAGAAACAAGTCACCCTGTAAAGAGTTCACTATAAACAATGTACAGTTCAGTTTTGTAATAAATCACCTTATTACTTGTGTGATAATCATTAATTTAATTCAGTGTTAAATATACAAATATTTAATCCCTATGCACACATTATTATAATTGCTTCTCTTGTTCAACAATTCCTGTAGTAAAGAAAAAAAAACTAATTAAAAGGAAACAGCACCAAAGCCTGCTAATGGCTGGCTTTGTGGCTTGCAATACAAAAAGAAGTGATATCTAAACCAAAACAACCAAGCTGTATATAAAAGGACGTGGCTCTTTTATAAAAGGCCAGGATGAAAAAGTTGCAAAATCAAAAGTGGTGGCCAAGAAATGGCTGTGATGGTAGGTTAATGACAAAAATTTCAATAATGACAATTCAGGTGAATATTATCCCCTGGCCTTTTTGGGGGCCACACTTTTTTACAGCTTGGCAGTTTTGGTTTAGATTTAGCTTACTGACAACAAAATAAAATACAATGTAGCATCACTGGTACTTTATTGCCCTACAGTGCAGTTTGTCTATTGCGTATTTAAGTATGATAAATTGTGACAGACACCTGTGTATTCCATATGTACAAAGATTTGTTGCCCTTCGGTGACACAATTTTTGTATTCTCAATCAAGTAAAAAGATACCCATAGCACCGAAGCAATGTTAACCTTTTTAATGTACTACACTCTTGCTACCTTACAGCCTACTTATTGTCACCACCTTCCTCAGTAAAATGGAAAATAGTAAAGGCTTAACAGGCTCAGTAAAGTTACACATGTAGCAGTATATAACTAGTGAGAGAAAAAGGTAGCAGGGAAAAGGATAATAACCGAATAGGTTGCCAAATCAAATCCTGCTTGTATGCTTTTCTGTACAGTTTTTTTTTCTTTTGCTTTAACAACTTCTTTTTGTTTATCTAGTAACCTCACAGTTGCAAGTCATGCACTCTGCTACCTCGACTACTTGACCTGTGATAATAGCTTTAAAAGTTGCTTATAAGGACATGCTTAACTGGAATTGTGCTTACTTTTGGTTTGCATGCAATTTATAGAAAAATTTCAGTGAGTTTTACTCTACACCCTTGCATTTAATGCACTGTAAACAATGAGCGACAGCAATTAGAAGCTTACTTTAAAAGAGATTTCACTCTTACATGACTGCTTTGTTTGGCACAAAAACTGCTTCAATACATGCAGCAATTTGCAAGAAAAGTGCGTGAACTCAAATGGAATGCAATCAGACAGATGGATGGCTTTTTCCTTTAAATAGATTGTTCTTGAAAAATGAATTTGAATTTTTTGTGATTTTGGAATCACACCTTCTACAGATTCAAGGGTAAGATTTGTATTCTTCATAATATACATTAAAAAGTAAGCTTAACCATGGATTCAGTAACATTGCCTGTTATTCACGTTAAATATTTTTGGTTAAATAACAAGACTATGCTGACTGCCATTTTATGTTTTTTGCAATTTTTACTTGTATGACTTGGCTGCAGTTGCATCTGGTGGTAGCTCCTTCAGTCTCCGTCTCATGTCATTTAACATTCTTAAAAATACAGAAGACTGCTTTCTTAGTTTGGCTAGTTTCTGCAAAAACTGTGCCTTTTCACCATCTCCATCTAAATGACATAAAAAGTTAAGTAATGCAACATCATACAAGTGTAAGGAAAATATATATATTTGAGTATGGATCACAGAAATAAAAAGCAATGAAACAAGAGAGGTCATCTAGACCTGCAGCTATAGCGGACATTTAATTCCTACTTCGGTCTAAAATCTATAATTTTTCATTTGATTGTTTGTTTGTCTACAACTATAAAGGTATGTAAGTATAAATTGTGGCTAAAACGACTGCAATGCTCCAACTGTGCGGTCACATCACATTTGGGTCCAGTGACTTCTTTATTAGGGTAGGTGAATGCTCTATTAGAGTAGCTTGATCATTTATTCTGTAAGGAGGTTATTTCAAGAGTATGTTGCAAGTAAAATTAGTGAATTTACAATTACTTATTTGTGAAAATCATCCTAACATATTCTGGAATTAGTCCTGATTGTTTTTACCACCTATTATTCTAGAGAATATTCTGTGTGCCTCTATAGACCTTGACAAGTAAACAATGTCTTTGTTGTGCCTAATACTTAGACTACAACAAGGTGATACTGAAATTTGATTGGCTGAAAACGTGGTCTCTAAATCCCGTACTCATGTCTAATAGAGACTCATTCTCTGAGGTAATACGAAACACAGTATTTACACGCCTGTAACTTTGGCAACACATGGGCATTTAAATGGCTAGTAACGGCCATAACTGAATTAGAGGGAGGTGTAATGGGCTTGTTTATACTAATCAACAGTACATTTCTTGTTTACAAGCAGTTGTCAAGGCACAGCAATGAGTTGTAGTCCAATTAGTTATACTTTGAAACATAACACAGAAAGCATGTGCCTGTAACAGGTGTTTAAATGGATAACAACAGCTACGCTGAATTAGAGGGAGGTGTTGAAGGCTTGTTTAATCTAATTAATGAGACAGTTTCCTTTACAAACAGCTGTCAACTCAAGGTACAATAACGAGTTGTAAGTTAGTCATCAAATACCAATTGGTTCTATAGGATTTAGAAAATCCTTAGTACTTACTAGCTAAGGGGCTGAATTCCATAGGACCCTGGTTCTTGATGTCTAACTATTATTTAGAACTTCAAATCATCCAAAGTGTACTTATGCTGCAAATAAATAATTTATGTACATGGCTTTCATTGTTTCTGTAAAGCAGATGAAAACATTGTAATCTCATTAGTGCAATGGATACATATGCAAAACAGCTTTCAAAGAGCCAAATGTACACAGACATTAAACACTTTTCTGGTTTGAAAAGGTAGTTTTGTACATATATTCATCTCATCATGCATACATACCAGCTAGAGCAAGGTAATCATCACAATCATTTTCATCCTCCATATCTGCCTATAACAGTGTTGTAACAGTATTATATGAAAATACAATACCGTAACAGTGGACCAATCAAGAGACTTTATAGAGAGATCACAAATGGAGGCAAAGGGTTCTACATTACAGCCATTGGCTCCAAGCCTACCAAACATATCTAAAAGTTATCTATAATTTTTTGAGAAGGAATTTTATCAAGGTTGAACTAGATGTGCAATAATGTAGCTGACAACGTTTCCATAAGTATACAGAAAGATCTACATGTACTAGTGTTGTCAAATGTAATTCTTGGATACAATTATCATTGAAATGTAACTTGAAAATTTACAAATTATTCTTTGAAAATTATAGACTATATAGTAGTTAGATGCCAAGACCAAGGGAACTAAGCGATTTAGTAACCCAAAGGCCTGAGGCTGTAGCATCCCAAGCGAAACGAGGGTGCTACTAAGGGCCTGAGGGTTACTAAATCGCTTAGTTCCCATTGGTCGTGGCATCTAACTTATTTAGACTAAACAACATTCACATAGCAATAGTTTTTAAATACCTGTAAAAGTGTGAGTGTGGTTAGGAATGAAATAGGAAGAACAGTTTCTCAATTTTCTGAATGAAGACCTTTTTGAAGTTTTGTTCCTATGGCACCCACGAAGATAATTTTATACATAGTGCTGTGGTTTGCGGTCAGGAACAAGCTAAAGGATTACCAATTTGTCCAGCAACAATGTAGAGGAACAATTTGCAGAATATTGTGGAGATTATTGTAGTAGTAGTAGCAATGCAACAAGAGGTGTTGAGGACGGAAATAAAGCGCCACTGAAAAGAAGCAAGAAGAAACAGATGCGAAAGTTTGCCCCACCTAAAACTGATGATGAAGTTGTTGATGCACGAAAGGCTGGAGTGTCAATTAAGATACAGAAAGACACAGAGCAGTGTTTTTCCATCTGGAAAGAGTGGAGAAGATATAGAAATGAAGCTACTGATACACTAATAGCACTGATTGAGCAACTTGATAAGGTGCAGCTGAATTACTGGCCCACTTGTTTTATATTGGAAGTAAAGAAGAAGGGAGATCCAACTAGTGAGTTTCCTCCTAACACTTTGTATCATATTTGTTATGGAATACAGTGCTATTTGAGATGGAATGGTAAGCCATATATCGACTTTTCAAATGATAAGGCATTTGCAGATTTCAGGAGCTCACTGGATGCTGAAATGATAAGGATGCAGAGTGCTGGAATTGATTCAAAGCAGTAGCAAGCTGAGCCTTTGACTCGTACAGATGTAGATACACTGTGAGAGAAGAAACTATTGGGAGATGTTACATCACAGTCATTGCTTGATACAATTTTATTTTTTAATGAATTATACTTTGCTCTAAGAAGCAGACAAGAGCATCATCAATTGAGACATCATCCTGCACAAATACAAATAGTTGAAATCCAGGAGAATGACCATATCAAGACACACTGTAGTGTGTCGTGCGGCCCAACAAGCCGGTGCGCAACACCCGTGAGTATATTAGCAGGTAGAACGAAAATGCAATTTTCGCACCTCCGTAGCTCTGTGCTACCTTGATAAAACAAGACGATTTTTGCTGTGGATATGCCCTCCAACTTCAGCACTCCACATTCCAAATTTGAGTGAAATCGCTTCAAGCGTTCCCGAGACATGTGACTTCAAAAATTGGCTTAGTTTCTTAGTTTTTTCTTATTATTTTTCTTCCTCTTTTCGCACACTTACAAAAACTGCTATAAAACGTGAACACCATATCCGATTGCCTTGAACTTTGGTACACAGAAGGGGGGTACAAAAGCACATCTCGGTACCAACTTTGGCGGGAATATGATAAACAGGCAAAGAGTTATGAACGATTATTCACGAAAAATAACACCAATATGTTGTCACGCGTACAGGGTAAACCGCATATGCGAAGAAGCTGAAAATCAGTGGGTGAATAGGTTAACTATTGAATCTCAAAGCTTTTGTGGTTTGAAAGAAATCGAGCTAAAAACCAGGAAGATACAATGAAAAAACCAACAGTGTGTAACAATTATGCAATCGAGATTAGCTAATAAAAAACGACTGCTTGGCACGCCTACCAGATAAACCGCTTGGGGTAATGCTTTGAAAATCGCTGTATAGATGGAGTAATCATCTTAGAAGGGCTCTTCAATGGTGTAAAAGAATCAGACATAAAGCCACAGAGTTATAACACGAAATCCAACTTGATGTAGCAAGTGCGAGATTGAGATACTCTAATAGAGCAGTCATCCTAATAGAGCATTCACCCTAAAGAGAATTCAAGAGATCAGCTAGAAACAAGTAACCTGTAGAGAGATCAGCTACAAACAATTCACCCTGTTGAGAGATCAGCTAGGAGAAGTTACCTTGTATGGAGTTCATGCAACTATGGAAAGAGATAGTTCAGCTAGAAGAAATCACCTTGTAGAGTTCAGCTACAAAGAAACCACCATGTAGAGAGTTCAGCTACAAACAAATCACCCTGTAGAGAGATCAGCTAGAAGAAGTTACCTAGTAGAGAGTTCAGCTACAAAGAAACCATCATGTAGAGAGTTAAGCTACAAACAAACCACCTGTAGAGAGTTCAGCTACAAACAAATCGCCTTGTAGAGAGATCAGCTAGAAGAAGATACCTAGAAGAGAGTTCAGCTACAAAGAAACCATCATGTAGAGATTTAAGCTACAAACAAACCACCAGTAGAGATCAGCTACAAACAAATCGCCCTGTAGAGAGATCAGCTAGAAGGAGTTACCTTGTAGAGAGTTCAGTTACAAAGAAACCACCAAGTAGAGAATTCAGCTACAAACTAGTGACCCTGTAAAGACATCAGCTAGAAGAAGTTACCTTGTAGAGAGTTCAGCTGCAAAGAAACCATTCTGTAAAGAGCTCAGCTGAAAACCAATCACCTGTACAGAATTCAGCTTCAAACAAATCACCCTGTAGAAAGATCAGCTAGAAGAAGTTACCTTGTAGAGAGTTCAGCTACAAAGAAACCATCATGTGGAGAGTTCAGCTGCAAACAAATCACCTGTAGAGAGTTCAGCTACAAACAAATCTCCCTGTAGAGAGATCAGCTAGAAGAAGTTTCCTTGTAGAGAGTTCAGCTACAAACAAATCACCCTGTAGAAAGATCAGCTAGAAGAAGTCACCTTGTAGAGAGTTCAGTTACAAACTAGTGACCTTGTAGAGACATCAGCTAGAAGAAGTTACCTTGTAGAGAGTTCAGCTACAAAGAAACCATTCTGTAAAGAGCTCAGCTGAAAACCTATCACCTGTACAGAATGCAGCTACAAACAAATCACCCTGTAGAAAAATCAGCTAGAAGACGTTACCTTGTAGAGAGTTCAGTTACAAAGAAACCACCATGTAGAGGATTCAGCTACAAACTAGTGACCTTGTAGAGACATCAGCTAGAAGAAGTTACCTTTTAGAGAGTTCAGCTACAAAGAAACCATTCTGTAAAGAGCTCAGCTTCAATCAAATCACCCTGTAGAGAGATCAGCTAGAAGAAGTTATCTTGTAGATAGTTCAGCTACAAACAAATCACCCTGTAGAAAGATCAGTTACAAGAAGTTACCTTGTAGAGAGTTCAGCTACAAAGAAACCATCATGTGGAGAGTTCAGCTGCAAACAAATCACCTGTAGAGAGTTCAGCTACAAACAAATCACCCTGTAGAGAGATCAGCTAGAAGAAGTCACCTTGTAGAAAGTTCAGTTACAAGAAACTACCATGTAGAGAGTTCAGTTACAAACTAGTGACCTTGTAGAGACATCAGCTAGAAGAAGTTACCTTGTAGAGAGTTCAGCTACAAAGAAACCATTCTGTAAAGAGCTCAGCTGAAAAGCAATCACCTGTACAGAATTCAGCTACAAACAAATCACCCTGTAGAAAGATCAGCTAGAAGAAGTTACCTTGTAGAGAGTTCAGTTACAAAGAAACCACCATGTAGAGAATTCAGCTACAAACTAGTGACCCTGTAGAGACATCAGCTAGAATAAGTTATCTTGTAGAGAGTTCAGCTACAAAGAAACCATTCTGTAAAGAGCTTAGCTGCAAACAAATCACCTATACAGAATTCAGCTACAAACAAATCACCCTGTAGAGAGATCAGCTAGAAGAAGTTATCTTGTAGATAGTTCAGCTACAAACAAATTACCCTATAGAGAGATCAGCTAGAAGAAGTTACCTTGTAGAGAGTTCAGTCACAAAGAAACCATCATGTGGAGAGTTCAGCTACAAACAAATCTCCCTGTAGAGAGATCAGCTAGAAGAAGTTTCCTTGTAGAGAGTTCAGCTACAAACTAGTGACCCTGTAGAGACATCAGCTAGAAGTCACCTTGTAGAGAGTTCAATTACAAAGAAACCACCATGTAGAGAGTTCAGCTACAAACTAGTGACCTTGTAGAGACATCAGCTAGAAGAAGGTACCTTGTAGAGAGTTCAGCTACAAAAAACCATTCTGTAAAGAGCTCAGCTGCAAACCAATCACCTATACAGAATTCAGCTACAAATAAATCACCCTGTAGAGAGGTCAGCTAGAAGAAGTTATCTTGTAAATAGTTCAGCTACAAACAAATCACCCTGTAGAGAGATCAGCTAGAAGAAGTTACATTGTAGATAGTTCAGCTACAAACAAATCACCCTGTAGAAAGATCAGCTAGAAGAAGTCACCTTGTAGAGATTTCAGCTACAAAGAAACCATCATGTAGAGAGTTCAGCTGTAAACAAATCACCCTGTAAAAAAAATCAGCTACTAACAAATCACCCTGTAGTAAGATCAGCTAGAAGAAGTCACCTTGCAGAGAATTCAGCTACAAAGAAACCACCATGAAGAGAGTTCAGCTAGAAGAAGTTACCTTGTAGAGAGTTCAGCTACAAAGAAACCATCATGTAGAGAGTTCAGCTGCAAACAAATTACCTATAGAGAGTTCAGCTACAAACAAATCTCCCTGTAGAGAGATCAGATAGAAGAAGTTACCTTGTAGAGAGTTCAGCTACAAAGAAACCATTCTGTAAATGGCTCAGCTGCAAACAAATCACTTGTACAGAATTCAGCTACAAACAAATCACCCTTTAGAGAGATCAGCTAGAAGAAGTTACCTTGTAGAGAGTTCAGCTACAAACAATTCACCTTGTAGAGAGAGCAGCTAGAAGAAGTCACCTTGTAGAGTGTTCAGTTACAAAGAAACCTCCATGGAGAGTTCTGTAATAAATATATGTATTATATATATAATTTGTACATTTACTGATAAAATCAGAAATATTTTAAAATATATCTGCTTCATCTTTTCTTCTTCCTGTGGTAAAGAAAAAAAGATAGGTTAAAAAAGTCCCAAAGCCAGCCTATTGGGGTATACAAATACAAAAAGAAGTGAGATCTAATCCAAAACAGCCAAGCTGTAAAAAAAGGAGTGTGGCCCTCAAAAAGGCTATGGTGAATAAAGATGTGAAATCCAAGGTGGCGGCCAAGAAATGGCTGTGATGGTAGATTAATGGTAAAAATTTTAATAACAACAATTCAGGTGAATTTTGTGCCAAGACCAAGCGGCACCAAATTCATCTGAATTATCGTTATTAAAATTTTTACCATTAACCTACTATCACAGCCATTTCTTGGCCGCCACCTTGGATTTCACATCTTTTTTCACCATAGCCTTTTTGAGGGCCGCACTCTTTTTAATAGCTTGGGTGTTTTGGATTAGATATAGCTAATCATGTCAAAAACTAAAAACACTAGGTAAAATACAATGGGGCTTAATTTAGTGCTTTAACCTTCTTTCAAAGCCTTCTTCTAATAAAAGTACTGATGGAAGTCATTTTCTTCCTTTGTAGGTACTCACTGAACCTACTAAATAAATTGCAGCCAGGCTAGTATAGCTAGTGCTAGCTGACCAATGCTTATGTAATTGGATATCAATGTCTAGAATAGAACAGAGAGCAATACTCCTCAGTGTCTGTGGACCAGCTACCTACTGGCTCATTCACAATCTGGTGTCCCCTAAGAAGCCAATGGAGCTCAAGATTGAGGATCTCATCACCATAGTACAGAAGCATCATGATCTTAAACCGTCAATGATTGTGCAGAGATTCCGATTCAATGGCCGTAATCATCGTACAGGAGAATCAGTCGCAGCTTATGTTGCAGAGCTACGCCAGCTTGCAGAACACTGTCAGTATGCCACTACCCTCAACAGTATGTTACGAGATCATCTAGTTTGCGGAGTAGAGAATTCCAGAATCCAGCGCCGACTTCTAGCAGAACCGGAACTCACTTTTGAAAAGGCTTTCGAGATAGCTATGGCATCTGAATCTGCAGAAAAGAATGTGAAAGATTTACAGTCCCCAGTCCCTGTTAACAAGCTGAAGACTCATGGTACACAGAATCCGTGCTACCGATGTGGAGAGAAACACAAGGCAGCTGATTGTCGTTTTAAGACTGTGGAATGCCGCAAATGCGGGAAGAAAGGACACATTGCTCGTGTGTGCAAAAGTAAACCCTTACCAAAAGGACAGCCCCACCCACAACAGAAAGATGGTACCGCATCTCGTCCTACTCACATAGTAAAGGAGGAGGAAGATGATTACTCCATGTACAAGGTCACAGCCACATCTGTGAAACCACTTCTAGTGTCAGTGAGTATTGACAATGCTAGTTTGGAAATGGAGGTAGACACCGGAGCTTCAGTTTCTATTATCAGTGAAGAAACTTACAATCGTCTGTGGTCACCAGAAGATGCTCCCCCTCTCCAGGAGTCCAGTGTCAAGCTGAGAACTTACAGTGGAGAACAGATAGGTGTCAAAGGCTCCACCATAGTCACAGTCAAGTATAAGGATCAGACTGAGCAGTTACCATTAGTGGTCGCAAATGGGAGTGGACCAAGCTTATTGGGAAGAGACTGGCTTATGAAGATCTGTTTGGACTGGACTAACTTATTTTGTGTTAACCATGCATGTTATTCTTTGTCCTTGCAGGGTATTCTTGATACATACACAACCGTCTTTAGTTCAGAACTTGGAGTTTTAAATGAAGTTTAAATCCTTTAAACATAGTTAATGGTGGGAGCAGAACGCTGAGTCTCCTTCTGTCAGCAGTAGGACGGCACTAATAAGAAATAGCGCTTTAATAAGAACGTTGACGCATGCGCAGTTGTCACACGAGGCCAGCTGAGCAGCCGCTAGTGAGTGTTAAATAGGATGAAATCTAAGTCTAAGGAGAGAAACTCTACTGCCAAGGGCGGCACTACGTCTTGTTCAAGACAGATGGACTCCGATTCTACGCGCGGCTCTCGTTCTACTAGTACTCGCGGCTCTGGATCTGACGTTGCTACCACCCGTTCAAACAAGTCCAAGACGAGCAACACACAGCAACAGCAAGAGAAAGGTGATTCAAGCGCCGCCGTCACAAGATCAACACGCAAGAGAAAAGCCACAGAGCCAAACAGCCAGCAGAGTAAACGCCAGAAGACTCGTCCTTTGACTACAGACGATATTCCTACCATCGTTGAGGCCGTCAGAAAGGCATTTCCAGAGTCGTCTAACCCCGAGCCCTTGGAAGAAACCGCCCACATCAACGATGGCACAGACTCCGAAGACAGTGATGAATTCGGTGAGCACTATATATATATATATATAATTATATAAATTTAGTGTTAAATCCTAAGAATTCGGGTGCACAGTGCCCGTGATGACACTATGCAAGGGTGGACTCCCATCATAGCATCTTCCTTCCAATGCCCCCACCCCCCACCTACCCCCCTTGCCTTGAAACATCACGGACCCTGTGGCCTGTCACGTACTGTAGTCTGATTGTGTGCATTCATCTACAACCCCCCCCCACCCCTTCAGCTTGCGAGGTATAATTGCAAGAGACTGCATGTTCAGCAAATGCGCTGTTACCAGTGGGGCCGTCAACACCTCTTAATAGTGGCTTCACCATATTAAACACCAATCAATATCTTTGCTACTACCAAATGCTGCCACTCAATACCTCTGCTTACCATCAGAGACATGCTATTTCATTAGAGCATATCTGACAACCCCCCCCCCCTTCCAGCTGGTGTCTGTAGCATATTATCTACCTACCTCATTCCTCCTTAGCCTTTGAGGAACTCCCAACCGCCAGAGAGTTAGAGCACATTAGAGAGATGAGATCATCCCGACAATCACCCGCCCCCTCAGATGCCACACACACCGAACGTCAAGTTGATCACCAATTACCTATCTTACTTAGTGACGGCTTACCACCAGTACCAGCCAGGTTGGTGAAAAGAGTCAAGCAAGGGATGTTTGTCGAAATGGCAGAGCTATTCCCAGATTACCTAAGTTCCGCAGAAGCCAACACCGGAGACCAACCCACTAGCTCAAAGACAAAACTTCAGGAGGTGAACAACATTCTTGACTGGATACAGTGCTTTGGGGTATATATGGCAATACTCTCCCGTTCTGCACCACAACGGGTAGCTGACCTGGTGGGCTATCAAAGCTTGATTATTTCTGCCTCACTATATTACCGGGAAGGTCGCTGGGCAATCTACGACCGGAGATTCCGCCTAAAAGCATCTGCCTCCAATATAAAGAAATGGTCGGCCATCGATGTCACCATATGGAATACAGTATTCCCCGATCATGCTTTAGGGAATTATCAATCTGGCCGATCTCAACTGACAATCCCAGCTAACTCCTATCGCCTGCCCCGTCAACCAGCATTCAATAACAAGCAACAAATCTGCCTGAACTGGAATGAAAACCCAGAGGGATGCTCTCGCTCCACATGCCGCTATGAGCACATATGCTACCGTTGCGTACACAACCCCCGTGTTACTGACAAACGTCATAAGGCTATAGAATGCCCACACAGAGAGAAGAGGGCAGCCACCCAACTACAAAAGGGGCCACCAGCATTAATGAGCCTATAAGCTCGCAGCACAGAACTTATTCGCTATGTAACTGTTCTTAATGTTGTTACTTTCATTTTTTTTCTCCCCCTTTACCTTGCTTTAATTGTACCCTGCTTTAATTGTACATGTGTCAACACATCTCATTAATATTGCAATTTCTGATGTGCCATATTTTAATATTAAATATACCTAAGTTAGCACACTTGACGGCTTAGGCCACTGCATGCGTTTCCACTTAACACAGATCTTTCCTTGCAGCCTTCTCAAGGGAAAACGTCATCGGAATACACCTGAAGGACATCTGCAGCCCATATCAAGAATGGGTCCCAGCTTGGACTGCTTACCTTTCTGACTCGGCTGCCAACATCAAGGTACCACAGGAAGCTACTGCTATCATGACACCATTGATTCCAAAAAACTGGGCATTACTACTATCAAGCCATCCCAACCAGGAGCTAGCACAATTTTTCATTACTGGAATTTCACATGGCTTCCGCATTGGCTTCAAAAAACCTCCCAAGCCCCTTAAGTCAGCAAAACGTAACCTGGAATGTGCTCTCCATCATCCAGACATTGTTACACAGTACCTTGCTGATGAGATTGCCCAGCACCGGATTGCTGGTCCTTTCAAGCGACATGTCATCCCAGAAGCACACATAAGCAGATTTGGGGTCATCCCAAAAAATCACCAACCTGACAAGTGGCGTCTAATCATTGACCTGTCCCACCCAGCTGGTCGGAGCATCAACGATGGCATCTCAAAGAAACTCTGCTCCCTCACATACATCACTATTGATTCCGCCATTCAGTACATTCAGCAACTAGGACAAGGCACTCTACTAGCCAAAATTGATATTAAAAGTGCATTCCGGCTTCTACCTGTCCACCCCTGTGATCGTCACCTGCTGGCAATGGACTGGAACCGTGACATCTACATTGATACTTGCTTACCTTTTGGACTTCGATCAGCTCCAAAATTGTTCAATGTACTAGCTGACCTGCTATCCTGGATACTCACACAGAAGCAAATTTCGCCAGTCCTCCACTACCTGGATGATTTCTTAACTTTAGGACCTCCAGGATCCTCAATCTGCACCCATAATTTATCTACTATCAAAGAAATATGTTCCACACTTGGTATTCCACTTGCTCTGGAAAAGGTGGAGGGGCCATCACACTGCCTCACCTTTTTGGGCATCACTTTGGACACCAAAAGAATGGAGGCTCGCCTGCCAAAAGATAAATTACAACGAATTCGCAAACTTTTGGCAACTTGGCTTAGCAAGAAGAGTGCTACAAAGAGGGAAATACTATCCCTAGTGGGATTGTTGCAGCACGCTACAAAGGTGGTAAAACCTGGTCGCACATTTGTAGCCAGAATGTACAGCGAGGCAGCCCGTCTCAAACGCTTATCATTCTTCACCCGACTCTCGAAAGCATTCCGCTCAGACCTGAGGTGGTGGCACTTATTTATACACAATTGGAATGGTGTGAGCTTCCTGGAGTGTTTGTCACCACCATTGCCACCAGACACTCAAATCCAAACGGATGCATCAGGCACCTGGGGATGTGGTGCCCTGTTTCAGAATATCTGGCTTCAACTGAAGTGGTCCACAGAATGGAAGCGAATGGATATTATGGCGAAGGAGCTAGTCCCAATTGTTCTAAGTTGTGCAATTTGGGGCCCTCTACTTCCCAAAAAGATATTGGAATTCAAGTGTGATAATTGCGGCCTTGTCGATGCCATCAACAAAGGTTCATCAAAGGCACCTGTAGTCATGCACCTGTTAAGGTGCCTGTGGTTCTTCTCAGCCTTTCACGAAATCACAGTCAGAGCTTCACACATCCCGGGAGTACTCAACACTGCAGCAGACATGCTCTCTAGGAACAGGACAGCTCAATTTTTAAGTTCTCATCCTTATGCTTCCCATATTCCGACACCAGTGCCAACCCCGCTGCTTAGGATTGTCTCCCCAAGATGCCTCGACTGGACCTCCCCAGCTTTCCTCCGACATTTCAGACGCATTATTAACTTGACTAGGAAGGACACATCCCACTTACATCACCAGTGACAATAACTAACCACACATAATGTCAACACGTATACATGCATAACTTAGTTTAGATTGATCTTGTATGTCCTTAATGTTGTACAACACTTCTTAATCATACTTGTATATTGTAATTGCATGCACTTTCAGCACATCCAACCCATCTCAATGTGCTGCCTCACCCCTTGTAGGTAGTCCAGAACTATCTCCCAATGCTGGTACTCTGGACCAGGGCCAGCTCCACACTTCAGCTCGTCAGTTCCTTGAAGCAGGGTTGGCCAAAGCAACTAGAACTACCTATGCAGCAGGCATACAGCGATACACCAATTTCTGCAAGGCTGCTAAGCTCTCCACTACTCCAGCAACTGAGTCCACACTAATATTATTTGTAACACACCTGGCAACTGCTAACATTTCACAGGCGTCCATTAAAGTCTATCTCTCAGCCATCCGACACATTCATGTCTTACAGGGCCTGCATGACCAGTTCAGCCAACAGCTTACACCGCGGCTCCAGATTATCCTAAAAGGTATCAAGAAACACCAGGCACTCACTCACCCTCCCAGAGTACGCCTCCCAATTACCATTCAAATCCTTAATCAAATTCGATGCATTCTTTCACACAAGAGGCCCTCCTACTCAGACACTATGCTTTAGGCAACATGCTGTCTTGCTTTCTTCGGCTTCTTGTGGGTCAGCGAATTTACAATTCCCAGTCCAAATTCATATGACTCTTCCTGTCACCTGTCCTTCAGGGACATCACTATAGACAGCAGAGATAACCCCCGCCTAATGAAAATCTTCATCAAGCAGTCAAAGAGTGACCCCTTTAGAAGAGGCGTAAACATTTACTTGGGTGCCACGGACAGTGTCATTTGCCCAGTAAAAGCTATATTACCTTACTTGGCTATGAGAGGTGGCCAGGCTGGGCCTCTGTTCATGACTCAGGAAGGACATGGCCTCACCCGCCACATGTTTAGCTCAAAGTTGAACTCCCTGCTGATCACACTTAAGCTAGACCAGAAGCATTACAATACCCACAGTTTTCGAATCGGGGCTGCAACTTCAGCGGTCCAAGCCAAGATACCTGACAGCCACATTAAAATGTTAGGACGCTGGCAAAGTAATGCCTATCAGAGCTATGTCAAGACACCACCATCAGAACTCGCCAAGCTAACTAAGAAATTGGCAACAAGCCTGTAAGTGGAACCTTCTCAAATAAATGTTACTCATTTTTTTTTTTCTTTCCCATGTGTACTCTCTATACATTTGAATAAAGTAATGTATTATGAATCACTTATGCATACTCCCGCGCAACAGAAATACATAGACACGAATAAAGGAGTATAACAATATTGGGGGAGACACATAACACATGTATACAATAGTTAATAATCATACACTACTTACCACAAGAGGCTACTTGGGTGAAAGGTTCCACCATCCTTTCGATGGTCCCCCTTTCTGTGGCTTGAGTACAAGGAATTCGGAGGAATGAAAGCAATTCCCTGACTCCGAATTCCGCCTTACCCAAGTATCCATTGTCTTAAAACAAAAGAGCCCATACATGTTTGGCCACAAAAATAGAGATGAATATTTATCCAGCAAAGGTAGTCGAGACCCCATACATTTACCAAATTACCCCCACAATCAATAGATCGTGGGAGGCGAAGAATGCTCATGGGAATGGTGGCTATTGATACGTCCACTCCAAACAGGTGAGCGACCAACATTAAATGAAGTTTAAATCCTTTAAACATAGTTAATGGTGGGAGCAGAACGCTGAGTCTCCTCCTGTCAGCAGTAGGACGGCACTAATAAGAAATAGCGCTTTAATAAGAACGTTGACGCATGCGCAGTTGTCACACGAGGCCAGCTGAGCAGCCGCTAGTGAGTGTTACCCTTAAAGCCCTCCCACCACTGGTCTTATGCACTGTATGTTGTGCTAATTTTATTTACAATGTTTATTTGTGTAGCTGGTGCCAACGACCGGCATGGCCGATTATAGTCACATCTTGTGCAGTAACACCTTGCGTGTGCAGAATATATGCATACAAGGCCGACTAAACTCACTCGCCATAACTGCATATATATTGTGTGTATGTGTACCTAGCAGCAGCTCCCAAAGCACAACCAGACAACACATTTGAGGCACCAAATAAATGTCTTATTGCTCAATTTTTTCACCACTGTAGACAGAGCTCCACATGTATCAGACCAGATGAGCCACAGGCTGACTATATAGGCACAACTGCCACCCAAGTGTGGCACTATTACCACTGTCCGGTTCGCAAGGGCTTGTCAGCTGCTTTCATTCAAAGCTAATGCTGGCACCTTGCTCCAAGGGTGGGGGACGCACACTGCTAACCCCTAGCAACTGCTGTCCCCCCCCCTTACACTGGGAGCACCAACATGCTGTTGTTCTAATGGCAAATGTTGGCTCCAGTATGGCCAGATAGTTGCACCTACATTCTGACACACCGTTGTCAAGTGTAGACATGCGACTCCTTCTGCGCCAACTCCAGAAACAGAGCACCATTAGCTCTGGCTGCTACGCAGCATCTCCATTCCTGCTAGTAGGAATGTGACAGTATTGGGGTCTCACCTAGGATGACTGCCTTATATATATATATTATAGGCTATCCCCAAGGCGGAGGCTTGAGTACAAGGAATTCGGAGGAATGAAAGCAATTCCCTGACTCCGAATTCCGCCTTACCCAAGTATCCATTGTCTTAAAACAAAAGAGCCCATACATGTTTGGCCACAAAAAATAGAGATGAATATTTATCCAGCAAAGGTAGTCGAGACCCCATACATTTACCAAATTACCCCCACAATCAATAGATCGTGGGAGGCGAAGAATGCTCATGGGAATGGTGGCTATTGATACGTCCACTCCAAACAGGTGAGCGACCAACATTAAAGGGAACTAATGCTACAATTAGAGTGGATCCTACAGCCCAACCCCGTTTTCACAAACCCAGAGCAGTACCTTATGCCTTGAAGGCAAAAATTGAGAAAGAACTGGACCGTTTAATTCAACAAGGTGTGATCAAACCTATTGAATTTTCTGAGTGGGCTGCCCCAATTGTTCCTGTGTTAAAGAAAGATGGTTCAATTAGGATATGTGGAGACTACAAGGTTACAATTAACCAAGCTTCCCAAGTGGACAGCTACCCCTTACCTAGAATAGATGATTTGTTCGCATCATTGGCTGGTGGAAAGAGATTTTCAAAACTAGATCTTGCCCATGCTTATCAGCAGATACCTTTAGATGATGCATCAAAGAAGCTTGTGGCTATCAACACGCACAAAGGATTGTTCCAGTACAACAGACTTCCTTTTGGTGTTTCAGCCGCTCCATCCATATTCCAAAGGACTATGGAAACACTTCTTCAGGGTCTTCCAGGAGTGAGCTTGTTTCTTGATGACATCTTGGTGTCTGGACAGAATGACCAAGAGCACCTGACCAATTTGTCAGCAGTATTGCAGAAATTGGCTTCAGCAGGTATGAAATTAAAGCCTGATAAATGCTTTTTCATGCTACAGGAGGTAGAATACCTTGGTCACAAAATATCAGCTAAGGGACTGGAACTAATTCCAGAGAAGGTTAGAGCTATTGTGGAAGCACCTGCCCCAAGAAATGTGTCACAGTTGAAGTCATTTTTGGGCATGCTGAACTATTATGGCAAGTTCTTACCTAACCTTTCTACATGTCTTGCTCCTTTGTACAGCTTGCTACAGAAGAAACATCATTGGTCATGGGGAGAAAAGCAACGTAAAGCTTTTGAGAAGGCCAAGGCTTTGTTGACATCTTCAAGTGTCTTGACACACTATGACCCATCCAAACCACTGATTTTGGCTTGTGATGCATCCCCTTATGGAATTGGTGCAGTTTTGTCTCACCAAGTTGGAGATGATGAACTGCCAGTTGCTTTTGCTTCACGTTCTCTGGCATCTGCGGAGAAAAATTATGCACAAATAGACAAGGAAGCACTTGCTATTGTTTTTGGAGTCAGACATTTTCACCAGTACTTGTTTGGAAGACATTTTACAATTAAATCAGATCACAAACCCCTACAACACCTCTTAGGAGAGAGAAAAGGTATTCCGGTGATGGCATCAGGAAGAATACAACGATGGGCTTTAACACTGAGTGTGTATAACTACACAGTGCAGTATGTGCCTGGTAAGGATAATGCAAATGCTGATGGTTTCAGCCGATTGCCACTATCAGTGCAGCCAAAAGAAGTACCAATGCCTCAAGAGTTAGTGTACTTGTTAGAAGGCTTGGAGATTTCTCCAGTAACAGTGGACCAAATTAGATCATGGACTGATCGAGATCCTATGTTGTCCAAAGTACGCAGATTTGTGCAACATGGCTGGCCACGAGCAGTTGATTCAGTACTTAAACCATATCAATCAAGACAGTTAGAGCTCAGCATTCAAAACAACTGCTTACTCTGGGGGAATCGGGTCGTGGTACCTAAGCAGGGAAGAGAGAAGTTGCTGGCTTTGCTTCATGAAGGTCATCCAGGAATTTCTAAGATGAAAGGTTTGGCTCGTAGTTATGTGTGATGGCCTAACATTGATTCAGACTTGGAAGCACAAGTAAAACAGTGTAACCAGTGTCAAGTCAATCAGCCTTCTCCCCCAACTGTACCAATGCATCCATGGGAATGGCCAGAAAACCCATGGGAGAGAATTCATGTAGACTATGCTGGACCCTTTCTGGGAAAAATGTTTTTAGTTGTTGTCGACGCCCATTCTAAATGGATGGAAATAGAGGTTGTCAGTTCTGGTACTACTCAAGCAACAGTTGAACATTTAAGAACAATGTTTGCCAGATTTGGGTTACCTAAGGTGATTGTAACAGACAATGGCTCTTGTTTCACTAGCAGTGAATTTACTGAATTTCTAAGGCAAAATCACATCCGCCATTTTAAGACCGCACCTTATCATCCTTCTTCTAATGGTTTAGCTGAGAGAGCTGTTCAGACCTTCAAAATTGGAATGAAGAAGCAGTTGACTGGTACAATACAAACTAAACTCTCACGCTTTCTTTTTCATTACAGACTTTCAACTCACACAACAACAGGAGTTGCTCCAGCAGAGTTAACCTTGAAAGAGAGACCTCACTCACACCTGGACCTGATTGTACCTAGCCTAAAAGACAGAGTTTCTCAGCAGCAACATAGACAGAAGTCACAACATGACAGAACCACCCAACAACATACTTTTCAACATAATGACTTAGTGATGGTTTGTGGTTTTAACAAGGGACCAAAAGGCAATTGGTTACCAGGAACTGTTGTTAGTACCAGTGGTGAGCACTCTTACAAGATCAAATTATCAGATGGTAAAATTGTCCGAAGACATGCGGATCACATTCGCAACAGACAAGGTGACTGTAGTCCTGATCAAGACAATGATACTGATGACATTCCTATTCCAGTTTCCCAGCAGCCACCTACCAGTGGAAGTGCACCAACTGAACTTCGCCGCTCACAAAGGTATCGTAGGCCTCCAGAGCGTTTTCAGAATTAAGAAGGGAGGAATGTAGTAATCAGAATCCTTAGCTAAGTTGTACTGTGTGCTTTGATTTGTTTTTGTACTTAGCTAAGTAATTAACACATGTATTAGCAGCTTTTCTTATGGTTATGTTAATTGTATGTAATAGAGTAAACACACTATTTATGGACTTGTATTGCACCTTGTACTTGGTGAACATGTTATTTAAGGTTTCTTTTTATAGTATAAATATAGTGTCTTGTACCATGTATTTATTGTTGTGTAGTCTAAGATAAAAGTATTATCCTTAAGCGTGCAATTATTACCGGGCAGATACGACACTCACTAAGATAGCAACAATTTTTACAATTATCTTGGAACAATTTTCATCAGTGAATTCTCTATTAGAGTATTTCACTACAAAGTGACTGTTCTATTAGAGAGTATTGATCTAAGAAGCTAATCTGGCATTTGTCCTTCATTATCACTACTATACCATTGCCTCTTCTGTTTGTTTAAATTCTGCATGTAGTCTTGGAAGGTTTACTACTAATAATGCACAAACCATAATGACTAAACAATGGGCATTAATTAGAAGTTTAACTGAAACTTTGGGGTGTGAATCTTAAGTTTTGCTGTAGGAAGTGATAGTATCAGTTAGCTGATGAATATTGGTGAAAATCATGTGTTATGCCGGTTGGAATGGTTTGGTTGTAGTTAAGGAAATACTAGCTAATAACTAGTTGTCTATAATGGCTGGACAGCTGTTCTGAAGTAAGCCAAACTCAAAGGGGTTTTCAGAAACCTCGGAAACCCCCTAAAACTGCCTCTGCACATGTGGCCATAGGCAGTAACTATTCAGTGGACCTGGCTACTGGATTGGAACACTTGGACTGACCTAATTGACTTTCGCACATTCTAAGATTGGATTTACTGACTCTCGCTGAGGACTTTTAGGGAAGCTGCAACTCACTACCAAAAGCTGAATAAAAACTGTCCTTTAATAATTTTGCTACTGTTTGTTATGCCATGCACTATACAGTTCTTACTCCTTATGGTGTAATGCTGCAGGGAATGTGACAGCAAAAGTTAATTAGTGTGATATACTTAGAACAGGCTCAAGAAGTAAGTTAGTCTTGCGTGATTAGATCTGTATTTCAGCACAGGGGCTTATATTAGTTAAAGATTATAAGTGCTCTTGCTGAAAAATCTCTAATTGGTAAGCCCCTGTACTGAAATAGAAGTCTGATACCATGCAGCTCCTCAAACTCATGCTCTAAGGATATGTCAGAGGATATCATCAATTGGTAAGTAGATTGCTGGTTAACTATCAATATCACATAATTATTGTAGACAGTGTAAGAACTACAGTAGCACATAACAAACAGCAGCAAAATTATCAAGACAGATTCACTGATTGTATTCAGCATTTAGTAGTAGGCTACAGTTTCACTTAAGTGCCCTTAACTAGCAAGAATCAGTAAATCCAATCATGGAATGTGCAAAAACCAGTCCAGTAGTCCAGTTCAGTGTTCTAGTCCACTGAATATTATATGGTACCGCTCAAACATAATGTCACACTTGTTCGCACCGCTTGATTGCGAGTGATTAAAAAACTCACTAATTAAAGGGCGTGACACCTGTTTCCTTTGCGATCATTCATCCCATGCGAAACAAGATGAATACTCGCGAAGGAAACGGGTGCCACACCCTTTAATTAGCAAGTTTTTTAATCACTTGCAATCAAGTGGTGCAAGCGAGTGTAACGTTATAGCACCGTAGTGACAGACTGTGGCTATTCTTATATTTACTGTATTTACTTTAAAAACAATCTAGCTAGATATGCACCTGTTCATTATCAAGAAATGCTTCATTTTGGTGAGCATTAATTTCATTGGTAGCATTTTCATCAGTAATATCAAATGTTTGCCGTCTACAGCATAAGAAAAGATAAATTTATACATACAAGTTTACAAAGATCACAGGTTGTAATTATGCAATGAGCATTTTGCTAAGCATGTTTGTGGAATTCAATCCTACTTACAATTTACAGTACAAAAATTGTGACACAATTGCCTTTGTACTGATGGAATCATACTTGTACAATAGGCCTTTTCATTTAAGGCAGTGGAATGTTGTGGTTAGATTGTGACGACATAATTGGCCTATGACGTGGCTTCCGGAGTGCGATGTTTCCTTCAATGACTAATACATTACCATTGATATTGGCGGTGTTTGTAGCAGTGCAGCTGCCATATATATATCACTAACAATTTCGTATGAATGGGTAAGTGTTGGCGAGTGGTGGATTATTACTTTCAGTGCTAATTCATCAAGTTGAAGCCGTCTTAGCTTTGTTGCCATGTTAGGTGAATGCTAGTGATGTAGCCTAGATCAACAGCATGGCACTCACAAGCTATCCAAGAACTTTTGTACAATAGCATCAGATAAATTTCCAGCAGTGCGTAGATTCATAGCGTCACTACCAGCTATTTTTACTTTCTTTAGCCTCTCTAGTATGCTGGTTCTCTACACAATAACTACCATAAAAGTTTGTAAACAGTACACCGGTAAAATGGCACCTTCACCATTGCTCCATGTATGTCATTTACTATAAGACCACTATTTTCTGTTGTTACCATCCTTAGCTTTGCTTGAATGGCTGCTAGTGGTGAGAACGGTGGTGAGCTATCATTAACACTAGAATTATCACCAGCGGCTTTGTTAACTACAGTGCTAAACGGAGCAATTAAGTACATGAACAGCCGTTTATACAACTTCTGTAACTCGAAGAAGAGTTTTTGTAACGTAATGAGACAAAGTTTTCCTGAGAGAGAAAGAGCACATCTAACATCTATAGAACTTGGGATGCATATACGGTAGTATGCAAAAGTGTCAGCTTTTTAAATAATACATTTTTGTACAGGAGTCAATGGGAATCGCGAGTTGTGGTTAGCAATATCGCACTCCGGAAAAGTGAAGGAAGTAATTAATACTGATGACATATTTTGGTTAGTTAAACAAAAAGGTCCATTGGTATAACAATAAAACACTATTTTTTAGAAAACTGCTGTGGAAGTTAGTTGATCTTTGGTTGTTGTCTATAATGCACAACTTATGTATGTATACAAAGACATGAAATGATATTTTTTTCTAATTGATATGAATTCATTAAATGTTTAAAATACGTACATAAACTATACTTACACTCTTCCCTTGTTGATGGCATAAATGCAGTATACAATCATTGCAATGATTATTAATATTACAATAACAGAGACTCCAATTATTATCCCAATGTAGACACCACTAACTCCACTTGAACTGCTACCATCACTGTCTATAAACCATAAATGAATTTTAAAAAATTGATAGCTATACAGTAATAAACATTATACATACTGGATAAGCCAAATATTTGGTGTGAAATTAAGATTGGCAATCTGGCATATGTTTACAAACACAACAAACCAAAATCTCACCATATCAGATATTTGTGTTTAATTAATTGAAATTGCACACATGTCAGGCACAAGATCATACAAGAAAGCAAGCAAGGTGTTGTGTCCAGTAAGCTTGTTATGTTAGTATGGCGCTGTGAAAGGTTATTGGAAAAAGAAGTGCGAACAAGTGGAACTTCATCAAATCTGACACAAAACTAGTATGGCTACTTCACCTATATGGGAAGCATAGTATGTACAAAGTTTTTCTGCCAATATAGTATTGTTACTTATAAGCTTCTTAAAGCTCTAATAATAAAACTTCAGCTGCAATCCACCTTGCAACTAATCAAAATAATACAATGACTGTCTGTAACATTTTAGGTGAAGATCTAACTCATTTCGAAGTACACAGCACATGGGTAGGTAGGTAGGTAGGTAGGTAGGTAGGTAGGTAGGTAGGTAGGTAGGTAGGTAGGTAGGTAGGTAGGTAGGTAGGTAGGTAGGTAGGTAGGTAGGTAGGTAGGTAGGTAGGTAGGTAGGTAGGTAGGTAGGTAGGTAGGTAGGTAGGTAGGTAGGTAGGTAGGTAGGTAGGTAGGTAGGTAGGTAGGTAGGTAGGTAGGTAGGTAGGTAGGTAGGTAGGTAGGTAGGTAGGTAGGTAGGTAGGTAGGTAGGTAGGTAGGTAGGTAGGTAGGTAGGTAGGTAGGTAGGTAGGTAGGTAGGTAGGTAGGTAGGTAGGTAGGTAGGTAGGTAGGTAGGTAGGTAGGTAGGTAGGTAGGTAGGTAGGTAGGTAGGTAGGTAGGTAGGTAGGTAGGTAGGTAGGTAGGTAGGTAGGTAGGTAGGTAGGTAGGTAGGTAGGTAGGTAGGTAGGTAGGTAGGTAGGTAGGTAGGTAGGTAGGTAGGTAGGTAGGTAGGTAGGTAGGTAGGTAGGTAGGTAGGTAGGTAGGTAGGTAGGTAGGTAGGTAGGTAGGTAGGTAGGTAGGTAGGTAGGTAGGTAGGTAGGTAGGTAGGTAGGTAGGTAGGTAGGTAGGTAGGTAGGTAGGTAGGTAGGTAGGTAGGTAGGTAGGTAGGTAGGTAGGTAGGTAGGTAGGTAGGTAGGTAGGTAGGTAGGTAGGTAGGTAGGTAGGTAGGTAGGTAGGTAGGTAGGTAGGTAGGTAGGTAGGTAGGTAGGTAGGTAGGTAGGTAGGTAGGTAGGTAGGTAGGTAGGTAGGTAGGTAGGTAGGTAGGTAGGTAGGTAGGTAGGTAGGTAGGTAGGTAGGTAGGTAGGTAGGTAGGTAGGTAGGTAGGTAGGTAGGTAGGTAGGTAGGTAGGTAGGTAGGTAGGTAGGTAGGTAGGTAGGTAGGTAGGTAGGTAGGTAGGTAGGTAGGTAGGTAGGTAGGTAGGTAGGTAGGTAGGTAGGTAGGTAGGTAGGTAGGTAGGTAGGTAGGTAGGTAGGTAGGTAGGTAGGTAGGTAGGTAGGTAGGTAGGTAGGTAGGTAGGTAGGTAGGTAGGTAGGTAGGTAGGTAGGTAGGTAGGTAGGTAGGTAGGTAGGTAGGTAGGTAGGTAGGTAGGTAGGTAGGTAGGTAGGTAGGTAGGTAGGTAGGTAGGTAGGTAGGTAGGTAGGTAGGTAGGTAGGTAGGTAGGTAGGTAGGTAGGTAGGTAGGTAGGTAGGTAGGTAGGTAGGTAGGTAGGTAGGTAGGTAGGTAGGTAGGTAGGTAGGTAGGTAGGTAGGTAGGTAGGTAGGTAGGTAGGTAGGTAGACTCTAAAGCTTTCATTAATACCTGACAAAGCTGCTTTTTATTGTTTGTCCATAACATGATGATTTTATACATCCAGTGTCGTAAATTTTCATGATGCATGGAAAATACTTAAATATGCGTAATTGACAAATTTCCCTATAGCATGCTGCCATGTGTGCTTTGGTAGATTACAACCTACTGCCAAACTCATTAGGAATTGACATGCATGTAATGTGTGAAGTAGTACTACACACATACACATATAATATTGAATAATTTGGACTTCTACAACAAAGTACCTTGCTGCTCACACATTGCAATTGCAAAAGTTACATCAATCCCAGTGCTTGCTTCTAAAGAATACCCATTTGGGCAAATCCTCACACAAGACTTAGCATTGTTCTCCATGAGTAATGCATAGCCACTAATACAACTGTAGTATGAATCAAAATACATAGTTCACTAAATACATGAGCTTTAAAGGAATTAGCTAAACTATATTATTAGTACACCCCTAGTTTTAATCATACACTTAGTCTGTAAGGGTCTGGTCCCACCTTTTAATGTCAAGTCTGCTGGTGATCATCTAAGACTAACATATGCATTTATGGCTTGTAATACTCATGCAGCCACAGCACATACATGATAGTGCTGTACAATTTTTCAACCTAACTAAAGTTGTGCACTTTACTACTACAGATATAATATTATTAAACCATTTGTTCTTTTTATCAAAGTGGGTGATATGATGTGACTATCAGGACACACAATGGTGTGTTGTGCAGCCAAGTACAGCTAGTGCGGACGTACGACAGACAAGTGTGTATTTTGCAGGAACCAAGAAAACACTGTTTTCATGCATTCATAGCTCAATAGTTCTTGAAAGTAAATTAACAAATTTTGCTGTGGACACATCCTTGGGGTGGGACACCTCCTATTCCAAATTTGAGTTGAATCCGCCTAGCCATCACTGAGATATGCACCTTCAAAATTCATCTTATTTTTCTTCATACTTTTCTTCATCTGCTTCATTTTTTTTCTTTTTGCTCCACTCGGTATAACTCGTGCATGCTTTATAAATGAAAGTTCCAGTTTAGTACACTAGAATGATAGCTCGTACATCTATCAATGGAAATTCTAGAACATTCTATATGATCGTGTGCTTTATTAGAATACTAAATTATGAAAATAGCCTACATATATCAAGTATGTCATGTGGCCAAGTACAGCTGGTGTGGGTGGACAACATACTCGTTTTACAGAATCAAGAAAATGCATTTCATGTATTCATAACTCGACGGATCATAATTTCAATCGTGCTTTCATGCACCACCTAGTCATGTACATAGCCTCACCAAGGGATTGTCGCATTGGTGTATGCACTTACCAGGGGGTTGTCATGTTGGTGTATGTACTTGGTTGTATGTGACCTGGTCCTAGTAATAATTATACAACCGAGTACTAAGAATAATAAGAAATGCGATCAAGATTATGTCATAATGAATGAATAATGAAATGAATAATAAATAATGTTTGAGAAAACTACAAGGCTTAAGGCTTCGCACTCACCAGGAATAGAATCCATGTCGAATGAAGAAACAATCATATAATTGGCGGGTTTTTTTGTGGAGGTGATAGAAACATACGATGATTCTATTTAACGCCAATCAAAACACTATCACGTGATGCCAATTAATTGACCAGGCGCAGCAATCTAGATGAAGAACTACTGATAATTTGTTTTTGAAAGTGTTGTCAGCTGGGACACTAGTCTCAAGTCGCCATGCCAGCTGCCAGTGGATTCATTCATGTAAAGAAGATCCCATCCAAAAACAGTTTGTAGCTGTAAAAAAGTGCGCGTCCAAGTAAAGCAGAGTTAACCGCGACAAAAAGTAATGATATCATAATGCGGCCATGTGCGAGGTGTACAAGTTGTAAAATTAATAATAGCTAATCAGATAATACAATATTGTTGTTAAAGCGTTAATGAGAACTATGTGATGTTGCTAGTTTTTAAGGTGTGAGAATCTTCATAAATGCCACACAAATTTGATTCTCAATAAAGCAATGTCACAAATGTCACAAAAGCAATGTCACAAAAGCAATCTTCATAAATGCCACACAAATTTGATTGTCAATAAAGCAGATTCTCTGATAGCAATAAATAGTTTGAGTTTGGCCGCTTTTCCTGTATACGGCAATGCTATGAACAAAGGAAAGGCAGCTAAACTCAAATTATTTATTGCTATCAGAGAATCTATACACATTGCTTTATTGAGAATCAAATTTGTTTGGCATTTAAGAAGATTCTCACACGCTTAAAAACTAACAACATCACATAGTTCTCATTAACACTTTAACAATAATATTGTATCATCTGATTAGCTAATATTAATTTTACAACTTGTACACCTCGCACATGTCCGCAGTATGATATCATTTCTTTATGTCGCAGTTAACTCTGTTTTACTTGGACGCATACTTTTTTATAGCTACAAGCTGTTTTTGGATGGGATTTCAATACTTTTTGTTAAAATAAGCATACACTGTTGAAAACAGTAGGTGAGTTTCCATGGTTTTGATAGAAACCCCAGATTACAGTGACAGAATATTAAAATACAACTGTAATTTTAGTGGCATGCAACTGCAGTCAACTAACACCCATTTTAACTAGTAAACTCGTAGCAACACTTTGCCTTTCATCTTGTACTGCATTAAAACATTCAAGATATTCTAATAGAGCAGTCACAAAGCAGCTCTAACACAGCAATAAAAGTTACAGCATAGTTACAACTTCTGCTTAGCATTGCTTAAATTACTAGCTACTTGCAGACTTTACAATACAGCACTTGTAGAAATGTGATTGTTCTATTAGAATGATTGACTGCTCTATTAGAGTATCTTGATCATTGACTAATTCAAGTGGAGAAGCCATGCCCCTACCCATATCAGTACGAGCTCTTGTGAAATGAAATGAGAATAGTAGAGAAATGGCAAGTATGTACAGAGACAATAGAGTGGTACGTTATTATGTCCTGTTGAATGTTGTAAATAAACGCCTTTAAAATTTATATTACTAATAAATAAGCGCATCAAAATAGGCTTTAATCTTTTCCAGCGAGACTATTAAGGTCTTAAGGCTGTTGTCTCATCGCCTGAAGGTTGTGTTTTCATGTTGAAGGGATTTAGTGCCACTGAGAGACAATTGGTGAGTTTAACTATACATGTATTTGTGTTGTAAAACTTAATTGTAAAAGGCGATTAGTGATTTGGACCAGGGTGAAAATTTTACAGCTATATTTGGAGGTTGTAGCATATGTATGTCTTAGTATCATAATAAATAATCCTTTATGATTACTAATCACTAATAGTACAGTGAAAACTGGTCATTATTCAGGTAGGGAGAAAATTGTCTGACCTAGCTTAAGGAGGTGGCTGCATTTGCGGCCTTAAGCAATTGGTAAGACGCATGCTGTTCTAATTGGCTATAGAAATGAATTTAATGTGCGGCAGCATATGAAACAGTGAGTGCTGGAAGCAAGGGGGCAGCCAATCTGTTAGAGCACCAAAGGCACTGCTTCAGACGTAGGCAGTTGGCTGTCAGCCCAAAGTGTAAAAATTTTAACTTTTGGTCCTTATGAAGAAAGTGATGAAGTCATTATCCATAGGATATATATTTTTCAGAGTATCTGTTTCAGTTCTACTATATAGTAGCCAAGCATAAGACGAACATAATACAGCATTCCAGTGGTTTAGTGGTGACCACAACACTGCCTGAGTAAACTGTGGTGAGATTTCAGACAACCAGAAGCCCTGGAATGCCTTCAACACATGAATACCAAAATATCTAATGCCTGGCTCTCATCCACAGTGGACCTGTCTTTGGTGGCCACTTGTACAGAAGGCTGTCTCTCTAAGAAGGCCAACTTTTAAATTCTCCTGTGAGACATTTATATGGTTAAATCAGTGCCTTGCTAAAGCAGGTACCTGAGCCAAGAAAATTTGGCCCAAAAGTAACCATCTTACTGTACCTACTTATCTGGTTTACTCAGGTACAGTACTGCTCAATTACAATGTTGCACTCACTCGCACATGCAAGTTTGCTTGAGATTTTTAAAATCACTAATTAAGGGGCATGGCAATTGTTTTGGCTGCAAATCTCGTGGGGGAAACAGCTGCCACACAGTCTTGTGAGCGAAATAGTTGCCACGCCCCTTAATTATCAATGTTTAAAATATTCAGCAATATTGTGCGTGCGAGCGAGTGCAACATTGCGCATCGCCAGTGCTGTATATATGGTAGCCATATCAGATACTGCCTAGCAGTGATACGTCATGAGTATTTAAGTCACAATGCGTTACTTTATCATCCATCTAAACACGATCCCTGAATGTGTCATTTTGTGTACAGAGAAATCTGTCACAAGCTTGGCCATAAAGTGACCTGAGTAAGGTTTCAGTGTATATTGTTATTGTTCACCATTGTTAACGGTACGTACAGTGAAATCTCACTTAGCGGCCACCTCTTTAATAAGACCACCTTGTTATATTGGCCACCTCTAGTAGGTCCCAAACATAGCTAAGTATTTTATGACCTCATTAATAAGGCCACCTTGTTATTAAGGCCAAATTTTTTGGTCCCAGAGCTGGCCCTATTAATGAGATTTCACTGTACTTATATGCATTTTTATTTTTCATAACTTTTCTTCTTCAGGTTTAATGATGGGCACTATGAAGTATTGTTGACTGGTCTGTGCATAATGTGGTGACCTGAAATGCTAAAATGGTACGTGGCATGTCTTGTATGCACATGTCGTAATGTGTTGTAATGTGTCCACACATCTTAGAAATAAATATAATTGTATTCTCTATAAATACTCAGTTTCATTGTGCCACTGGGTCGTAAGTGGGTTGAGTGTGGATCATCAAGGACATTTGGGTCACATTTTGTCCTGGCCAAGTGGATCTCGACCACTGACAGAATATACAAGATCAGATCACATTGTATAAATTACAGTGGAACTTGTTTATTGCCACCTTCGCTCAATAAGCAGGTAGCAGTGTATAAATTTTCAATTTGGAATTGGCCTTTCAAGAGAGGTTGTCTTTCTACACTGGTGGCCATTAAGACAAGTTGTACTGATGGAGTGTACATACTAGAGATGCAACGATATCCTCCACTTAGTGTCGTTTGATAGTGATGCAATGGAGTCTATGTATTGTTGTATTTCTATTATATTGCAACTCTAGTACATCAAGACACACGATAGTGTGTCGTGCGGCCCAAGAATCCGGCACGCCACACTGTGGGTATATTGACAGGAAGAAAGAAAATGTCATTTTCACACCTTTGTATCTAAGTGATACCTTATCTGATTGGAACCAAATTTGCTATACAGTTGCCCGCCAACTAGGGGAATCCACATGCCAATTTTGAAGGAAATCGCTCAAGCCATTTCCAAGATACGAACTGCCAAAGTTTCGGGTTTTTTTCTTTGTTTTTTTTTTGTTTTTTGTCTTTTCGCACACTTGCAAAAATTGCTATAAAACGCAAACGCGTACCCCGATCGCCTTGAACTTTGGCACACAGAACGAGATTCCAAAGGTGAATCCTAGTATCAAATTTGGTGCAAATCCGATGAATGGTTCAGGATTTATGATTGATTATTCGCGTAAAGTCACTGTAAAGTGCTAATAATAAATATTTTAGGTTTAAGGAAGAAAATCCATCCCTCCTGGAGGAAGACTGAGTGTGGCCCCGACTAGACATTGGGTGACCTGCAGTTCGAATCCTGGGGTTGGAGGGATTTTATTCCTTACTTTGGCCCCTTTTCTGTTGCACCTTATCAGTCAGTAAGTCAAGTCATTAGGTCTAAGTCCCTGAAATTAGGTTAGGTAATCCTAAGGCTGCAGCACATGTTGCTGTTAGACCTTCAGTACTGGTCACTGTAAAGTGCTAATAATAAATAAAATAATAATAAAACAAGATTGATTTGTTGTCACGTCTACAGGGTAAACCACTTCATTGAATGAGTTAAAAAATTGCTATGTAGATGGAGTAACCATTGTAGGAGTGCCTTTTGGTGGTTTGAAAGGAATCGAGATAAAGACCATGGATATATGACACAAAACCCAACTTGTGTCACAATTACGCGATCGATTTTTATGAATAAAAAAGTATTAGTTTTCACGCCTACTGGGAAAACCGCTTAGAGCAATGAGCTGAAAATCAGTGTATAGCTGGAATAATCTTCATAGAAAGTCTTGCAGTAGTACTGAAGAATCGGATTACAAACCAATGAGTTACGATTCGAAAGGTAACTACGTGTAGCAAATGCGAGATCGAGTTATTCTAATAGAACAGTCACCCTAATAGAGCATTTAGCTAATTTATGACTTACTTTATTATAGAATTCTATTACATTGCAAGTTATTCTGTAGGGAGTTCAGCTGCAAACAGTTAATCTTATAGACAGTTCAGCTAGAAGCAAGTCACCCTGTAGAGAGTTCAGCTACAAATATATCACTGTAGAGATTCAGAACATTACAAGTCACACTGTAGAGAGTTCAGCTACAAACAAGTCACTCTGTAGAGAATTCTGCTACAAACAAGTCACCATGTAGAGAGTTCAGCAACCAAAAAACTACTGTGTAAAGAGTTCAGCTATACAAACAAGTTGCTTTGTAGAGAGATCAGCTAGAAACAAGAGGGAGCTCAGCTAGAAGAAGTCAACCTGTAGAGAACTTAGCTGCAAAGAAACCCTGTAGAGAGATCAACTACAACAAATCACCCTGCAAAGTGTTCAGCTATAAACAAATCACCCTGTAGAAAGTTCAGGAATAAAAAAGTCACCCTGTAGAGAGTTCAGCTACAAACAAAAATCACTCTGTAGAGAGTTCAGTTAGAAAGAAACCAGAGTTCAGCTACAAACAAGTTACCCTACAGTGAGATCAGTTTGAAACAAGAGATTTCAGCTACAAACAAATCACCCCGTAGAGAGTTCAGCTATGAACAGATCACCCTGTGGAGAGTTCAACTATATACAAGCCACCCTGTAGAGATTTCAGCTACAAGCAGATCATCCTGTAGATAGTTCAGCTAGATACAAGTCACCCTGTAGAGAGATCAACTAGAAGAAGTCACCTTGTAGAGAGATCAGCTAGAAAAAAGCCACCTTGTAGAGAGTTCAGTTACAAAGAAACCATTCTGTAGAGAGTTCAGCTACAAACAAATCACCCTGTAGAGAGTTCAGCTGCAAACAAATTACCATGTAGAGAGTTCAGCTACAAACAAATCATCCAGTACAGAGTTCAGCTACAACCAAATCACCATGTAGAGAGTTCAGCTACAAACAAATCATCCAGTACAGAGTTCAGCTACAACCAAATCACCCCGTAGAGAGTTCAGCTACAAACAAATCAACCTGTAGAGAGATCAGCTAGAAACAAATCACCCTGTAGAGAGTTCAGCTACAAGCAAATCACCCTGTACAGAGATCAACTACAAACAAATCACATTGTAGTGAGTTCAGCTACAAACAAATCAACCTGTAGAGTGATCAGCTAGAAACAAATTACCCTGAAGAGAGTTCAGCTACAAACAAATCACCATGTAAAGAGTTCAGCTACAAACAAATCATCCTGTACAGAGTTCAGCTACAACCAAATCACCCTGAAGAGAGATCATCTAAAAACAAATCATCCTGTAGAGAGTTTAGCTACAAAAATCACCCTGTAGAGAGTTCAGCTGCAAACAAATCACCATGTAAAGAGTTCAGCTACAAACAAATCATCCTGTACAGAGTTCAGCTACAACCAAATCACCCTGTAGAGAGTTCAGCTAGAAACAAATCAACCTGTAGATAGATCAGCTAGAAACAAATCACCCTGTAGATAGATCAGCTAGAAACAAATCACCCTGTAGAGAGTTCAGTTACAAGCAAATCACCCTGTAGAGAGATCAACTACAAACAAATCACATTGAAGTGAGTTCAGCTACAAACAAATCAACCTGTAAAGCGTTCAGCTACAAAAAAATCACCATGTAGAGAGTTCAGCAACCAAAAAAAAAAACCCTTTAAAAGAGATCAGCTAGAAACAATTCACCCTCTAGAGAGAATCCTGTATAGAGTTCAGCTATAAGCAAATCACCTGTAGAGAGTTCAGATACATTTCAAGTCCCTTAGTAGAGAGATCAGCTGCGAACAAGTTATCCAGTAGGGAATAATAGACATGTAATAAATATATGTATATAATTTGTATAATTGCTGATAAAATCAAAAACAGTTGAAGTATTAATGTCTAATTATTTTTCCTGTGGTAAAGAAAAAGGATAGGTACAAATACAAAAAGAAGTGATATCTAATCAAAAACAGCCAAGCTGTAAAAAAAGGTGCGGCCCCTAAAAAGGCCATGGTGAAAAAAGATGTGAAATCCAAGGGGGCGGCCAAGAAATGGCTGTGATGGTAGGTTAATGGGAAAAGGCCATGGTGAAAAAGATGTGAAATCCAAAGGTGGCGGCCAAGAAATGGCTGTGATGGTACGTAGGTCAATGGTAAAAATTTTAATAACGACAATTCAGGGGAAATTGGTGCTGAATCCTTGTGGAGGAGGCAACACAAATTCACCTGAACTGTCGTTATTAAAATTTTTACCATTAACCTACCATCACAGCCATTTCTTGGCCGCCACCTTTGGATTTCACATCTTTTTTCACCATGGTCTTTTCCCATTAACCTACCATCACAGCCATTTCTTGGCCGCCATCTGGCATGGCCAACTTCCTTCGTATTGGTGTCGGACGTGGCCACCTTAATTAACCTACTTAATCAAGACTCATGGTAGTGAGTTGTGCGGCCAGTAAAGTAGAAACATGCGCTGTAGACAATAAATGATGCAACCACTACACGTGAGGATTTGCTGGAATGAACATTGTCAAATTCGGCCTACCTGTAACTCACCCGTCACTTATGCTATCCCTCTGAAACTCTAGAGTTGAACTCATCATGTCACTATTAACTACCACACAAGCAGTGAAGCAAATCCATGTCGAACGTTTCGAGATCAAGATTGCCAACATCCAAAGGTAGGTTTCATTTTTAAAAAAAATTTTTATCACATGTGGTTAGACGCAACCGCAGGTGTATGCCTTGCGTTCCTTTGTGCATACTGAACATTGATTGCCTGCTATCGCTTCAATACTCTCTCAATTGCCTTAAGATTCACATCATCGATTTCATCATACATACATCATACCCTACAGTCGTAATTTCAGCACCAAACAAAGTTTCAGTCATCCTCAGTCGACCTAGAGGCCAAATACAAAACCCATATTGTTGTTTTCCGCAATACTCGCTTGGCATGTAGGGCAATGTGTCTTTAAACTGTTCTAAAAGTTTCATTGAGATTGAAACATGTTTTCGAGAATGGTTGGTTTGAAATTTGAATTTAGTCGCCCCCACGTAATTTGCTCTCTGTAAGGATTTAACTCGGAATTTGAAGAATGATGCAGAGCACAACTGCGGTCACTGGTTATTGATGAACTGGGCTATGTGTAGTTAATCAGTGCACGTAGCCATAAAGAAGTGTGCTGAGTGTCATTGTTCGATTCGAAATTAGTCACCCCCAATGTAATTTGCTCTCTAAGGGCATGGCTTCAACAATGACGCAGAGCACAACTGCGGTTACCAGTTGTTGACACAAGCTGTGAGTAATTAGCACATGTAGCTAGCCTAAAAGGAAGTGTGCAAAACCACCTGATAATTTACAATTGTCACCATGCATTTTATAGCACCCTCACACAAAATTACACATGTAATTACAACATACAGAGCACACATGAATACCAAACAGTTTTCACAATACTGTATGTACTTGGTTGTATGTGACCCGGTCCTAGTAATAATAATAATAATTTAGTTGTATTAACATTTATTTTTGGCTGCATCCATTAATTCTTGGTTGCACTATGACACTTACTTAAAGTTGGATATATGTAATTATGTATCAGGACACATGATAGTGTGTAGTGTGGCAAGTACAGCAAGTGCAGATAAGTGTGTATTATATATATATACTGGAACCAAGAAAAATGCCGTTTTCATGCATCCATAACTTGATAGTGCCTTAATGGAAATTAACCAGTTTTAGTGTTGACATTTGTTCAGGTTAGGGCACCTCATATTCCAAAATGTTAGTTAATCTGCCATGCCATCACTGAGATATGTGCCGTCAAAGTTCATCTGTTTTCTTTGTATTTTTCTTCTTAATCTTCCTACATTTTCTTAATTCTTTTCGCACACTTATAGAAACTCACAATAACTGCATTAATGTATTGACTTCAAATTTGTAGGGCAGCAAGAGCATAATGCAGCACATTGACAGTCCAATTTTTTGTATAGATTGAATGAAGAACAAGGGAGTTACATGCAATTTTGAAAATTGCAAACGCGATTTTGTTGTCGTACCAAACATGTTAAACAAGCGCTATCAAGATACTCTAATAAACAGTTGCCAATAAGTAAAAAATGTGCAGAAATAAGATTTTTCCTCCAAGGTTTGAACCATGGACCTCCACACCTATATGCCCAAACTCTTTACCACTCTGTCATTTGTTTAACTCATTTAATATCTACCTTATAAATGAAAGTTCTAGTTTAGTACACTACAATGATAAAGTTTTATAGGTAATCTCATAGGTCTATCAGTGGAGATTCCAGAATATTCTATGTGCACAGTATTAGAAGCGCTCAGCAAAATGTACTCTATTAGAGTACAAAAATATAAAATAGGTTATATCTAGACACACAGTAGTATGTCGTGCTGCCAAGTACAGCTGGTGTGGGTGCACAACAGAGTCATTTATAGAACCATGACTTCGAATGAGGATCGAGATATACAGGCGTATCACATGATCTATTTGATGAAAATTACTTGGAAAATCCCTAGTGTAGGTGCATGTGACACAAGTGGTTTAAATTCAAATTTTTAAATGAAGCTGAAGCATAGTACTTGGTAGTACTGTTCATCTAAGCTACAGTGATAGTGAAAATAACTGTCAGTTCAATTCATTGTGGATGGTGCCAGTAAGAAATTTTATTTCAGTTGACTTGTCTAGAGTCAAGTGGAAACTGGGTGAACGTTCTTCTAGAAAAGAATAATGACTTATCCCAAGGAAGGTGATGGAACTGGGGATGGAGGAAAGGTCAAGTAATTATAAAGTGTCATGTGCACTATTTGTGCGACGTATTATGCGGTTGACCTGAAGGTTTAGCTGAGCAGATCCATGTAAATGTACATTGACTGCTGTGAGACTAAGGTTTCGTACATGCTAAATGTTGTTTATAAGACAAACAGCTTCGACAAGTTCATAAAATAGCGCCCCCTGCCTTCATTTGTGTGAGGCA
The DNA here is from genome assembly GCF_963678975.1 of Dysidea avara. Classification (NCBI taxonomy): domain Eukaryota; kingdom Metazoa; phylum Porifera; class Demospongiae; order Dictyoceratida; family Dysideidae; genus Dysidea; species Dysidea avara. The sequence goes on from NC_089274.1 coordinate 31,410,980, forward strand.
TTAGTTGAAGAACTATATTTCGTGTCTGTGAGTACACTGCCGGTTGATTGTAATTTGTTAGTATGTCATGATTTTGTTATAGGTTCATTTTGATGTCACATGATGTTCGGCTATGATGATCATCAATGGATGCCTCTCAGGATACCTGCAATAGAATACCATATAGTTAGGTATATTTTCATGCATAAAAGCAGCTTAACCTGCAGCATTTATATACACCATAGCATAGCTAGTTGCAGGCCACGTGTGCATACAATTTTCATATTATTGATAATGCCTCACATGAACGTGAGTTTGCTTCTTGTGTATATACTTAGCTGTTGGCATGCGCAACCATCAAATATCAGCTGGCTAAGCCCCTGCAGTCAACATGCAACAATCAAGTGTGCACCCATGACTGACCCGTTGTAGGCAGGCACCCAATTTCTAAATTGCTTCACTCAATTCATTGTGAATGAGCAAAAAAGGACCATTAGCAAAAATTTTATCTGCAAATTATTCCCAATATACAATATTCTCTTATAACACAAACCAATGCAGTTACATTTAAAACCAATACATCGATCAAATATCCTACATAGGTGACCAATTAAGTGAAAACTTGTCATTATCACAGACTAATGCATCAATCAAATATTCTACATAGGTGACCAGCTAAGAGAAAACTTGTTATTATCACAAAGTTTCATTTTGCTGTAAAAGCATACAGTACCACCCAGAGGTAACGTTACAATCCCTCACGAGTGCTCAAATCCAGGCCACGACTCGACACGACACACGACTGGAATACATCACATGCAAAGGCATGTAGTTACTGGAGCAGCCACCCGAGGGAGCTCGCCTGTTGTTGCTACACGTTGTGAGTTAGTTAGCACACACATGCCAAAGAAATCATGGGTCAAAATTGGCTACATGAGTGTCAACTGCTCGCGAGTGTAACGTTACCTCTGGGAGGTACTGTATGTGACCTAATTTTAGAAAACCGTTTATATACACACATTTATAAAAATTTGTTTTATTGGTTCTTTGTTGTCTACAGAGACAGAGGAATGGACTGGCTAAGTTTCAGCTTCATAAGTTAAGCAGTGTGGGAAATACAGCAGTAGACAACTGGACAAACAAATAAATCAGAAGACATTGAGATAATAATCTACAGGCACTTACATAAACCATCATAACTTACTGATACAATGGCATATGGAGTTGAATTTTTGCTCATTGTATTCACTATGAATTTGTGCATCCACCAAGGTATAGTGTTTGCCAAAGATATTCTTCTGTGATCCAGAAGAAAGGTGAATTCATTGAAGAAAGATTGTCATAAATTCTTTCGTCACTGCAACGTAAACAAACGTCTGTAACTCAGAAACCCACCTGTGTATGAAGATGAACAAGGATATTTGAACATCTATGAATCGGGGAACATAATGATTCCCAGGATGTATCCACTGGAGTGTCAATTCACTGACCAGCAAGGTGGTAAAAACTTGCATAAATATATTCTGGAGCTTGCATTTTTTACCTATTGTTTTTAAATGTGTTTTATTACAAAAGTAGTACATATAAAGATCGATGGTTTTCTAAAATTAGGTCACATATTGGAATAAATAAACTGGACAAAAACACATGGATCACATGAAAAATTTACATACATTTTTACCACTTAGTATGCAATATAACTTAAGGTTCAAATCAATAACACTTATACACCACTGGATTAACCTATTCATGAAAGGTAAAAAAATTTTGTGTTGGTACAGTAAAGGGCATGTGAGTTATGGGTACTTATTTATAATGCAGTAAAGTCAAGTTTACTATCGTCACAGTGTCTTTGGTGGAATGGCCTGATTCTTTGTGCTCATGTAAGAATACAGGGAAAGCAACATATACTGTATCTTGATGAATTTACCAGTTCATAATAAACTTTATACCCTGTTACAGTCACAAATTATCACTGATTAAACAAGCCCTGTAGTTTATTTGTTGCATTGTTGCTGTACAAATCAAATTTCTTGCTGTTTCAACTGTCTAGAGCTATACAGGTAACTTCAAGACTATTCAACGTAAAAGGCTGAAACTTTATCACTCTATTCCTTTGTTACTATTGATAACAGAGAAGCAATAAACTTTAGTTCAAGGAATGTGTGAAAATGACCAGCTATAACTCAGCCAGTCACACATGTTATATACAGCCTGTAATTACTGCCACACGTACCTCAGACAATTTAGGAGTTCCGGACAGTATGCACAAGAATCTGTAGTACAGTTCGAATTTTCAACTACATACAAACACAAGTTTTAATATTACATACATAGTATGGCTTAGATGTCTTACTTCTTAAATCAATACAATCAGATTGGGATCCAGATGGAGACATAAAATTATTATTACATGAACATATACCATCATCATTGCATCTAGAATTTCCTCCACATAATGAGGGGTCTCCTGTACATTCAGCTATACAATCAGCCAAGTACACAAGATGTTATAGCGCTATCCACAAAATTGATTAATATACAAGGTGTGAATAAAAAATACATATGGCATGTAAATTTCATTCTAAAAAATTAATAGGCCATATGTATTCTTTGCAAACTAAATTTGCGACCAGATTTTGGAAAATCAGTCTTAAAGCCACATGTGAAATACATAGATATCTACACTTAGATGTCACCATTAAAGCATTTATCCTGTTAAAATATTTTACAGAATGTCTTGTAATTCAGGGTACTGACTACTGATCTAATCACAGTAACCGAGTAGAAATTTGCACTGTTTTATTTTAATCACAAATATTCCCTAAGGCTGATTTTCCAAAATCTGGTTACATAACATAAATGTGCTTCACATATGTGCTATATTTGGCTGTACATAGCATGCCCTGATTATGATTGAAACTTTTCTTGAAACAAATGCATGAAATATAGTCATGATATCTTGGCATAAAATATGTTGTGACAATCACATAAATGCCATGATATACCGTATATATGTACACAGTTTAATTGTATTAATGCTTTACAGTGACCAGCACTGAAGGTCTGCAGCAACATGTGCTGCAGCCTTAGGATTACCTAACCTAATTTCAAGGACTTAGACTTAGTGACTTATAGCTGAAAAGGTGTAACAGAAAAGGGGCCTAAGTAAGGAAAAAAAATCCCTCCAGCCCCAGGATTGAAAAGTTTGGTAAATTTATGAGAGTTGTTGTAGAAATTAAAACCCCCATCAATATCATTGTAACTCCAATGCTTCATGACTAACAGGCAATCTACTCTCACTGCATTAACAGTCCTCAAATGTGACCCAATTAGTGAAAAGGTACCTTTCCATACATTGTTAAATACATAAATATAGCAGTTTGAAGTTTTCAATCATGAAGCTCTAGCCACCAAATGTGACCAGATCTGCAAGAACCCCATATGTTAGTGCATTTTTCGAATTCCATTTTATTACATTTTCTTTATCCAGATAGCCAAAGGAATGGCCAACCAAAGTTTCAGCTCTAGAAGCCAAGAACTTTCGAAGCTACAATGTTGCAAAGTGTCAACAGCAGAAATATCGATTTGTACAGTGACAGTACAGAAAATAAACTACAGATGCTTAAATAAACGGTCATAACTTTTGAATGCAGTCCTCTACTAAGATTCAACATATATAATCAGATTCTGCGAATCCATTGCTGGATAAGTTTTGTCTTTCAGACCTTTCCTACAAGTAGGAGGGCGAAGGCAAAAATGCGGGAGAAAAAAATGATGATAACCACTCGTCCAATGCAAGGCAAACTAACGCTCTCTTCTCTCTCCTTTGGAGTACTGACACAAAACAAAGATTATTGAATTCCTCTTGCTTTGGGGATCACAATGCTGCCATAGCATTTGCTGTTATCCCTTTTCTTCATTGTGAAACAAGCACTCAACAAATTTACAGATATTTTTTTTGATTTTGTAAATATTTCACCCATTGAGTTTATTACGTTCTACTGTAAAATTAGGCTTGCTCTAACATATGAGATTCTTGCAGATCCGGTCACAAATTTTCACCACTGGCGGAGCTATTTGTGTGTATCTATTACTAGCATTGGTACTTGCCCTATGTGCAGGGACCACGTTACAACAACCGAGCATTAAACATCAGTGCCATTCATGTCCTGCAGCATGTATGGTGATACGATTTTTTAATACCACCATCTTGCAAAGTATACCGGAATGATGGGAAGCATGCAGGTACTCCTGAACCAGTAGCTAAGCTAAAACTACTGTAGAAATGTGTATGCTTATAACACACAAGTGCGAACAATGTGGATGATTCTAGTGGTATATACCTGTCCTATAATGGAGGCTATACCTGTAGCATCATTTGATAATATACCACAAAAGACATTAATTTATTGGTACCTGCCCTACAATGCAGAAGTTGCCTATACCACACAGGTGCAAACTATATTATGTGGTGTTAGTATAGTACCTGTCATGTAGGTCATACATATATGACATTTAACTTACTGACAACAAAAAAAAACTACATAATGTAAGTTAAGTAACATGCCTATGGTGCAGGCTGAGCTTTGTATGCTAACAAAACTACACTCCCTATAATGTTCCCTTTACTACACTACAACCTATACCTATTGTCATCACCTCTAACCTCCAAGATCCCTACATTTACAGCACTACTGTACTGTATGATATTTTGAGTAAGCTACTGTATATACTACTGACTATTATCACCCATTGTCATCGCTTTTGTACAGCTACTACTAACTATTATCAACCAATACAGTGGAACCTATTACTCAGGACACTTGAAAATGAGGACACCTGCATAATCTGGACGCTTGGTAATGGTCCTAAAGTATCCCTTAGTATGTAAACTGAACTGGAAAATCAGGAAACCTTGATAATCAGGACACTTTTGGTCAGTCCCAGGTGTCCTTAATACACAGGTTTCACTGTAGAGTGAGAAAAATAACACGAAAAGAACACACAACAGAAAAATCTGTTACCAAAAAGGCCACCAAAACGAAAAAAAGTAATAGTAAAACAGGTTGTTGAAAACAGAAAAAGTTGTAACAAAAAGGTTTGGAAAAAGAAAAGGGCCACGTTCTGTACTGTTTGAATGCAACATCGCTACATGCGAGTGTGAGTGATTAAACAACTTACGAATTTAGTTTCGCGTGGGCAGACCCACTCTTTGTGCAGTGCTTATCGGGTGATAATTAGCTACGAGAGGGTCTGGTATAGTTCGAATAGCAAAGTTGTTCTGACACCCTGAGCTTTTTCAGGATGAAAATGGAACACTTCATCATGCCACGTCACGTTGTGGGTTGTTAACAAATTTCTTTCTCTGTTGACATTAAGCTACCAATCCGCAATATGACATGGCATGATGAAAATTAACCAAGTGTTTCATTATCACCCTGAAAAAGCTCAGGATGTCAGAACAGCTTTGCTATTCAAACTATACCAGACCCTCTTGCAGCTAGGCACTTATAATTATCAATTAATAAGCGCCGTGCGAAGAGTGGGTCTGGCCATCCGAGACTATTGATTAAGGGGCGTGGCAGCTGTTTTGATCGCAAGTATTTATTCTTCACATTGAAGGATGTAGAATCACAACGGAAATGGCTACTACACCCCTTAATTAGCAAGTCATGGCTAATCTGCTCGTGTGATTTGTAAAAATAACATTTTTAAAAATTGTTAATTTAAAATTGAAGTAGGGATCTATGCAATAAAAAGTAGTGAAACAAGAGATGAATGATGGTATTACAGCATAGCTCGGTGGAATAGTCCCTACTTTAGCACATTTGCTATAATTTTGTTCAATGCCAAAGTAGGGACTTTTCCACCAAGCTATGCTGTAATACCACCATTTATCTCTTGTTTCACTACTTTTTATTGTATAGATCCCTACTTCAATTTTAAATTAACAATTTTAAAATACTGGTTTGTTCAGTTTTTTTGTTGTACTATATAATAGCTAGCTGTAGCAAATAAGAAACACACACATAACAACCACGAAGTTACATAAAAACTATATAGCTAGCTATTAAGTTCCTGTATGTTAGAGTTAAAGTACCGCTACGCGTGTGTATGGAAAATACAGTATAAGGGTATTTGCCTCGAGACACCCCTCAAGTACTGTATTTTCCGTACACACAAGCAAGGCGGTGCTTTAAGTGTTATATTGTACTTCCTGGTCATCTGGCTCGGAGCGATTTTCTCTAGTACTCAAACCGCTGTGATTTTCGGCAATAAGGATATCAGTAAGTGTTTACCTAATCTATTTGTAGTCGTAGAACGAACTAATAGGATTAGCTTGGCTAGTTTTAGTGATTACAATGTCACGCAGGTGATCAATCGGGCTGGAGTTGTGTTTAAAAAGCTTCATGATCAAATGATCAGTAAGTGTTTATACAATCTATTCCTAGCTGTAGAACGAACTCATAGGATTAGTTTGGCTGGTTTTGGCAATTTACAGTGTGTTGTTTATATAAAATTCCTTAAACAAATTCTCTGCATAACTGTACTGTATTTGCCCAAGTGTGCTGTATTTGCCCAAGTGTGCTGTATTTGCCCAATTAGTGCATAACTGTACTGTAGTACAGTTATGCAGTTGATTAGTACTGTATGGAGAATACGATATGTGGCATCGCTTTGATCCTCCCACGCGAAGTACAATATAGATTATTAAAGTACGTACTGTGCCAAAATTGGAAGCACATAGGCCCGTAGTAGTGTGCATAGCTTACCTTTGATCGTAGTAGCAGTGGCGCTTAGATCTATGACCTGTCTCTGTACGATGGTTTGCATTCTATTCACCCAGGCCGGAAGTTGTTCGAACAAACAGGCCCTTTCAGTTGTCTGGAGCTTAGTCTCGACTAACAGGATGAAGTAAAACAATTTCTACTCAAGTACTATCCAATCACTCGCTGATCTCGCCGTCCAGCACTGAATGGCTGAGTCAGTGTGTTCAGAGGAACAAGCTGTTGAGATTTTTTTTATGGTAATCTGAGGATTTTTTTGGGAAATTGAAAATTACAGCAGAAAATGTAAACAAATAAAATAACAACTAACTACCAAACTAAACTACAAGCTAACTTATAACTATGCCAAAATTTAATTACAAAAGTAACTAGACATTGAGAGCAGGGAAATCAGCTGTCGAGAATCAGTCCGTCTATTAACTAACAAATCTCTTCATCAATTGCAGTTCAGGTGTTGGCAAAAGTCGAAGTTACAACTCAGCAGCCTTTAATGTTTCACATGCAACATTTGAAATTATAAGCGCTTTCTGAAATAATTTTGTGGTGTCTACAGAATAGTGTTGATACGGAAAATTAACGCCTCGGTTTGGTTTTAATGCTTGAAGAAGAAGACAACCAACTTGATTGAAGATAAAAGGAAAGACAAAGTGCACAGGGCGTACACTCGTCGGAACCTCAAAAGGCACATCCCACCGGTGAGTTTGTTGTGGTGTAAAATGGTGACTGTGTGCTGTTTCATTTAGGCTCTAGGCTTGCGACTGTGGTCAGCGAGTGAGTGAGTGAGTGAGACGAAGTTTCAAGATTTTTTTTAAAATTCTATATTCAGTCACCAGTGTTTTCTTGTTTTTAATGCTGTATTTCAGGTTAGATGGACTAATATTATTCCATAAAGGTGATTTTTGTGTCGTAAGATGCCTCTAAGATGATTTTTAAAGGTGGAATTTTAAGCGGCACGTGTCATTTTCGGGGCTCCCTACTTTAACAGTACAACCGTACTGTTTGATTGGCAGGTAAAACTTAAGGCAATTGTAATGCTATTCACTAAATTCACCAAAGTTTTTACTGCCATAGTTTTTTACTCTATAGTAACTACACAAGGAAAAATGCCAATAAAGATTGAGATACTCTAATAAAGCAGTAAGATACATCTATACAAAAAAGGGTGTGGCCCCCAAAAAAGCCAGGGTGAAAAAGATGTGAAATCAAAGGTGGCAGCTAAGAAATGACCATGATGGTAGGTTAATGGCAAAAATTTTAATAACGACAATTCAGGCGAATTTGTGTTGCCTAGGATTCGGCACCAAATTCACCTGAATTGTCATTATTAAAATTTTGCTATTAACTTACCATCACAGCCATTTCTTGGCCACCACCTTGATTTCACATATTTTTTCACCCTGGATTTTTGGGGGCTGCACCCTTTTTTCACAGCTTGGCTGTTGTATAGATAACACTTCTTTTTGTATTTGTATACTCCAAAGCTACCTGCAGCCAGCTTTGTAGTTCTTTTACTTGTCTTTTTCTTTACTGCAAAAGGAGGAAGACATCAATACCTGAATTCTCTGGATACTTTTTTATAATGATACTTTTTAAAATAAAATTAATACTGTATGAAAATTATCACATGTTCACTCTCCTACAGGTAGACTACTGTGTAGCAGAAATCTCTACAAGGTAACTTGTTTGTAGCTGAAGTCTACAGGGTGACTTGTTTGTTGCTGAATTCTCTACAGGGTGATTTGTTTGTAGCTGAACTCTCCACAGGATGACTAGTTTGTGATTGAACTCTCTCCAGGGTGGCATATTTGTAACTGAACTCTCTACAGGGTGATTTGTTTGTAGCTGAAGTCTACAGGGTGACTTGTTTGTTCTGAACTCTCTACAGGGTGACTTGTTTGTAGCTGAACTCTCTACAGGGTGACTTGTTTGTGATTGAACTCTCTCTAAATAATAGTTAGACGTCAAGAACCAGGGATCTACGGGATTTAGAAAACTTGAAGGCCCTGGGCTGTAGTGCCCGAGCGAAGCGAGGGCGCTACTAAGGGCCTGAGGGTTTTCTAAATCCCGTAGAACCCAGTGGTTCTTGACGTCTAACTTATTTAGACTACAACTCGTTATTGTACCTTGAGTTGACAGCTGCTTGTAAATGGGAAATGTATGGCTAATTACTAGAAACAAGCCCTCTACACCTCCCTACATGGCGGGACCTCAGCGGGGCTGTTGCTACCCGTTTAAACGCTCATGCGTTGTCAATGTTACAGGCGCGTGCTATGTATCGAAGTACTGGACTCAGCGACTGGACTACAACTCATTGTTGCTGTTGTTGTGCCTCGACAGCTGCTTGTAAGCAAGTAATGTGGTGTTGATTAGTACAAACAAGCCCATTACACCTCCCTCTAATTCAGTACGGCTGTTACTAGCCATTTAAACGCCCATGCATTGCCAATGTTACAGGCACATAATTATCGTGTTTCGTATCGCCTCAGAGAGTGGTCTCTAATGGACATGAGCGTGGCTCTACGAGATTTAGAGACTACGTTTTCAGCCAATCAAATTTCAGTATCAAACTTGTAGTAGTCTAAGATGACTTATTTGTAACTGAACTCTCTACAGGGTGATTTGTTTGTAGCTAAATTCTCTACAGGATGACTTGTTTGTAGCTGAACTATCTACAGGGTGACTTGTTTGTTGCTGAATTCTCTACAGGGTGACTAGCTTGTAGTTGAACTCTCTACATGGTGATTTGATTGTAGCTGAACATTCTAATAGAGTGACTTAATAAGTAGCTGAATGTTCTATTAGGGTGACTTCACTATTAGAGTATCTTGATCATGCACTTGTTATACCTAGTTGACTTTCGTAGTGTAACTCAGTGGTTTTTAATCTGATTCCTTGGAAACTACTGAAAGATCATTCTAAAATAATTATTCTACCTCTCTACCTATTTTCAGCTGATTCCATTAGCTAGTTTTCCTGGTAGGCGTGGTAAGTAATATTTTTTTATTAGCAACACTTGATCATGCGATTTTACATATGGTTGGCGTTTTTGTTATAACTCCATAACTGTTACTGCGATTTCTATCAAACCACAAAAGGTTTGCACTATTATAGTTACTCCATGTACAGACCAATTTTCAATTTATTCTGTCAAGCAGTTCACCCTGGAGGTGTGACAACTCGCTTTTGGATTTTTGAAATATCATGCATAACTCTCTTGTTCTTTGTCTAATCTGTACCAAAATTGGACTGTAATGTGCAGTATTACATTCTTAGTAAATCAACCAAAGCACAAGCAAATTATTACAATTTTTCTAAAGTGTGCGAGATGAAGAAGAATAAGAAGATTAAGAAAAAAAATACGAAGAAAATAAGACGAACTTTGAAGGTGTGTATTTCAGTGATGGATGAGCGGATTCACCTCAAATTTGGAATGGGTGGTGCCCTACCCCAAGGGAGTTTTCATAGCAAAAATGGTTAATTTCCATTTGGCCATTATCAAGCTACGGATGCGTGAAAACGGTGTTTTCTTGGTTCCTGTAAAATACACACTTGTCTGTTGTGTGCCCACACTGGCTGTACTTGGCTGCATGACACACTATCGTGTGTCTTGAATTTAATAGAATATTCTAATAGAACATTCATAACGGACTGCAGGTATAGTTTTATTAAAGAATAATGTAAATACAAGAAACATTAAAGTTTGATTTTTTTAACTGGAGAATTTGGATAGCTATTTTGATCACTACAATACTGCTGACCAACCATATTGATAGGACCAAGAGTATATAATAGAAACCAAGAGTGTCGAACGGGTGTATTACCCAGTGATTAATCATTGCGTAAAGTAACACGGATATTTCAGTAATTGTTCGTTTTCATTGTCATAAAGGGTTGCTGTGTTTAACCCAATTCGGCCACTAAACCAAGCGAAAACATGATAGCGTTAAGAGAATTAGCTAATGTTAAAGTTCTGGCACTGCCAAGTGGATCCCTGAACTCGTTTGTGTAACCGTTGTTTTAGTGAGCTGGAGATATCTTGGGTCCTTACTACACTTTCTTTGTACAATAAATGTTGAATATTCGGTTGAATAACACGGAAAACTGACAAACAAAGACCCGTTGCCACGTACGCATTTCAAACTACCATTTCATGTAAACTAACAATTACTGAAATATCCATGTTACTTTACACAATGATTAATCACGGGCTAATACACCGTTCGATACTCTTGGTTTCTATTATATACTCTTGATAGGATCTAAAGGGAGCAAAGCAACTAAGCATATTATAATGAATAGTTTGTATTATCCATACAACATGAACTAGTAAATTTTGAAGCAAAAAATCTGGCAGTGGCTGGGGGCTGTGCCTCAGATCCCCGCATCAAACTTACTACCAAATCTGGATACTCCCTTGGAAAAATCCTGGATTTACCTCTGGTTACATATCTCACCTATATATGTGTACAAACATAGTGTAATTGTCGATGAACTAGCTAGCTAGTTATACTGAATTAAACCTCGCATGAATACATGTGACCGGATTTTGGAAAATCACCCTCAATGTCACATTTTACAACTGGAATATTCATGATCAAAATAAGGTATTACAAAACATTACAGTGATTAGATTATTAGTCAGTACCCTGCATTACAAGAAATTCTGTGAAATATTTTAACAGGTGGACAAGTGCTTTAGTGGTGACATACGTAAGTGTAGATTTCTATGTATTTCACATGTGACATAGATCTCTGCTTAAATAACAAGGAAAATTATTTTAGTGGCACTTTACATAGACGAAGTCGACATCTGGGTTCACCCCTTTTTTCAGTTATATCTACCGGACTACTAGCAAGCCAGGTGTAAGTACAAAATAATACAAACAAACATACCGCTATTAATCTTTTTCCTGGTCTTGGCATGGTGAACTTCGTGTTGGGTGTGGCCACCTTAATTACTTTCCTTTACGTGGAGCGCATCCACTGGCAGCCGGCATGATGACTTGAGACTTGGTGTGCCAGCTGGCAACAATTCCAAAAACAAATGATCAGTAGTTTGTACATCTAAATCGGTTTGAATCCGCCTGGTCGATTAACTGCATTGTAGTGGGCGTCACGTGCTAGCTGTTTTGATAGGCGTTAAATAAAATAGTCATACGGTTTCTATCACCTCCACGAAAACACCCGCCCATTATACGTCCCTTCGTTCAACATGGATTCTATTCCCGGTGAGTACGAAGCCTTAGGCCTTGTAGTTTTCTCAAACATTATTTTATTTATTACTATTTTTTCATATATTGCATTTCGTATTATTCTTAGTACTTGGTTGTATAATTATTACTAGGCCTGGGGGACATACAACCAAGAACAAACACCAATGGGGCAATCTACATATGGGGCATGTAAAACAGTGCATGACCAGCAAAGTGTGTGTGGATGGAAACGATGCACAAACAGTAAACATAAGTGATATCAAGACACACGGTACTGTGTCGTGCAGCCCAAGAAGCCAGCGCGCCACACCCGTGAGTATATTGACAGGAAGAACGAAAACGTCATTTTCACACCTTTGTATCTCAGTGATCACATATCCGATTAGAACCAAATTTGTTACACAGTTGCCCGCCAGCCAGGGGAGGCTACATTCCAAATTTGAAGGAAATCGCCCCAGCCATTTCCGAGATACGAACTGCCAAAGTTTCGTTTTTTTTTCTTCGTTTTTTTTTTTCTTCTTCTTCTTCGTCTTTTCGCACACTTGCAAAAATTGCTATAACAAGCAAACGCATGCTCCAATCGCCTTGAAATTTGGCACACAGAAAGGGAGTCCAAAGGCGCAGCAAGAAGCAAGTCACCATCTGAAGAGTTAAGCAAATATATCACTATAGAGATTCAGAACATTACAAGTCACACTGAAGAAAGTTCAGCTATAAACAAGTCATGCACCCTGTAGAGAATTCAGCTACAATTAAGTCACTCTCTAGAGAATTCAGCTACACAGAATTCAGCTACACACAAGTCACTGTGGAGAGAGTTCAGCTACAAACAAATTACCCTGTAGAGAGATCAGCTACAAATAAAACACTTTGCAGAGTGTTCAGCTACAACAAATCAACCTTTAGAGTGATCAGCAATGAACAAATCAACACAAATCTACCTGTAGAGAGATCAGCTAGAAACTACACACAATGTAAGGAGTTCAGCTACAAGCAAATCACCCTTTAGTGAGTTCAGCTACAAATAAATCAACCTGCAGTGAGATCACCTACAAAAAAGCACCTTGTACAGAGTTCAGCTACAAACAAATTACCCTGTAGAGAGATCGGCTACAAACAAATCAACCTGTAGAAAGATCAGCTACACACAAATCAACTTGTAGAGAGATCAGCTAGAAACTACACACAATGTAAGGAGTTCAGCTACAAGCAAATCACCCTTTAGTGAGTTCAGCTACAAACAAATCAACCTGCAGTGAGATCACCTACAAAAAAGCACCTTGTACAGAGTTCAGCTACAAACAAATTACCCTGTAGAGAGATCAGCTACAAATAAAACACTTTGCAGAGTGTTCAGCTACAACAAATCAACCTTTAGAGTGATCAGCAATGAACAAATCAACACAAATCTACCTGTAGAGAGATCAGCTAGAAACTACACACAATGTAAGGAGTTCAGCTACAAGCAAATCACCCTTTAGTGAGTTCAGCTACAAATAAATCAACCTGCAGTGAGATCACCTACAAAAAAGCACCTTGTACAGAGTTCAGCTACAAACAAATTACCCTGTAGAGAGATCGGCTACAAACAAATCAACCTGTAGAAAGATCAGCTACACACAAATCAACTTGTAGAGAGATCAGCTAGAAACTACACACAATGTAAGGAGTTCAGCTACAAGCAAATCACCCTTTAGTGAGTTCAGCTACAAACAAATCAACCTGCAGTGAGATCACCTACAAAAAAGCACCTTGTACAGAGTTCAGCTACAAACAAATTACCCTGTAGAGAGATCGGCTACAAACAAATCAACCTGTAGAAAGATCAGTTACACACAAATCAACTTGTAGAGAGATCAGCTAGAAACTACACACAATGTAAGGAGTTCAGCTACAAACAAATCACCCTGTAGAGAGTTCAGCTAAAACAAATCAACCTGCAGAGAGATCAGCTACAAATAAATCACTTTATAGACAGTTCAGCTACAAACAAATTACCTTGTAGAGAGATCGGCTGCAAATTAATCAACCTGCAGAGAGATCAGCTACACACAAATCAACTTGTAGAGAGATCAGCTACAAACAAATCACCCTGTAGAGAGATCAGCTAGAAACTAGATACAATGCAAGGAGTTCAGCTACAAGCAAAATCACCCTTTAGTGAGTTCAGCTACAAACAAATCAACCTGCAGTGAGATCACCCACAAAAACGCACTTGTGCAGAGTTCAGTTACAAACAAATCACCCTGTATCAGGTAGAAGAATTCACCTTGTAGAGAGTTCAGCAACAAAGAAACCACCATGTAGAGAGTTCAGCTGCAAACAAATCACCCAGTAGAAAGATCAGCTAGAAGAAGTTACCTTGTAGAGAGTTCAGTTACAAAGAAACCATCATATAGAGAGTTCAGCTACAAAGAAATTACCCCGTAGAGAGTTCAGCTAGAAGAAGTCACCTTGTAAAGAGTTCAGCTACAAAGAAACCATCATGTACAGAGTTCAGCTACAAAGAAACCACCTGTACAGAATTCAACTACAAACAAATCACCCTGTATAGAGATCAGCTAGAAGAAGTTACCTTGTAGATAGTTCAGCTACAACAATTCACCCTGTAGAAAGATCAGCTAGAAGAAGTCACCTTGTAGAGTGTTCAGTTACAAAGAAACCATCATGTAGAGAGTTCAGCTGCAAACAAATCACTCTGTAGAGAGTTCAGCTACAAAGAAACCGCCATGTAGAGAGTTCAGCCTCATACAAACCACCTTGTAGAGAATTCAACTACAACAAATCACCCTATAGAGAAGAAGTTACCTTGTAGAGAGTTCAGCTACAAAGAAACCATCATGTAGGGAGTTCAGCTACAAAGAAACCACCATGTAGAGAGTTTAGCTGCAAACAAATCACCTGTAGAGAGTTCAGCTAGAAACAAATCACCCCGTAGAGAGATCAGCTGGACGAAGTCACCTTGTAGAGAGTTCAGCTACAAAGAAACCATCATGTAGACAGTTCAGCTACATTTCAAGTCACCCAGTAGAGAGTTCAGCTACAAAAAATCACCTTGTAGAGAGTTCAGCTAGACGAAGTCACCTTATAGAGAGTTCAGCTACAAAGAAACCATCATGTAGAGAGTTTGGCTACAAAGACACCACCATGTAGAGAGTTTAGCTGCAAACAAATCACCTGTAGAGAGTTCAGCTAGAAACAAAATACCCTGTAGAGAGACCAGCTAGAAGAGGTTACCTTGTAGAGAGTTCAGCTACAAAGAAACCATCCTGTATTTAGTTCAGCTACATTTCAAGTCACCCAGTAGAGAGATCAGCTGCAAAAAAATATCCTGTGGGGCATAATGGGCCTGTAATAAACATATGTATATAATTTGTATAATTACTAATAAAATCAAAAATAATTGAAGTACTAAAATTCTTCAAGTTATTTTCTTCTTCCTGTAATAAAGAAAAAAACACATGGGTTAAAAAAGCCCCAAAGCCAGCCATAGGCCGGCTTTGCAGTATACAAATACAAAAAGAAGTAATATCTAATCAAAAACAGCCAAGCTGTAAAAAAAGGTGCGGCCCCCAAAAAGGCCATGGTGAAAAAAGATGTGAAATCCAAGGTGGCGGCCAAGAAATGGCTGTGATGGTAGGTTAATGGTTACATTTTAATAACGACAATTCAGGTGAATTTTGTGCCGCTTGGTCTTGGCACCAAATTCACCTGAATTGTTGTTATTAAAATGTAACCATTAACCTACCATCACAGCCATTTCTTGGCCGCCACCTTAGATTTCACATCTTTTTTCACCATGGCCTTTTTGGGGGCCGCACCTTTTTTTACAGCTTGGCTGTTTTTGATTAGATATGCAATTACAATCGTGAGGGCCTGCTACTATTACGTTGTACTGAATACCTGACCATGGAAGACCACATAATGCATTGTCACCAGCCCTGCATGATTCTCACAAGTTGAGGTGCAAGTGCATGCTCTCATATCTACGGTATTGATATTGAATCTCATGCCTACAAGCAATGAAGCTTATACATCTATTAAACAGTCCTAAAAATATAATGTTTAATCAGGGTAGTGGATTAAGACATGCATGAATGCTGAAGTTTCCAAGGGCAGATGTCAATGATAAAAGAAGCAGGGTATTTCACTAGAAATTGTTATCTGAGTTTTTTGATATGAGCTGGGCCATAAGTCCTAAAGTGATAACATGGATATACTACAAGATGAAATATAGGAGATACACAATACAGGAGATACAATGTAGGTGATACACAATACTGTATGCAAGCCAACAAAGGGAGACAGCCAAGCCATCCATAAGCCAGAAGACTGCTAGGTGAAGGCAAAATGTACAATACAAGAAAACATTAAAACATACCATGCTCTTTACAATACATTTACAAACACTAGAGGTAGCCAAGCTAACTAGAGCCTAGCAAGCCAGGCGGAAGTACAAAATAATACAAACAAACATACCGCTATTAATCTTCTTCCTGGTCTTGTGCAGCATGGTGAACTTCCTTCATGTTGTTGTGTTGGGCATGGTCGCCTTAATTACTTTCCTTTATGTGGAGTGCATCCACTGGCAGCTGGCATGACGACTTGGGACTTGGTGTGCCAGCTGGCAACAATTCCAAAAACAAATGATCAGTAGTTTGCTCGTCTAGATTGCTGTTTGAATCCGCCTGGTCGGTTAACTGCATTGTAGTCGGCATCACGTGCTATCTGTTTTGATCGGCGTTAAATAGAATAGTCGTACGGCTTCTATCACTTCCACGAAAACACCTGCCCATTATACGATTGTCTCTTCATACAACATGGATTCTATTCCTGGTTAGTGCAAAGCCTTAGGCCTTGTGGTTTTCTCAAACGTTATTTATTTACTATTTATTTATTTATTTCATTATTAATGGTGTGATTTTAACTGCATTTCGTATTATCTTTAGTATTTGGTTGTATAATTAGTATTTTACAGTGACCAGCACTATAAATAAATAAACAAGTACAATGGAGCTTCACAAATTCCTGTAGACAAATGGTTTCTCACTGCAAGTGGTCCAGCCGGACCAAGTAAAGCTGCCACATATGGCACGTTGATCTCTCACTGCTGAATCAGCTTGAGTTTGAGGTATTAAGTTAGTGTGGTGCAACGGTAAGACGCTTACAGCATCACCCTGGATCATGATCACTCTTAATCTTGTAAGGCCAGTAGAGTATACCTAGGTGCAACCAGTGAGGCCAGATCAGTCGCAAGATATTATGTGATTACAAGTGTGGTTTGTGCACAGTAGAAACCAGCATGGTGATACAGTTTTGCCAAGTTTGTTAACTTGTGAATCAGTACATGTACAACATCAAAGGAAAGAAGATTTTAAATGGAAGTGAAGGTGTACCCCAACTACTGAAAAGCAACATGGCCATTTTGCTTCACTTCCAACTATGCTCCACCCGTTATACAGTGTTACAAATGAAGAATAGTATGGAAGTGTCTCTGCAATCAATCCACTCACTATGGAAATTTCGGACAATATTATTTTCTGTAAAGAAAGCCATTATATTGCTACTAAAAGGCAAATTTCAGGCTTAAGCAATTGAAGAAATCAAGCACGTAGCATTTACCATAGTCAAGTTATGTTTGGCTGAAGGCATCAGTTGGAAATTCTATTTAAAATAACACTTTAAAATTTTAATAGCAACTTGTAAGAAGCATTTTGGGTCACTCTGAAAACATATTTGGGTCTGATTGTTTTGTTACCTGAAGGAAAGTTTTCAATTGATATGAAAGTGCCAATTTTCATGATCCCGTATTAGTGCACTGTTTGATTCTTCATCTATAACACTGTAAAATGGCTGGAAATGAGTGGAATGACCACGTTGATTTTTAGGAAAATTAGAAATGAGTAAGAATTATGAAAATAAAAGGCCTAGGGAAGTTACCTAGCATAAGCAACCATTTATTGGATGGGTTCAATTACCGGAAACGCATGCTTCAATTATCGGACGGGTATTATACTAATACAAACAGTGGTACAGAGAAATGGCATGGTTGACAAAGAGTGTGTTATGTTTGTTAAAGGTTGCTGATACAGGAATGGACAAAGGTTAACAGTTTGTGTAACATTCGTACTGTAGATTTCAATGTTAGCCGCCAAACAATAAAGGAAACAAGGTATGATCAAGGCCAGCAGTCACTAAAACTTCCACAGAAAACATGATATGGCTAGTGTCAAACTTGCCAGTTGAACTGGCATAACCTATTAGATGACTTGGCAGCTGTAACGAAGGCAAAGACTGGTGAAAATGTAGTCCAAAATAGTGCACTACCATCTAGCCAACTGTTGAGAAGTGTAGGAAACCTAATATTCATCTCCATGACCAGAGTTCAAGTGTGCCACCAAGCTTCCCTACTAAGCATCTAGAAACCACCAAGAGATCAAGAATAGAACCAAGAGAAGGAATTACAATTAGTTGAGAGCTGGTTGTTCCACTATTACCTACTGTAGAGCCCTTAAATGACCACTGTGTGTTTAATTATCAAGCAATTTATGTGTGCAATTTTACAACAAAACATCATAGCTCATACAATATGTGCTGAAATTTTGTATGGATGTCGGTTAGACCTTCATAAATATACAGGACTTTTTTTCAGATTTTTGTGAGGTTCCAGTGTGAGGCCATGACCAGTTATTGGACCATTGTCCAATAAAATTGAAACACGCAATTCTATGGAGTTCCGTTGATTGAGCCATGGTTCCGTTACTTCGACTATTCATGTTTTCAGCTGTTACTGGTCACCTTTTGACACCAAATTTGATACACGGGAAGACAAAGTCAAGTGAATACCTTTGCCAAAAATAGTGCTCCAGAAATGTTCTGACGAGAAGGGACATGTGGTGAGAATAAATGTTCCTTTAATTGGTTGCTTATGCTATACACACAAGTCAACTATTGTGGTATCCCTTTCTTGAACCTATAGACCAATTATAAAGTTGTTACAACTGCATAGCATATGTAAGTCGCCAATTATCAGCACCATTTCATTACGCAGTTGTAATTCCTTAATTCAATGATGTATGAACTTCCGGTTTGAACCATTTAACAGAGCAGTCCTTCATCTCTTAGCGCACTAAAGTTTAATTTTCTCATGTGAGTAAACGTCTTGTTATAAAGAAAATCGCAATGCATATCGTGTGCCAATTATTGGCATGGGGTACCTATTATCGGCAACTTTACTTTCATGATTGACTAATTATTGGCACAATGTGCGATTTTGTGTGTAACTCCATGATGCCTCATTGGTTCTTTGCGAAAATTGTATGGGAGGTGCAGTCCTTGGATAAGTCCATTTTCCAGAAGTTTTATGAAGATCAGGCCAGCCGTTCAAGAGATATTCAGGTTAGATGTAAAAGCATACTGGATTCTAATACAAAATTACTTTTACGCAATTGCATGCTCAACCAGCATAATATAGCTTGTATAGTGTTTTAACAACAATAATCACAGAATGAAAACAATTCTAAGAAATGTTTTAGAGGATATAACAGCCCATTGTGGAACTTGGTAGCCTCCATATACCCTGTAGCCCCCCAGTTTACAAGTGCCGATAATTGGTGCCTGCTGATAATTGGCAACTTAAGCTAAAACTAGCTACATGTAGCTATTCATAACAAAGTATTTAAGTCTGTACTACTAAGTTATATATATATATACATATAATGATGCTACCGACTATATATACTGAAGCAAAATATATTAGTAAACTCTAAAATTAATCAGCTGTTGGTACATAACTTTTTGCAACAATGGACAATGCTAGAGCAGCTTTGAACCTGATTAGGCCTATTGTTAAGCTGGTTAAAACTTTTAGCTACTAGCTACCATCATAGATACACAGTATAATTCATACACAAATACTGACTGTATTTATTCTGTCTATGTTATGGTGTTGGAACTAATAGTCAAAAATTCTACCTAGGCTCAAACAAAAATAGACCACAGCCCCAAATAGTGAATAACACTAGAGTCATTTATAGATTTGAGGTTCGTTTTGTCTCGTCATAGGGAGTTTTTAAAAATAGTTGTTCCAATACTGAATAAAGACAGGGTTAGAATATGTAGTATTGGAACACTATTTTTGCTGTGATAGTATATACTACGTACCCGGGATTGTGTACCGACTTCATTAACACTTATCAACACTTCAATATACGGTCTTCTGTTAGTAATCGTAAATGTTTCCCATAAAACTGGCCACCTCCTGGCAATTTTACCAATACGAAAGAATTAACCTCTTTAACATTACATAAACAATGAAAGGATACACTAGAACACTTCTCAATAGACTGAATTACCAGGAAAACGCTTGAAATACAGCATAAGCATCGTGCAAGTGATTTTACAAGCCTCAAACTTGCCACCATATTTCATCGAATAACAACTCAAAAAACCAAGCTACAATCGTCATGCCTATCTTAAACCATTCGTCTGTGTCCACTCAACTAGCAGTATCATAGTAAGTGACATATTTAGCCATTTAACAAAAGCTGAGATCCCCAAACACCTTCCAACAACCCAACGTGGATACCACTATTTTACCACTCAGCTTGTGCCAGTTTTTTGGCTTTGACACTTAGCCGATCAGGATCTCTCCTCTAGCCATTGAAACTGTAGAGGGTAGCAGATATGATGCTGTTGAGCTCCAGTACTACGCCGCCTAGTACTAGAGATTTCCAACTAAATGAAATAATTAACATTCCATACATTCATTGGTATGACAAATATTGTGCTTTTTTTCAGGGTCATTTTATTGCAAACCTCACCTCAATCAGTGGTTCCTATCAAAAGATATAAAAGAAAAGAAGCTGACAGTGTGATGATTTTTGTGTACAGCATTTTCAATGTTTTTTTATGTATATTGCATGGCACCAAACACAATATTCAAAGTGTCATAGGAAACTAATAACGACATCAAATTTTCACCACATATCTATTTTATGAAGAACAGTATATGAACTAGGTAAAACCTCTCAGAAGTGACCACTTCTTTGTAGACTGACCACTCAGAATATTACATGAATAAAAGTATACACAGGTACCTAATGTATTTCCAGGGATAACTAACTAGAAAAATCAGTATTATTTTATAACATGGTAAGTACTGGCATCACAAGTCACAATTAACACATACTTCGGAAACATGACAATCAGATAACACAATGTGAGAGCAACATTATTTTTAAAATAGATTTGTTTGGACACTGCTCAGCTTTATTTGTCACATTGTAAGCACTAAGGATGATAATGACATCACTATACTTCAAAGAGAAATTATAAACAGTTTCTGATCAAAATTACAGTCACTGAAGCTGCTATAAAATGGATCAAAACAGCAGTAAATACACCAGAATATAACAACATGTAAGTGTGAAGCCATGTAAGGCTGGTATCACATGCCAGTCTCCACTTTTGAAAAGATGATGCTCAACCTTGAACCTTATTTTGCAATTCTGCGAAAGACAACAAACTGCTCACCTTCAAACTATACTTGCATCAATGCAGGGGGAAGCCTTGAAGCCCAGGGTGATTGCAATGCTGAATTCTGAACAGTGCTATTTACCTTTAAAAGGGCCATATTTCCATCATAATCCAACATTAATCGTCCTCCAATTAAAAAACACATGGCAAAATCGAAATCAGCATAATTATACGGTTTGCCCAGAACCACTTTCTTCATCTTCATCAGCAGCAGATTCAAGCGGAAACACTTGGAAACTTCGACTATCACCGGTGCCATCTTCTTCCAATTAGAATTACGTACGCAATTATTTGTATGGGCTCCCTATGGCGATTTTTATTTCTCAAACTTTGAGTTGCTATATTTCAATAAATACCGCATGGATTTTAACCCAGTGAAGTGCATTATGAACTACGAAGCATTGGCTACCATTAACTGGAACGGCAGCTTGTGAAACGTTTACTGAAGGTGTATACTTTAAGCAGCAAAAATATGTGTGAAAAATTGGTAGATTGGAAATCGCTACTACATAGTACAACACTTGCACGGTAGCTACACTACAAAGGAAAAGTGTTGACGAGTACAACGATGATCGTTTCTTTGAAAACCGGCGGTACGCAATCCCGGGTACGTAGTATATCATATCTATGCTACCATTCAATTTTTAATACTGCATGCATGAGCATAGTGAGCTGGGTGATTTGCGCTAAGTAAAAAGCATGTATATAGCTAAGAACTCGTTCAAACTATTTCTCATTGTAAAACTCTCCTGTCATCCACATAATTATTGTATTTCGGGTTTTTTATGATGCCGGTGTCACAGTGATATGTGTTCCCGCTAGCTTCGTGTTTCCCAGCACACATATCACTAGGGATCCGTGTTTCCCCACACACATATCACTAGGGATGCGTGTTTTCCCGACAAAGGCGCTAGTGATATATGTTTCCCTTCCAGTTTCTCAATTTTTATAGCTACCACTCCCAACACCCGCATTTAAATTCTGCTGCTGATATACTACGAGTCGACTAGCTATAGCTACTGCTGCTCTATAGCAAGCGTCACAGTACTAACTACTGCTGCTAGTACTATGCTGCATGCTACTGCTATATACTATACTGTTACTACACTGCAGTCACTGCTTACTGCCTCTACTGCTACTAGCTGTAGCTATAGATCTATTATATATACTCATGCTATTTTTATAGCTACTACCTACTGCTACTAGCTACTGCTTATACTGCCAGATGCTAATATTGCTACTATTATACTAGCTATACATGCTTGCTGTCACTGCAGTTGCTACTGTTGCTATACTGCTTGCTACTACTGGTGTTTTGTGTATAGCTGAAACCAAATTTAAATTGTACATTTCACATTCTTGATGAAGCAATTTAACTTTTTACTTTTACTTTACATGCAGTGTCCAGCATGAAGATCTGATAGCAACTAGTGCGGCTGCAGCCTTTGAGCTAAAATATGTGGACTTTGACATACTTATAACACAGTCAATAAGATGAACAGAAAATGAGCCAATGAAAGGAAAATCCCTCCTACCCCAGGATTCAAACTGCAGGCTACCCAATGTCTAGTCAAGCACCACACTCAGTCTCCTCCATATTTGGTGAATTCTCTGCTTCTTGGCACACAAAATAGGATTCATCTACCCTGCTACATGTTATATGCTGTCTGTGAATCTATAAGCTACAATAGAATGTGCTACCAATAAAGACAAGCAGTTGGTCTTAATTCAGTGCAATTCTAGGAGCTGCATGCATTGCATATTATATCTCTTGTATATGCATCAGTTGTGTACATTAAGCTAATACTTGTGTGCATGCATGCATGCTAAGTTTATATTCAAGTAGTTTTTAGCTATATACTTGAGAGATTTTCACTGAACATGCTGCAGGGTTTGCACTACTAGAGTGTTTAAATTGAGTTTCCTTGAGAGGTTTTGGACAACTCAAGATATTTTACTTTCAACTGATAGTGAGACTTTCAAGTTCTTAAGAGACTTAGTTACTTAAACTACTTGAGAGCTTAGAGATTTTTGACTACTTAAGAGACTCTACTTAAGATTTTACTTGGGTGACTTGATTAATTTAGGTATTCGAGAGATTTTAGACTATGCTTGAGAGCTTTTCACTTGAGAGGCTTATACTTCAGAAATTCTACTTTATAGAGATGTTTCATGCAGTACTTGAGAATTTTTACTTAAAAGTTATGTGGCTATACCTGAGAGACTTTCACCTGAGAGCTTTAGACTACTTGAGAGATTTTATATCTGAGAGATCCCAGATTTTTGCTTTACAGATTTGTACTTCCAAAGTCACTTTACTGAATCCATTGCAGGATATCTGCATGTACAAAAAAAATATTATGTGCAGAGCATGTAGGAGATGAAAGTTTAAGCCATCCATCCAAAATTCCATAACAGAGCCAAATTATGCTTCCAATGAATGTTCTATTAGAGTAGTTAGGTGACTGCTCTATATTAGAGTATCTCTATCTTGTACAACTTCCATGCTGATCAGGGTCCTTGTTGCATAACCTTTAACATAAATCCACTGATAATATATACCTTGGAAAAGTGTTTATAAGGTGGATTTAGGAGTATTATGTATTAACAGCAATCATATAATTGCGCTAAGACAAAATTTCATTGTAATACTCAGCATATTGATCAAGTAAAGCCTAAAAGTGAAGGGGGGCTTCAGCCCCCAAAGCCTCCCCCCCTGGATCTGCCCCTGGTGGTAGCAGCAAGTATAGGAGCAGTATATAAGCAGTAGCTATAGCATGCAGTAGCAGCAACAAGCAGTAGTCTAAGTATAGCAGCAAAAGGAGCTCAGATCCTGCATATACAGTAGCTGGCACAGCTAGTAGACAAGTAGTATAGCAACAGGAAAAGGGGCAGCAGTGGCTAGTAGCAGTAGTAGAAGCAGCAAAGCAAAAATGGTATACGTATACATGCACTTTGAAACTGAACGTCATGCAGGGAAACACGCATCCCTAGGGATATGCCGGTGTGCGGGGAACGCTTTACCTGGGGAACATAATACCCGGGGAAACATATATCACTGCGACTTGTAGATTCCTAGCCAGTTAGTGATATGTGTGCGGGGAAACACGGATCCCTAGTGATATGTGTGCGGGGAACACAAAACTAGGGGAAACACATATCACTGTGACACCGGCCAGTCCGGCGGCACAGTAAAAAAAAAAAAAAAAAAAAGGATTCCGCATAAAATTACAGCTAGCTAAATTGTGTAAGATCAATTATTGGCAAAGAGTTCCATAGTCTAGGTAGGCAAAAAAAATAGGAGCTCATAGCTGCATTGGTTTTAGTTTATAGACATTTGAGGATACGAAGGAAACTTACTGACATGCCACGATGAGATGCAAATTTATAACAGCTAGCTAAACATTATTCATTGTATTGCTTACTTGCTTGAGAGTTGCACTGAAGCAAACAAAGCGAAATCAGGATACTCACATACACAACATAGGTACACCCATCCGACATGTTTATCAGGTTACGCCCCTTCATTGCTTCCCTCCTTTTATACTGTTATGTCATCATAAAATGATCAATAACTTGTTTAACGACTGTTGTGTCGTCATAAATGATCAATAACTTGTGTAACGAGTCTATAAATCATGCATCTACGCAGATGCACATGATCAAAGTCGCAGTGAGAATGGTTTTTAACTGTAACTGTTTTTAGAGTTCACGTGAATGTGCGGCCGCTGAACAATACTAAGCTTAGCGGCGCCCGTCACTCAACCTCAGTACCTTGCAGACACTCGCACAGTTCCTTTGTAAGTGATAATGGCAGACCAAGAGCTCAGGAAAGTAAGGAAATTATGTTATACCTTCTATAGTAGAGAGCAAGCATGGTTGATTTTTGGTTAACCCGAGGGTGAACCTACGAGGCTATGTACCAAGTATGTGTGAGTGCGTGCGTGTGTGTGTTGGTTTTTATGTAATAGTTATACCACTGTGTCGGGTAGAATGTACAGTGCGGCCAGAAGCGCAACGTATATGTATGTTGAACCGAGTACTAAGCGAAACAATTAGAATATGCAACCACTGGTTTTGTATCGCGGATTGCGCATCCGTAGTCATAAAAGATTTTGGGATTCGACTAAATAGCCAATGAAATGTGAGCATTTCCATTCAAATCTCGTTCTCAATGGCCCATTTTCACATGACACCATATACTTTGGTGACCACGGATGCGCAATCGACGATACCAGAGGAGGTTGGTCACGTGTCATCGTTCATCTCGTGATCTCAAAGGAAGGTTGAACTAATTCAACTTCACACCTCTTAATATTCTAAAGGACGGATTGTATATCCGTACCAGAGCGTCCCGGTGATTACAAGCCTCAGTGCAATGCGCTGCTTTCCTAGTTTCTAAACAAGCCTTACCACATAGAGCAATGCTTGGTTGGATAATTTCACGTCATAGGATTATGACACGTGACTAACCTCCTCTGGTTTTCTACAGAGGAGTTTGGACGTGCTATAAACGCTTCTTAAATATATTGCTATTCTTTTCTTTGGTATTTCATGTGACCCTCAATAGTCGCAATACTAAACTGAAAAATGATGGGGTTTACTGGGGTTCGTTAGATATTCAGATTGTCCTTCACGTAGGTTTCAAGGCTATGTACTTTGGTTTCTCAAAGCACTTTAGATTTGTGGTGAATTAATAAATTGTGATTTGATGCATACAACCTCACCAGACTTGTCACATACATTTTCTATAATGAGACAATGACCCTTCACTGCGTTACACTGAGATCGCTGTATTACCCCTCAATAAAACAGATTTTGCGTAATTTATTTTATTGGCGCTTTAAACTCTGGTTTTGTTACCAGCCAAATCAGTGGGGTTCGCTGGGGTTCACCATGTCGTTAGATTTAGAAATACATAAACTTTCAAATGGACTATAGTTTTAATAAAATGGTCTTGAAACGAAGATTTTCCAATGAAAATGTACAGCTCACGTAAATGCATCCAACCTCCTCTGGGTTTTGTATAAGCCTTTTCCCATAATGACGTCAGAGCAAAAAAATGGCGACCTCTATTTGGGGGACTATATTGTTTTCAAGTACAGGTCGTATTGGGCGACAAATGAAGATTGATTGTTTGTGTGATTCAGGGAGAAGATATCAAGCTAACACTAACAGGTATGGGTATAACACAGCGTAATTAAATCGTTTACGTGGGTTTTGAAAATTTCGGTTGGTTTTGAAGGTTGAGTAGAAATAACATTCCCTTATATACGTTGTAACCATACCTGGTAACTTGGCTTCAATATCATTCTTTATTAACAACTAAATGGTTTATGAAAAATTTGTCGTAATAGGATGCAGTACTTGAAAATATAAGAGTACCCCAAATAGAAAACCGATGTGATGTCATTATGGAAAAGGCTTATTTGCGAATCCCATCCGCATCGCTTTGGCTGCAGTTAAGTTCTGTGCTTTAGTCTATATACGTATTTTGTTAACTAGTCATTAGGCCCCTATTTATTTTCACATCCACCACCCACATCCTTCTTAGGCTACTGCCAGAGGAGGTTGGTCAAGCAGCATCGTTCATCTCGTGATCTCAAACAAAGAGTTGAACTAATTCAACCTTCACACCTCTTAATATTCTAAAAGACAGATTTTACATCCATACCAGAGCGTCCCAGCACCCTTACAAACCTTCTCAGTACAATGCGCTGCTTTCCTAGCTGCTAAACAACTCTTAACACCTAGAACAATGTTTGGTTGCGTGATTTTACATCATAGGCTTATGACGCATGACCAACCTCTTTCGTCATTTACTTTGTGCATGTTCATAAGAACATGTGATACCAAACCGTCATAGTTTGTATTGAAACACGACGGTATTTCTTATGTTGAAGAACTGTTGAAAATAGAATTCATTGCAGTACTTTGCCAAGGAAACAACAGTTCTCCTGGTGATGCATAGTGCACTGTAGCGTTAATTTACATACAACTGAAATCCCGCTGTGATGAAGTCTATAGAGCATGATTACAACTAAAAACCAATGTTAATTTGTGGGAGGAATTAAGAAAGAAAATTTGGACATCAGTGTATTACTATTATAATGGCCTAATGGTAATGCCCTTCTGCCCACATCATAATAATTAGAAAGACTGGATGAGAAACTAATAATCACCAAATAGGGGACTTAGGTACCGTACAATGTATGTTACCATTTCGTTTTTCGCTGTTATGGTTAGTAGCTGTAGCTGTGTTCCTAAAGATTAGGAACAGCACCCCTAGGCTTAGAAGCAGCGTTCCTAAGATTAGGAAAACTGCCTCTAGGATTATAGCCCCTAGGATTAGGAAAACCACCCCTAGAATTAGGAACAGTGCCCTTAGGATTAGGAAGAAGCACGGATCAGATTAGGACAACATTGTAAAACATTAGGTTAGGGTAAGG
Organism: Dysidea avara; assembly: GCF_963678975.1. Lineage (NCBI taxonomy): Eukaryota > Metazoa > Porifera > Demospongiae > Dictyoceratida > Dysideidae > Dysidea > Dysidea avara. Next base: position 31,438,949 of record NC_089274.1, read on the forward strand.
GTTATATTAATTTACAGTTGTAACATTTAATTATGTCAAAACTAAGAAAAGTTGGCAGCTAGCACTGGTGGTACAGTGGTTTGGAATGCTGCTCTCAGGTTGGAGGTCTGTGGTTCAAATACCCATTGTGACATTTTTGTTTTGTTTTTTATACCTTTTCGTGTCTTTAAGTTATAGTGGGAACATACTGTACCTAACAGCTTTTACTACAAGTGCAGGTGGGGTTTAACTGGCTTCTATTCCACACTTTGAAACAGTTAAGTTCATAAACAAGGCTAGATAGGCATATCAGTTGTGCATGTCTTCAATTTTTGCTGAACTTGTAGTTTTATAATGTGTAAGACATCAATTTGCTAATTTATGTACTGGAGTTTACTACCATATAAATGCCTCACAAATGCAGCAAATCACGAAACTATATGCAGTGCGCAAAGCTTAGTCATTGTTTACCATAGCAAAACTTGTAGATATGAACATAACACAATTTTTCTTATGAGCATAATGCAGTATCATGATAATATCGATTATTGTGATAAATGCTTCCATGATACTGTACATCGTGGAGCGCTTTTTCAGTATCGCTCAACCCTACATCCAACGTTATCACATTGCTATGAGGAAGAGATTTTCTCACCTTGGCTGGTACTGTAATCCAAAAATTTGTGTTTTTTTTATAAAGAAATTAAAGCAGCCCTGTGCCAGAAATCCTGCCAATCATTTGCTTACTACTGTGCGTACTATTAACTACAATAACTCTAGATAAGATCTGGCTAAGTAGCAAGTTTCATCTAGCCTATGTTGATACTGAAAACAGTGTTTTTGTGAAGATAACAAATTTGCCTCCTACTGTAGCAATGGGAAACTATGATGAACATCTCTCAATGGTAGGGAATCAATTTGAAATGCTGGATTTGTATATGTAATAGGACGGATGGCTGTGGTATTCAGGATAAATGTGCGAGCATTATAAACAGGAAGGAGTAAAATAGTGCGTGCAAATTAATCCGACAACCATAGCAACTGTTACTAGGCAACAGAAGTTCAAAAAATAACCACTGTAAAAGATCAATCCCACTCAGTAACCGTTGCCTAGCAACCATTGCTGTGGTCTCAAAATGACTTTTACCTTAGCAATGGTTACCTAGCAGCCATTGCTAAGCAACCATATTGTTGTTATGCTTTGAACATGTATCACTATGGTAACAATAGTTGTCAAGTCAGACATTTACTTTTAATATAAATGCACCACACTATTTTAGCCAATCAAATTAGTATTATAGATTTTTGTCAAGGGACCTTGACAAACAAGTGTAATACTAATTCTATTGGCTAATCGCTTGACGTATTTCAATATAATGTCAAGCTAGAGCTGTACCGATAATCGGATCAGCCAAAATATCAGCCACCGATATGGCAATTTTTACCAATATCGGCATCGGTACAGAACAGTACAAGAACCAATATCGCTACCGATATTTATACCGCAATAGTTTGTACATAAACGGATTATAATATTGGGTTTCTACGTTATCCATGTGGCTGTTCAGTAGCAGTGACTTATTGTTCACTGGACAGCAAGCGCTACACTATGAGAAGCCATACAAATATACGCGATTCTAGTGTTTGTTGCTGGAAAGCTTATCAGTCTTAAATAAATGAAGCAGTTATATATAGTACCTTTGTAATAAAAGAACAGACACAAGAAAACCTACTGTACCAGCCTTCACACAAGCCAGTAAAATGCGGAGTAATGCAGAAATATCCATTTAAGGCTCCTTGGGAGTATGCATAAAAATGTTTGTGGGTGCCTAATTGTCTGGATTGCACAATAGAAACCCAAGCCACTATTACCACAGGCATAGAGTGAGCGATGAATATATCCACATGTTGTTGTAGAGTAGGTAACTGTACACTTTTGCATAGATTAACTATGACTTTTGTTTGTAATGCAAATATCGGATCGGCTATCGGTTATCGGCTTCTTTTAGTGGTATCCATATCGGATATCGGTACATGCCAAAATCCCAAATCGGTACAGCTCTATGTCAAGCTGCTATTGAGAGTATTATACAGTAACACATTCAGTTGTTGGATTAAGGTGGCGGTCAAGCGGCTAAAGTGCCTCAGGTAAAGCGCATGCCCTGCACTATAATAATGAATGGAAACAATTCTTCGCGCGTTTCTCAACAAGTCGGTTTGAAAGGTAAGTGAACGAAAAATAGGTTGTCTTGTGCGCTAAGAAACACAGTTAGTTATGGCAGCTTATTTAAATAATACTTCTATAATGGGTAGTACGTCTCGAAGGCAAAAGCGAACAAAGCGATGAGTTATTACAGCTAGCAGGAATGCTATAAATGCGAGGTGGAGCAAAACGAAGTGTTGCACAATCGAAGCTCCAGGTGAGACTCTTCCGTTGTGTATCATACTAGAATTTCTTTTAAATAATGTATTTTAAAATAATTATAATTCAATTTCTTCATACACTTTAAAATATATTTCAAAATATTCATTCTTGTAGTAACAAGTGCCACTCCTACCGAAGACCACAGCTCACACAGCCAGTATCCACCGACTAGCTCTGAACATAACATTGCCAAAAACACAATTTCAGAGGTGCCTGTAGGTCAACCACCAACTTCAAGTACATCACACCTGGCTGGTAGTAGAATTATCAACCTGAAAAAGTTACATGATGCCATTCATACCATCACACAACGCACCCTCTCCTGTCAATCTCCAGTCGAACTCATCAGAGAAGTATATAGGAGAGGACTTGGTAGTACATTGCTTGCCAGGTGCAACAAGTGTAACAAGGAAATCGTGTTTAAAACCTGCAACAAAGTAAGAGTTACAAACACCAGAAGGGACTATCAGATCTACTTACAAAGCTAATGCAGCTGCTGTGATGGGACAGATGTCAGTAGGTGGTGGTCATAGTAACCTTGAGGAGGTTATGTGTACCATTGGAGTTCCTTCAATATCCAAGCCAACATTCATCGACATCGAGAGGCTCTTGGGATCAGCTTTTGAGGACTACTTGAATGAACTCATGTTGGAAGCTGGAAGAGAGGAGAGAGAATTAGCAATACAAAACAATCAATACCATCATGACGTACCAGCTATTACTGTAATAGTTGATGGAGGATGGTCCAAAAGGTCCCATGGGCATTCCTACAATGCGAATTCTGGAGTAGGAGTCATATTTGGTGCTGCTACCAAAAAGCTTCTGTATATAGGTGTAAAAAACAAATATTGTGCAGTATGCTCTATAGCACACAAGAAACATACCAAACCACCTGATCACAAATGCTTTAAAAACTGGTCAGGATCATCTACATCTATGGAATCAGATATTATTGCGACAGGATTTAGACAATCTGAGAGTATGCACGGACTTCGATACACAGAAGTAATTGGAGATGAAGGCAGTTCCGTTCTTCACACCATACAAACAACAGTTAAGTCATACGGCAGAGATGTTGAGAAGGTGGAATGTGCAAATCATGCCGTTAAGTGTTTTCGAAACCAACTAGAGCAGCTGGCAAAGGACTTTCCATCTTTCCGTGGACGAGGTCTCCTAACCAAATCTGTCATAATGAAAATCACACATGGTGCAAGGTGTGCTATTCGGACCCACTCTAAAACCAACAACATCACAAAGCTACGAAATGATCTTCGAGCAGGTCCAAAGCACTATTTAGGATACCACAAAGATTGTGACCCATCTTGGTGTTCAGAAGCTGCAAAAGAAACACCAGTCAGTGTTAATCTGCATGACTTGCCACCTAACCTTCTCTTTGAGATAGATCGAGCTGGTGACCGTCGAGTAAACAAAGCAGCTCAGCTCATCAGCAACAGCACAACCAACTTGAGTGAATGCTACATGTCGATCAGAGCCAAGATGGATGGTGGAAAGCAAGTTAATAGGATTCAGTCAGGATCATTCCAGCATCGTTGCATGACAGCAGGATTGTCCATGACTTTAGGTCCACGATGGATTGAGACCACTTGGAAGTGCCTGTTTGGATCCTGCTCAACTATCACTGAGACATTTTCAAATCGTCGTAAATGTAAACATGAGCATGACACCCAGAGAAAATCTTCAGATGCATACAAGAAAGCCAGAATTGAAAAGTGATACCATCTCACACCAGCTATTACTGATAAAGATTATGGGCCAGAATCAATCACTCCAACCAACTCCAGACAAGACGAGCTGCAGCTTGTCTGCAATGAATACCTAACATCTTTACAAGTCACAGTGGAACAGGCTGCTGAACTCATGAGAGAAACTGTGGACCAAGATCCATCCCTCAACAGTCTATGGCAGCAACTCAGAAGACCACGCCTGACTACATCTGTATTTAGCTCTGTAATAAAAACTTTGAAAAATTAGTAGAAACCATTTTGTACAAACCACCACCAGGTACAATTCCAGCACTAGAATGGGGACGATCACATGAAGACACCGCAAGGCAGTGGTATGTAACTCACATGACTAAGCAGTTTGGTCCATCATACCAAGTCAGTAGAACCGGTATCCATATAAGTACAATGCATCCGTGGTTGGCTGCTTCTCCTGATGGTGTTGTTGAAGATTCTACCCAGGCTGAAGGAAGACGATTCAGAAATAAAATGTCCATATTATGACACCTGAAGTTGCATGCCAGGAAGTTAACCAGTTTTGTAGTTCTTTAACAGATGGTCAAGTCATGCTAAAGAAAACACACAACTACTATTACCAAGTGCAAGGCCAATTAGAAATTACACAGTTACCCTGGTGTGACTTTCTTATCTGGACACCACATGGAACGTCTTTACAGCGAATTGAACGTGATGAAAAACTCTGGACAGCGGTGTATCCCAAGCTAAGATCCTTCTACAAGGAATATCTACTTCCAGAGATAGCTGATCCAGTGTTTAGTAGTTGCCAACCAATTCGACGACTTGAGTCACCTTGAACAGTATAATACATAAATTATATTTTTGTACACAACCTTATATTATTACTGTATAAAACCATACTTATATATACTGTAACTCATACCTGATTTATTGGCAAGCATCACATAAACCTTGAGAATAATTTCCAGATGCGTTGACACGAGATGCATTGTAAGACAAATTTTCTTATTAATGCTAGCTAAAGACTTGGACAGAATTAGCATGTATACTTCCGGTTGCAGAGAGATACAACTAACACGTTTCAGTGGTGTATCGCCTGTGATGATAACAGTGAAGTACACCAACATTGTCCAGCCTCCAAAACCAAAGTGACAGAGACAACAAATAGAAGAACCGGCATTAACCACGCTTTATCTCATGATCAAAGGTAAGAGTTGCTCGTCAAGTAAATCAGGCCAGTAATGGTCCACCGTTTTCGAGTCGTAAATATCATTGAACATGAGGTTGCGAATTTAATAGAAACATGTGTGTTGGTGAAGCAATATACTACATAATTCTGTGCAATGCATTCTTGAAACTTCTTTGATTTTCTAATCAACTTTGTTGCCAAAGCAATTGTCAGAATCGGTTATAAAGTTTTATTGTGGAAGATCGAAGGTATGTGAATGTGCACGCGTATAGTGACCCGAACTTGTGAGTGCAGTGTTTTTCGGTCCAAGTTTCCGAGCTCTCCTTTCGCTTCCACCTTTAGCTGATTCGCAATCAAACTCTAAATACGCAGAAACATACACACCATGAATGGAAAGTCAGTACTAGGATATGGACCCCATAATGGTTGGCGTGATGGAATAAAGTTGCGCCATTCATCCTACTATAAAATCTTTCTTGAGCCTTCGCTGTTTGTGATGTGCTACAACAACAATGCAGAACAGCCCATTTTCTTAGTGCTTATTTCGGTAGCGAAACTAAATTCGATAACAAGTTGGAAATCACAGGGTATTTTTAAATTTAATTAATTGAGTGGGCGGACACTTGACTGCCACCTTAAAGTACATATACGTGTTTCATGGCTCAAATTGGTAAGTTAATTGTTCTGGGATACCTGGCTATAAATCTGTAGTCGTAATACAATTGTGTCATGTGAAATCACATGATTTCACTTATTAATATAAAGCTATAAACTTGCTGCTCTGGCTGTTCTAAGTGACTAGTATTACAATAGGTACAACAAGTGGGTAGAGCTGCAGCCACAGTCAAAGTATTGACTGGGATAAATTTTGCCATGATCCACAATTTAAAGTGTTTGACCTGTGATTTGAGCATTTCTTACCATTTTTTATTTCCCTATTTACCAATGTGTGCCTGCATTTCTAACATTGTATAATTTATTGGTGCATGGTGCATGGTGCCTACAGCTGTGAAACATCATTACAATCATGGCAAAAAGTCTGCTGGAGCTTTGAAACATCTTGTAAAGGTTGTAATTATGTATAATTCTGTAAACTTGGCTTTAATTAGTTTTTGATTTTGGGTTTTGAATCCTCCATTCCATATTGACCCTTGACCATCCGTGACTGCAGATCAAGTGCACCCCCTTGTATAGTTGTACAAAGAGCTGTGTGTACTGTGTAGATTTATTGCCAATTTAGGCCAAAGGGCACATTTGTGGTTGGATCTGGGAAAACCAGTCTTATCACATATGACAGCAGATTAGATTGTTCAGCAAGAACACAGAGCTGCCTGGATAAACTATCAAATTTCACAATCAAATTTGGCCAAATGTTTGAAATTTGGTACTTGTAGTTTCAACCATTGGACCGTTGGCAAGCCGCAATGCACAAAATACTTAAAATCGGTATTTCTCAATACGTACTTTAAATAGATAATAATACCAGTTTATCCTAGACTAGGTCACATACAAATACAGATTTATAGCCAGGTGCTTTACAGTAACTTACTAATTTGAGCCACGAAACATATCCAGAAGGAGTGCTACAGTGCAGGCGAATTTTCACCTCAACACTTCAATTGCATACTGACGACTGACTTAAATTTCTAGTTGGTAGTCTCTATCATCCTTTAGTCCTTTTTTCCAAGCATGAACCTTACTTTTAGTTTTCCTCAATAATCAATAAAGATATCTAGTATACTGATAAATTCAAGAGATTAGTATACTGATAAATTTAAATTCTCATAGTCATAAAACTTTCACAATGTGATAGACATCAACAATTCAGCAATGAATGCTAACCTGCCACAAATGGGACATGACCACTTACATTTGTTTTGACCAGCTACTGGAGCTTATCAATATGTACATGCGTGCATAACCAATAATATTATGTGTGCATACAATATGCGTGTGTAACCAGAACCAGTAACGGGTCCCAATAACCTTAGCACGTAAGTTGGTTTACTTCAGCATTCTGGGTATACAGTGTAGCTCACCACAATTTCCATGTGCACAAGTTAAACCACATCGAAGCAAGATTTGATTTCATTACTGCTAATTCATCATTGATTCAATTTTATCCTCCATAGTGTTATAGGGCTCCCATTGTTTACCAGAATGTCAAGATTGAAATTTTGGTTTTAGTTTTTTTGGCACTGACAATCTGTTACGTAGTTAAGCGATATAGGCAATCTCTCTTATTTCACTACTTTTTTTCTCATCAGACCAATCACTAAACCTTTTACCTATTTCCTTGTTTCACTACATTTTTTCTTTGATCCCTATTCAACTTTAATTTTCCTTCTACTTGTAGCATTAAAGCTTTCTATTTTAGTTTACAAATATTTATGTTGATGTTGTTCTGTTCAAAGTTCAAAGTTATGGTGTTGTATTTTTGTTGTGTATGTGTAGGCATTTGTTGAACTACAAATGAAGATGACTGAAACCAATCAACGTGTAAACTTTGCACAAGTGCAAATTGAAAATTTGAAAAGATCAAATATAAGAATTGATCTTACTCAGAAAGAAATTAGTGAATTGCCACCAGAAACTAAAACATATGAATCTATTGGAAGAATGTAAGTATTTATGTACACACACACATAGTATACTGTGCTTATCATACAGTACAATAGTACTGTATAGTAGGGACCACAAAGGTGTAAGCATGGCCCTTGAAAAAAACATCACCAGCCTCACTTTTCCCTAACAACGATGAAGCAGTATTGGTTAGGTAAAACTAAGCCCAATTAAGCCTTCAGATCGACTCGAAACACTTTCAACAAGTTGCTATGAATTTTAAAAAAATTATTAAATGGAAATTTTTCTAGTGACTGACTGACTGACTGACTGATGATGCCTTCAGACAAGTGTAACTCGATAACGGCTAAGGCCATGGGCTTGATTTTGTCACTGTTTGACGTCGCTTCGGCCCAAGAGGTGCCTTGTGGCATATCACAGTATGTGCAATCCATTCTTCATGGACTTACCAGTGTCCTCCTTTGTCCCATTCATCTTTGCTGACAGCGAAAAGTGTCAATCCAATGGTAACACGTGATGGTTTTCCTTCGTAACGGAAATCGTCTGTATTTTTCATTGTGGCTAGAGGTACTTTTCGAACAGTTCTTGATTCATACTGCTGTGTAACGGATTGAACATAGCTGACAACAAGGCATAATGGATACTTCACTTTTCAGACAATAATTGGTAGCAGGGGTGCACGGCACCATTCTTTTTTTTGATGCAGTATGCGTGGGTTTACCAGTCATAATAATTTTATTTTACAAAAAAAGTTAACAAACAAGTACACACAAAAAAAATAACTAGAGTAGGGACCATAACACCTCAAAAGTACTGAAATAAGCTGGAGTAGTGCACAATATTAAATCACAGTAAAATAATAAGAAGTATTATATCCCTACTGTGCATTTCCGAAGTGTTATCCCTACTGCACATTTCCGTATTAGTATCTTGAGCACAGTAGGGATATAGCACTTCTTCTGTGATTTAATATTGTGCACTATTCTAGCTTGTTTCACTACTTTTTATTAGTCCCTACTCTAGTTGAAAATTTCGATTTTTTGTGTACTTGTGTAAGTAAATCTTGTGCACACTGTGTACTAGATGTACACTGTAGATCACTGCAATACACATGTGTGATACAAAATGCTTTAATCTGTACTAAATTGGGTTAATGTTAATGCTGACATTTTTGGTGAAGGGGTATGAAGATTGCAAAGAGTGCATCTTTTGAAGTACATACTTTAATTGTCAAAATTACATGGATACATGCACATTCACTAAAACTGACTTAGTGATGGAATTGCTCTGACCCCAGGAAGTATCATGTGGAGTAAATCTGGTAGTGCTATGTGGTAGAAGTCATGAAGGTTTGAATTTTCTTGCCAAAATATATTACCTGAAAACCAGTCTTACCTTTTATTTCCTTCACAGCAGCCTGGCAGTACCAGTTAGGTATTACTAAGTCCAAATATGCCTCCCTAAATGCTTTCAAGGAGTTGTGATGGAATTTAAATAAAAATTTTATAATTGAATTTCTACTATGGTAAATTACTGTAACTACATGTACGTAATACAGTGTAACTCAACAATGGGCCTTATCCACCACAGACATAAAAATGGCTGCTTTAGTGTGGGGACTTTCGTAAAATTTGTATGGATGACTATGGGAATAAAATTTTGAATGTCTGTATCTCAGCCAAGAAGGAAGATATCGAACTCTAATTAGCAGGTACTGTATGGCTATAAGACATTACAGTAAGTATGTAAAAGCGATTTCAGTTGATTTTAAAAACAATGCTAGATTCCTATTCTGTCAGCTAATTTCTAACCATACCTGCTGGTTAGAGCTCGATATCTTTCGTCTTGGCTGAGATGTTGCTGTTCAAAAAATTTCTCCCCATAGTTTCCCATACAAATTTTACGAGAGTCTCCACACTACAGTGGCCATTTTTATGTCTGTGACTTAATTTTGGATAAGGCTCATGAGTAATGCTATCTGCTTGATTTCTTTACTGTTTGACATTGCTAGACCCTAGATGTGCCTTTTAGCTTACTACAGCAGCCATAATGCATGCATCAATTACTTACAGTTTTGACTTCCTTTGTGTTCCATTCTTTCTCCACTACCATGTACAGTAGGTGTTGATTCACAAGTAGTGCATAATGGCTTTCTTGTGCTGACTATCATGATTACAATGGAAATTGTTGGTAATTTTTGTAGTGTCTGAATTGATTACCAAGGAGCTTCTCATACTATTTGTTTGTGACACCGTGTAACAGTTAGAACATAACTAAAAACAAAGAGTTTGCTTTTTAGTATAGTCAGGACATGCATTCAAATGTGAAGTCATACAGTACAGTAGTACTGTATATTTGGGATCATGAAGAACTGGGATTTTCCAGCAAGAATTATCGCCATAAAAACCAGCCCATAGCTTGGCAGGATTGGTTAGACACAGCCAAGCCCAAAAATGCCTTCAGACCAACCCCAAACCCTTCCAAAAAGTTTATATGGAATTTTTAAAGTTTTCTGTTTAACAGAATTTTATGCTGACTGACTGACTGACTGATTAACTGATGCCTCCAGCCAAGCATAACTTGATAATGGATAAGACAGGCTTGATCTTCACTGTTTGACATCGCTTCATCTTGAGATGTGTCTTTTTGCCAACTACATTGCATATGATACATGCATCATGGACTTGTCTTTGTGTTCCAGTGCTTTTTGCTGATGCTGCAAAGTGTCAGTTTGTGATAGCTTTATGCGGCTTCTCTGTGGCTGCTTGGCTATTATGCTTATTACTTGTGTTTTCCATAGTGACTGGATTGATTGCAGGATGCTCCTTGTATTATTGTTCATTTATAATGCTGTGTAATTGGCAGAGCATCATTGAAAACAGAGGATAATGGCCACCTCCTGTAATTGATTGTGGGGCATGCGTTCTGATGCCAAATTACTTTTATGGCATGCCTAATGCCATTATTTCTTTTAATGTAGTATGCACAGATTCATTTGTCATAATTAAGTAAACAAACAAGTAGAAGGAAAAATAAGGATTAGGGATCAAAGGGAAAAAAAATAAGAGAGTAGTTAAAAGTGATGAAACAAGGAAGGTTGCCTGTACCTGCAGATATGCTAATGGACATTTAATCCCTAATTCAGTCATAGTTTTAGACTAAAGATTTATTGTCCACTAGTATATCTGCAGGTACACTGTATAGGCAACTTCCCTTGTTTCACTACTTTTGTCTGATCCCTAAAATTCCTATTCTTTTTCTACTACAGTGGTCTGTACTTGGTAACTTTAACTGGCACAATTCTATCCTTTTTTATATATGGCTTGTGCAGGTTTCTCAGTCATAAGTCATGCTACAAAGGAGTAGAAAACTACAAGTGAAATTAAGAGTTGTAAGGATCATAGGCAGTTGCCTTCACCTTCAGCTACTGTATACTAGTGGAAATTTAAGATTGAAGTAGGAATTAAATGTGTACTAGTATAGCTGCAGGTGTAGTCGACCTCCCTTGTTTCATTTTTTATTGTCCCTACTTAAAGTTACATAAAAATTTCTACACTGTAATTTTCCTTGTACTTGTTCTTATCAGCGATCATATTTCTGTTAAAACACTGCTACCCGTCCTTATTCTAGAATAGTGGCGGATGGCATCAATTCCAACAGAAAAGAAAGCATGAAAGAAATTGGGCATACTATATTTCTACTTTATCAATCTTTAGTATTTTGTGGAGGCTCTCATCCGACAAAAATTAATTAAATTTACCATCATGATATTAGATAAGTTGAATTAATTTGGTTACTGTCAGTGGCCACGTTGTGTGCAATAAATTCTCTATTAAATGCAGCCTACTCATCTTACATTCCTTCGCTCAAGTATTTAAAATCAAGAACAACCTTAGGGGGAATACTTGTCCTCTTCGTGCAATTTCATCACACGTCTAAGGGTACTGTACAGTACTACTGTATTTCTAGAAATACATTTAAAAACTAATTTGAAAATGAAGTAGGGTTCCAGCAATAAAAAGTAGTGTAACAAAGATATATGAATGATGGTAGCAATTACAACATAGCTATGTGAGAAAATCCAGACTTAGGCACTGAACAGATGGTGGCATGCCTAAGTATAGTAGAGATTTTCTCATTTACACACACGCACGCACCCCCTGTCGCTACTGTATGTAGTAATATCTACCATCATTCATCAAGACACACGGTAGTGTGTCGTGCGGCCCAAGAAGCCGGCGCGCCACACCGTGAGTATATTGACAGGAAGAACGAAAACGTCATTTTCACACCTTTGTATCTCGGTGATCACTTATCTGATTGGAACCAAATTTGCTACACAGTTGCCCGCCAGCCAAGGGAGTCTACATTCCAAATTTGAAGGAAATCGCTCCAGCCATTTCCGAGATACGAGCTGCCAAAGTTTCGTTTTTTTTTCTTCGTTTTTTTTTCTTCTTCGTCTTTTCGCAAACTTGCAAAAATTGCTATAACAAGCAAACGCGTGCTCCGATCGCCTTGAAATTTGGCACACAGAAAGGGAGTCCAAAGGCGAATCCTAGCATCAAATTTGGTACAAATCCGATGAATGGTTCAGGAGTTATGACCGATTATTCGCATAAAACAAGATCGATTTGTTGTCACGCCTACAGGGTAAACCGCTTCATGGAATGAGTTGAAAATTGCTATGTAGATGGAGTAACCATCGTAGGAGTGCCTTTTGGTGGTTTGAAAGGAATCGAGATAAAGACCATGGAGATATGACACAAAACCCAACCTGTGTCACAATTACGCGATCGATTTTTATGAATAAAAAAGTATTAGTTTTCACGCCTACTAGGCAAACCGCTTAGAGCAATGAGCTGAAAATCAGTGTATAGCTGGAATAATCTTCATAGAAAGTCCTTGCAGTAGTACAGAAGAATCGGATTACAAACCACTGAGTTATGATTCAAAAGCCAACTCCGTGTAGCAAATGCGAGATCGAGATACTCTAATAGAACAGTCACCCTAATAGAGCATTCGGCTAATTTATTTACTTCTCCATTATAGAATTTTATTACATCACAAGTTATTCTGTAGGGAGTTCAGCTGCAAACAGTTAATCTTATAGACAGTTCAGCAAGAAGACAGTCACCATGTGGAGAGTTAAGCAAATATACCACTATAGAGATTCAGAACATTACAAGTCACACTGAAGAAAGTTCAGCTATAAACAAGTCATGCACTGTGTAGAGAATTCAGCTACAATTAAGTCACTCTCTAGAGAATTCAGTTACACAGAATTCTGCTACACACAAGTCACTGTGGAAAGAGTTCTGCTACAAACAAATTACCCTTTAGAGTGATCAGCTACAAACAAAACACTTTGCAGGGTGTTCAACTGCAACAAATCAATTACCTTTAGAGCGATCAGCAATGAACAAATCAACACAAATCTACCTGTAGAGAGATCAGCTAGAAACAAATCACCCTGAAGAGAGTTCAGCTACAAAAAACACCCTGTAGAGACATCAGCTAGAAACTAGACACAATGTAAGGAGTTCAGCTACAAGCAATCACCCTGTAGAGAGTTCAGCTAAAACAAATCAACCTGCAGAGAGATCAGCTACAAACAAATCACCTTATAGAGAGTTCAGCTACAAACAGATTACCTGTAGAGAGATCGGCTACAAACAAATCAACATGCAGAGAGATCAGCTATATACACACAAATCAACTTGTAGAGAGATCAGCTACAAACAAATCACCCTGTAGAGAGATCAGCTAGAAACTACACACAATGTAAGGAGTTCAGCTACAAACAAAATTAATCACCTGTAGAGAGATCAGCTACAAACTAGACACAAAGTAAGGAGTTCAGCTACAAGCAAATTACCCTGTAGAGAGTTCATCTACAAACAAATCAACCTGTAGAGCAATCAGCTAGAAACAAATCACCCTGAAGAGAGGTCAGCTACAAAAAATCACCCTGTAGAGAGATCAGCTAGAAACAAATCACCCTGAAGAGAGGTCAGCTACAAAAAAATCACCCTGTAGAGAGATCAGCTACAAACAAATTGCCCTGTAGAGAGATCGGCTACAAACAAATCAACCTGCAGAGAGATCAGCTACACACAAATCAACTTGTAGAGAGTTCAGCTACAAACAAATTACCCTGTAGAGAGATCGGCTACAAACAAATCAGCCTGTAGAGAGTTCAGCTAAAACAAATCAACCTGCAGAGAGATCAACTACAAACAAATCACCTTATGGAGAGTTCAGCTACAAACAAATTACCCTATAGAGAGATCGGCTACAAACAAATCAACCTGCAGAGAGATCAGCTACACACAAATCAACTTGTAGAGAGATAAATTACAAACAAATCACCCTGTAGAGAGATCAGCTAGAAACTACACACAATGTAAGGAGTTCAGCTACAAATAAATCACCTTATAGAGAGTTCAGCTACAAACAAATCACTCTGTAGAGAGATCAGCTAGAAACTGGACACAATGTAAGGAGTTCAGCTACAAGCAAATCACCCTTTAGTGAGTTCAGCTACAAACAAATCAACCTGCAGTGAGATCACCTACAAAAAAGCACCTTGTACAGAGTTCAGCTACAAACAAATTACCCTATAGAGAGATTGGCTACAAACAAATCAACCAGTAGAAAGATCAGCTACACACAAATCAACTTGTAGAGAGATCAGCTACAAACAAATCACCCTGTAGAGAGATCAGCTAGAAACTAGTCACAATGTAAGGAGTTCAGCTACAAGTAAATCACCCTGTAGAGAGTTCAGCTAGAACAAATCAACCTGCAGAGAGATCAGCTACAAATAAATCACTTTATAGACAGTTCAGCTACAAACAAATTACCTTGTAGAGAGATCGGCTGCAAATTAATCAACCTGCAGAGAGATCAGCTACACACAAATCAACTTGTAGAGAGATCAGCTACAAAAAAATCACCCTGTAGAGAGTTCAGCTAGACGAAGTCACCTTATAGAGAGTTCAGCTACAAAGAAACCATCATGTAGAGAGTTCGGCTATAAAGACACCACCATGTAGAGAGTTTAGCTGCAAACAAATCACCTGTAGAGAGTTCAGCTACAAAGAAACCATCCTGTATATAGTTCAGCTACATTTCAAGTCACCCAGTAGAGAGATCAGCTGCAAAAAAAATCCTGTGAGGAATAATGACCATGTAATAAACATATGTATATAATTTGTATAATTACTAATAAAATCAAAAATAATTGAAGCACTAAATTTCTTCTTTAAGTTCTTTTCTTCTTCCTGTGGTAAAAAAAAAACACATGGGTTAAAAAAGCCCCAAAGCCAGCCATAGGCCGGCTTTGCAGTATACAAATACAAAAAGAAGTGATATCTAATCAAAAACAGCCAAGCTGTAAAAAAAGGTGCGGCCCCCATAAAGGCCATGGTGAAAAAAGATGTGAAATCCAAGGTGGCGGCCAAGAAATGGCTGTGATGGTAGGTTAATGGTTACATTTTAATAACGGCAATTCAGGTGAATTTTGTGCCGCTTGGTCTTGGCACCAAATTCACCTGAATTGTTGTTATTAAAATGTAACCATTAACCTACCATCACAGCCATTTCTTGGCCGCCACCTTGGATTTCACATCTTTTTTCACCATGGCCTTTATGGGGGCCGCACCTTTTTTTACAGCTTGGCTGTTTTTGATTAGATATGTATATCTTGTTTTACTACTTTTATTGCTGGAACCCTACTTCATTTATAACTTTAGTTTGTGTTACATAGCTATATTATACACGTGTGGCTGTGATTGTTTTATTAGGGTATCTTGGTCTTCCTGCTTGTCTCAAAATAGCTATGTAATAGAGTAAGGGGCATAGTTTTCCATGTCTAGTTTTGTACTGCAAAACCGCAGCTGATTGCAGCTAGATCATTAAGAGGCACGGTCATGGAGTACACCGATGATTAAGTGCAAAGCTCATGTTCTGACTATTTAGGAGTGTAATTGGATCAGCAACTTTGTTATATAAGTGCATCTACTCCTCCTACAGTGGCTTAAGTGCTTCAAGTGGTTTTGTGGCATCTAAATATGCTGCTCTAAAGAAAGTGTCAATGTAGAACTTGGTATTGTTTCCTCATTGCATGAAGAAGATGATCATGTATTTGAAGACTCAGAAAATAAGGCAGTCACTCGTCAGAACCAGAAAAGCACATGTTTGTTATTGTGGTGAGAAATGGTGGCAGTGTGCTGCTTTGTTTGGCCTCTAGCCTTGCGATCGTGGTCAGGCAGTGAGACAGGAAGACCAAAATACAGGTATTGAGAATCTTTTTTTAAAATTCAAAATCTGGCAGAATTTGAAGTTAGGCTATTCCTTTGTCATGTGTCATGTTTCCATGATGGTTTTTACTGACAGCATTTTGGGTGGTGCCCGTCACTTTTAGGGGATAACCTAGGTATGCAGGAATTATGCCTGAATAATTTTTGGGATAATGATAGGGTTAAAAAATTGAGCATTACTCCAGCATTTTTGATGCATTTTTAGAACATAATTGGCATAAATATATAGTAGAGCAGTCTCTTACTCTAATGAAACAATCGGCACAGAATAGTTCATAGCAAAAAGAGGTTTTCTAACAAATTGATACAGCTAGATTTTACAGTTTTTACTGTTTCTAACTTTGCTATACAATATAATTACAAAAGTGAATAAAAACTTGGGAATAACTTTGGGAATTATGAATACATTTTGGGAATAATATGAAAATTTAAGCACATAAGCCTAGGAGAACACAAAGACATGTTACATTAATATTTGAAATAATAGCAAGGAGATAGTCACTTAGACAAATAGTTTTTACTAGGTGCAAATCATGGCTATACAACTAAGACTTTGTTAAGAGCAAAGTGTTTAATAAACTATCGGGATAGTATTCACTATCGCGATATTAAATGAGTAACTATCGTGATAGTAAAATTTTTACTATCGCTCAGCACTAGTTTTTACACTATGTATGTGAACTTAAGACTGTATAGCATAATGATGTATTTAGTGTGAGTTGCATCTGGGGTGACAATCAAATTATTCCAGGTTTATGCTGGAACCAATATCAACGGTGTGTAAAAATTTGATGTCTAAGAAGCAAGCTAATGAAGAAAAGATAAAAAATCATGAGGCAAGTACTAACTACGTACATACAATATATGTACAGTACATGCACTAGATTGTATACCTGTCCAGAGTTGAAGTCTCAAATATCTATTAGAAAATGGTATCCATAAAATCTAAGAGACCTCTGGAGAGGTTCTCTAAAATGATATACTTCTAATATGTGTGGCATAGAGATCTACTGTATACTTTGTGGATGCGAGGTTTTTAAAATCTACGAAAATCCAAGGCGTGGTCTCAAATTGACTTAGAAAATATATGCATTTTATACAGGCATATATGTCGTACTCCCACAATGTTAAAATGATCACGGAAGACCGAATGTGCTTTTGTCAAAGTGTTGAAAAAATTGTAGCTCGCACCGCTTTCTTTCACAAGTTAGACTTGGATTTGGCACAGCTGGGAAACAGCAGTAATTGATAATGGAAACCCAGGTTAGCAGTATCCAGTGCCTGTGACGTCACAGTGGTATAAAAAAACATGTGTGTCGAAGAAGCAGCTTGTGTGGATATTTATACAATGGAAACGAGTTGTTACAAGTTTCAGTGGCACCACAGTAGTGCGAAGAACAGGCACGGTTTCGAATATGGCACATTACATGTAGTGAAAAATAATGTTTCTACAAGGAAGCTTACCCATTTAGGTCTTAGTAGAGTCCATCCATATCGTAACAAACATACGTACAACATTAGATTGTACCTCCCATAGTCGAATTCTTTTAGGCATGCCTATGGTGACTGGTCACCCACTGCAGGCTATCAGCCTGAATATGCTTGGAGGGAGCATTGCAAATCAATGATCAAAAGTGAGATTTGTGATACTTGAGGTTTTTTCTGCTAGCAGGTTTCTAACCATTTTAAGAACCTGCTAGCAGGTCTCTTAGTGGATTTTAAAGACCTCATTTTCCTCCAAAGATCAAAGGATATTATGCATACCATTTTTTTCTAATCATTATATTGAAATACAAGTGATCACTATAGCTGCCTAAATTTCCCCTATTCAATATATTTGCCAACAATTTAATATCAACATTTGTGTAGTTTGTTAGATTCCAATTGACTGTTTGCAAAGCGTTTTGATAACAAAATGGTTTGATTTTTGTCAGTACAAATTAACAGAAACCACAAAAAGGATCACAAAAAAAAGTGATACCAAAAACCTTCATTGATGAAAAAAGAGAATATGGCTAGCCAGGACTTGAACCCCATGTGACCACATAAATTTCTAACCCACATGTGTTACATTGGAGTTTACTGTCACATGCTGTAGCTATAGAACTTCCTTGTAGTAATACAATGTATTATTTACTATTAGTGATATACTCCTTGTAATTGTCTGATACCGATACCTGTAGTATTGTTACCAATACAGAGTATTGATATTAATGCATCCCTATAAACAAACATGCCATTTTATACCTTCAGAAAATGATTAGCAATTCTCATCTAGTATTAAAAAGACTAAGACTAAAAGAGATTGGTGTATAAAGTGCATGACTAAAACAATTATAAGATTGGCTATTGGAACTATGCATTCTTGAGATTTGAAAATTCAGATACCTGTCAATTTTAGAGCCATTGTGTAGCCATGCAGTAGTAATATTGTTCTTTGTTTATTGTTGTTTTGTACCAGCATATGCAGGTTTAAGGGTTAAAAATATATGGTTGGTTGGTTGGTTATACTGTGTATCACTGCTTTTGTGATTGCTTATGTACAGTAGTTTTAAATAAAACATGTACCCACAGCAGGCCAGCTAGACATGTATACAAATGTGTATGTGTATTTTTCTACACTGTATGTCTGTCCACTCCCATGCACGTAAGCAAATGTTTTATGCTAAAAAGCAATGAGTACATGAGAAAGGACAGTTGTATAGAGTCTGTATTAAAATTAAGCTTTGGCGTTCATGAGGTGGCTTATTTGTGCCAGTTAGGGGGGATAATGGGTTACAAAATCACTTGTTTTTTCCTGTTACTGCTATATTTTAATGTTTAATACATAAACTATTTCATTCTCTATAGAGTAACATTTCACGTTGGACAGACAGTGTAAAGCAAAGTGAAGAAAATTTGAGAGAGATGATTGCACTTCATCGTGAAAAGTAACAAGAACATTATGACGTACATGTATAAAATAGTTCACAGATTATTAATATAGTTATTACTATAGCTAATTCACACAGCAGCAATGTTACTATGATCACTGAAGATATGTTCTGCACATTATTAATGATGTACACTGTAATATTGTACTGTACTCTATACTTGTACAGAGACCTGTATTACTTTATGAAGAAAATTGTGTGATAAGCATCAAACTATTTGATTGTATGCTTGTGATCGTACAGCATGCTAGTACTGTATAGTAGGGATTATGAAGGTTTGGGCTTTTGTGGCCCCAAAAACAAGCCTCACTTCTCCTTCATAACCGCTTTGTAATATTGGTTAAGCATAACCAAGCCCATTATATCAAGATACATGGTAGTGTGTCATGCGGCCAAGAAGCCGGTGTGCAACACCGTGAGTATATTGGCAGGAAGAAAGAAAACATGATTTTCACGTATTTGTAGCTTTGTGTTGCCTTTATGAAACAAGACGATTTTTGTTGTGGACACATCAGTACTCCACATACGAAATTTCAGCAAAATCGCTTCAAGCATTCCCGAGATATGAGACTTCAAAAATTGGCTTAATTTCTTTTATTTTTATTTTTTTATTATTATTACAGGTTTTTGCAATTGAATTCAGCAACTTTGCAATTCAATTTGTCCCGTTTGCAATTGAATTTGTTGGTTTTGCAACTGAATTCGTCCCGTTTGCAATTGAATTCGTCGCTTTTGCAATAAAATCAGTTAAATCCGTAACAAGAATGGCAGCTGGAAAAAAACACGAAAACATGGTCTAGCAGCCGCTACAAGAACTTGTTCAAGTATAACAGATAGTAAACAACTCTTTATAAGGTAATAATTCTTCCTCTACAGCCTATCCAGCAACATTCCAAACTCTACTACACCATTCGCAATGGGTGTGGTCATTCGAGAGCAAGTTAATTAACTTGTCAGGCAGCTATCAGCTTCTCGTACTACCAGCTCCAGGTACCTTCTAGTGTCTCAAGTGTAACTCTCCATGGCGTAAATAATTCATCTCTTCATGAACGGTTGGTTTCTTGGAGCCGTTTTGTTTATGACGAATTGTAATGCAAGCTTGACGAAATTCTTTTGCAAAACCGACAAATTCAACTGCAAAACCGACTAATTCAACTGCAAAACCGACGAATTCAATTACAAACAGGACGAATTCTATTGCAAAACCGACAAATTCAATTGCAAACAGGACGAATTCAATCGCAAAGGTGACGAATTCAATAGCAAAAACCTGTATTATCTAAAAAAAAAACAGCCAAGCTGTAAAAAAAGGGTGCGGCCTCCAAAAAGGCCAGGATGAAAAAGATGTGAAATCCCAGGTGGTGGCCAAGAAATGGCTGTGATGGTAGGTTAATGGCAAAAAATTTAATAATGACAATTCAGGCGAATTTGGTGCTGAATCTTAGTGAAACTTGGAGGAGACAACACAAATTCGCCTAAATTGTCATTATTAAAATTTTTGCCTTTGACCTACCATCGCAGTCATTTCTTGGCCGCCACCTTGAATTTCACATCTTTTTTTCATCCTGGCCTTTTTAAAAAGGAGGCCGCACCTTTTTTTTACAGCTTGGCTGTTTTGGATTAGAGATCGCTTCTGTTTGTAATTTCATACCTAAAGCCCTAACTTTGGGTATTTCTTTTAACTTTCTTTTTCTTTTCTATAGGATTGATGATTATTAAAAAAACTATATTGTTTAATTATTTAGCTACACATGCACATTTAACAATAATTTTGTGTTGATTAATTATTAACTCAATCCGAATACTCTACAGGGAAATGTGTATGTAGCTAAAAGTTTTACAGGGAGAATCATAATATAACTGTACTCTTAGTCTACATGGTGAACAATTTGTACGTAGTTGAACTTGCTACAGAGTGACTTGTAACATAACTAAACTGTACAGAAAGAATTGCAAGATAACTGAACTTTATACAGGGTAATTTTATTGTAGGTGATCTCTCTGCAGGGTGACATGTTTCTAGCTGAACTCTCTACAGGGTAACGTGGTTCTATCTAATCAAGATACACAGTAGTGTGTCGTGCAACCCAAGAAGCCGGCGCATCACACTGTGAGTATATTGACAGGAAGAAAGAAAATGCGATTTTCATACCTTTGTAGCTCCGTGTTCCTTCATCCGATTGGAACCAATTTTGCTGCAGAGGTGCCCGCCAGGTAGGCCACCCCACATACCAAGTTTGAAGAAAATCGCCTTAGCCATTTCCGAGATATGAGTGGCCAAAATTTCATTTTTATTTCTTCGTTTTTTTCTTCTTATTCTTTGTCTTTTTGCACACTTTGAAAAATTGTTATAAAATACAAACGCGTAATCAGATCACCTTGAAATTTGGAACACATAAAGGCAGTCCAAAGGCGAATTGTAGAATCAAATTTGGTGCAAACTCGATGAATAATTCAGGAGTTATGACCGATTATTCGCGTAAAACAAGACCGATTTGTTGTCACGCCTACAGGGTAAACCGCTTCATGGAATAAGTTGAAAATCGGTTTGTGGATAGATCAACCATTGTAGGAGTGCCTTTTGGTTGTTTGAAAACAATCGAAATTAAGATCATGGAGATATGACACAAAACCTAAGGTGTGTAACAGTTGCACGATCGAGATTCGTGAATAACATTATCAATAATTTTCACGCCTACCAGGCAAACCGCTTAGAGCAATGAGCTGAAAATTGGAATGTGGCTGGAATAACAATCGTAGAAAGTCCTTGCAGTAGTAAAGAAGAATCGGGTTACAAACCATTGAGTTAAGATTCGAAAGCCAACTATGTGTAGCAAATGCAAAATCGAGATATTCTAATAGAACAGTCACCTTAATAGTGCACTCAGTTACATTTATGACTTACTCCATTATAGAACTTTCTATTACATTGCAAGTTATTCTGTAGGGAGTTCAGCTGCAAACAGTTAATTTTATAGACAGTTCAGCTACATTCCAAGTCACCCTGTAGAGAGCTCAGCTACAAATGTATAGCTGTAGAGATTCAGATCAGAACATTACAAGTCACACTGAAGAGAGTTCAGCTATAAACAAGTCATGCACCCTGTAGAGAGTTCAGCTACAAACAAGTCACTCTCTACAGAATTCAGCTACAAACAAGTCACCATGTAGAGAATTCAGCAACCAAAAACCACCCTGTAAAGAATTCAGCTATACAAACAAGGTACTCTATAGAGGGATCAAGAGAGAGTTCACAGCTAGAAGACGTCACCTTGTAGAGAGTTCAGCTGTAAACAAATCATCCTGCAGGGAGTTCAGCTACAAACAAATCACACCATAGAGAGTTCAGCTAGAAACAAATCACCCTGTAGAGAGATCAGCTAGAAGGAGTTACCTTGTAGGGAGTTCAGCGATACAAGAAACCACCCTGTAGAGAGTTCAGCTGCACCGTGTAGAGATTTCGACTACAACCAAATCACTTTGTAGAGAGTTCAGCTACAATCAAATCACCCTGTAGAGATTTCAGCTACAACCAAATCACTCTGTAGAGAGAAACAAGTTACAGAGATCAGCTAACAGAAGTCACCTTGTAGAGAGTTCAGCTACAAATAATAAATCACCTTGTAGAGAGTTCGGCTACAATGAAACCATCCTGTACAGATTTCAGCTAGAAACAAGTCACCCTGTAGAGAGCTTATCTACAAACAGATCACCATGTAGAGAGTTCAAGTAGAAACAAGTCATGCTGTTGAGAGATCAACTAGAAGAAGTCACTTTGTAGAGAGTTCAGCTACAAAAAACTACCCTGTGGAGAGTTAGCTACAGTATGAACAGATCACCCTGGAGAGGAAATGAGCTACAAACAAGTCTCCCTGTAGAGAGATCAGCTAGAAGAAGTCACTTTGTAGAGAGTTCAGACACAAAGAAACTACCCTGTAAAGAGTTCAGCTACTAACAAATCACACCCTGCAGATGGTTCAGCTACAAACAGATCAGTTCAGCTACAAACAAATCACCCTGTAGAGAGTTCAGCTACAAAAATCACCCTGTAGAGAGTTTGGCTACAAACAAATCATTGAGCAGGGATTTTGACTGCAAACAAATCACCTTGTAGAGAGTTCTGCGACAAACCCTAAGAGAGTTCAGCTACAACCAAATCACCCTGTAGAGAGATCAGCTAGAAACAAGTTACAGAAATCAGCTAGAAGAAGTCACCTTGTAAAGAGTTCAGCTACAAATAAACCACCCTGTAGAGAGTAGGGCTGAGCGATACTGCTATTTTAGTATCACGATCAATACTAAGGCCACTATACATGATACTGAATAGTTTACGATACTTACACATAAGTAAATCTACATAGTGTATAGCTCAGCATTCCTGCAGGAAGTCTTTATAGGTAGTACCAAACTAGCCATTATCATCACTAACAGTTATTGTAACACATGCTTTGAGGTTATGTTATGGTGTTCACACCTCTCTACAGGGATAACCAGGTGGGTAGGCTTTATCAGTTACAAGGATTCTTATCCAAGTACTGCATAACAAATGGATTTTTAATGTATAGGAATGGTATCATGATAGTTAATAACAAAATATTGTGATATCAATACTCTCAAATATCGCGATATATCGTTAAAACGATAATTGCTCAGCCCTAGTAGAGAGTTCAGCTACAAAGGAACCATCCTGTACAGAGTTCAGCTAGAAACAAGTCACCCTATAGAGGGATCAGCTAGAAACAAGTCAGCCTGTTGAGAGATTAGCTAAAAGAAGTCACCTTGTAGAGAGTTCGGTTACAAACAAATCATCCTGTAGAGAGCTCATTTACAAAAAAAAAATTACCCTGCAGAGAGTTCAGCTGCAAACAAGTTAGTAACCCTATAGAGAGATCAGCTAGAAACAAATCATCTTGTAGAGAGTTCAGCTACAAACATCACCCTGTAGAGAGTTCAATTACAATTAGATAGCTGTATAGAGAGTTCGGCTAGAAACAAGTCACCCTGTAGAGAGATCAGCCAGAAACAAGTCATCCAGAGATCAGCCAGAAATAAGTCATCCTGTAGAGATATCAGCTAGAAGAAGTTACCTTGTAGAGAGTTCAACTACAAAGAAACGATCATGTAGAGGGTTCAGCTGCAAACAAATCACCCTGTAGAAAGTTCAGCTACGAACAGATCAAGAGGGATCACCCTGTAGAGTGTTCAACTAGAAACAAATCACCCTGTAGAGAGTTCAGCTACGAACAGATCACCCTGTAGAGAGTTCAGCTACAAACAATTCACCCTGTAGAGAGACCAGCTAGAAGAAGTCACCTTGTGGAGAGTTCAGCTACAAAGAAGCCATCATGTAGAGAGTTCAGCTGCAAACAAATCACCCTGTAAAAAAAATCAGCTACAAACAAATCACCCTGTAGTAAGATCAGCTAGAAGAAGTCACCTTGTGGAGGGTTCAGCTACAAAAAAAGCTACCCAGTAGAGAGTTCATCTAGATCAGCTACAAACAAGTTATATACTTTATGCAAAGTCCAGCTACAAGTAAGTCACTCTATAGAGAGTTCAGCTACAAACAAGTCACTCTGTAGTACAAACAAGTCACCGTGTAGCTGGAGAGTTCAGTAACCAATCAAAAAACCACTCTGTAAAGCGTTCAGCTATACAAACATGTTATAACTCTATAGAGAAAGTTATAACTCTATAGAGAGATCAGCTAGAAATAATTAGTGATCCAGTAGAGAGATCAGCTACAAGACATCATCTTATAGAGAGTTTTGTTACAAAGAAACCACCATGTAGAGAGTTCAGCTGCAAACATATCACCCTGTGGAGAGTGCAGCTATGAACAAGTCACCCTATAGAGAGATCAGTTAGAAGACGTTACCTTGTAGAGAGTTCAGCTATAAAGAAACCATCATATAAAGAGTTCAGCTGCAAACAAATCACTCTGTAGAAAGTTCAGCTACGAACAGATCACCCTTTAGAGAGTTCAGCTGCAAACAAATCATCTGTAGAGAGTTCAACCAGAAACAAGTTCACCCTGTAGAGAGATCAGCTAAAAACAAGTCACCCCGTAGAGAGAGCTGCTACAAAGAAACCATCCTGTAGAGAGTTCAATTACAAACAAATAACTCTATAGAGAGTTCAGCTAGAAACAAGTCACCATGTAGAGAAATCAGCTAGAAACAAGTCATCCAGAGATCAGCTAGAAACAAGTCACCCTGTAGAGAGATCAGCTAGAAACAAGTCATCCTGTAGAGAGATCAGCTAGAAACAAGTCACCCCATAGAGAGAACAGCTACAAAGAAAGCATCCTGTAGAGAGTTCAGTTACAAACAGAAAATCCTATAGGGAGTTCAGCTAGAAACAAGTCACCGTGTAGAGAGATCAGCTAGAAATAAGTCATCCAGAGATCACTGGATGACTTGTTTCTAGCTGATCTCTCTACACGGTGACTTGTTTCTACTGAACTCTCCATAGGGATTTCTGTTTGCAATTGAACTCTCTACAGGATGGTTTCTTTGTAGCTGATCTCTCTACAGGGTGACTTGTTTCTAGCTGATCTCTCTACAGGATGACTTGTTTCTAGCTGATCTCTGGATGACTTGTTTCTAGCTGATTTCTCTACACGGTGACTTATTTCTAGCTGAACTCCCTATAGGGTTTTCTGTTTGTAATTGAACTCTCTACAGGATGGTTTCTTTGTAGCTGCTCTCTCTATGGGGTGACTTGTTTCTAGCTGACCTCTCTACAGGATGACTTGTTTCTAGTTGATCAGGTCACCCTGTAGAGAGATCAGCTAGAAAGAAACCATCCTGTAGAGATTTCAATTGCAAACAGATAACCCTATGGAGAGTTCAACTAGAAACAAGTCACCATGTAGAGAGATCAGCTAGAAACAAGTCATCCAGAGATCAGCTAGAAACAAATCACCCTGTAGAGAGATCAGCTACAAAGAAACCATCCTGTAGAGAGTTCAGCTACAATCAAGTTACACTATAGAGAGATCAGCTAGAAACAAATCATCTTGTAGAGAGTCCAGTTGCAAACAAATCACCCTGTAGAGAATTCAGCCATCTTGTAGAGAGTTCAGCTTGAATAAGTCACCTTGTAGAGAGTTCAGCTACAAAGAAATCACCATGTAGAGAGTTCAGCTGCAAACAAATCACCCTGTAGAGAGTTCAGCTAGAAACAAATCATCCTGTAGAGAGTTCAGCTAGAAACAAATCACCCTGAAAAGAGTTCAGCTACAAACAATGAGAGTTTCAGGTACAGTTCAGTTATGTAAGAAGTCACCTTATTAACTACAGTATGTGATAATCATCATTCAATGTTAAATATACAAATATTTCATCAGACAAAAGCTATACACACAATTACCTCCTTTCTTCCACAATTCCTTACAAGTTAAAAAGAAGCATCAAAGCCATATGGCCAGCTTTGTGGCTTGCAATACAAAAAGAAGTGATATCTAAACCAAAACAGCCAAGCTGGAAAAAAAGGGTGCGGCCCCCAAGGTGAAAAAAGATGTGAAATCCAAGGTGGCGGCTAATAAATGGCTGTGATGGTAGGTTAATGGCAAAAATTTAAACTACGACAATTCAGGTGAATTTGGTGCCGAATCCTAGTGGAGGAGGCAACACAAATTCACCTGAATTGTCGTTATTAAAATTTTTGCCATTAACCTACCATCACAGCCATTTCTTGGCCGCCACCTTGAATTTCACATCTTTTTTTACCTTGGGGGCCACACCCTTTTTTTTACAGCTTGGCTGTTTTGGTTTAGATTTTATAACCTGTTATCTCAGCTTATGGCGGATGACAAGTGGACACAGTTCATCAGCCATCAACGGTAAGAGTATGCATGGTCTGCTCTTATTATTTTGTATATTATCTCTTCAGAGGTACAGTTTCTTGTCGGACCTCTTAGTTCTACAGGTTGTCAGTGTACAACATCTGCAGTGTTAGTTTCCCTCAATGGCAGCTGGTACCTTTAAAGAATCTGGTAGTGACCATATGTGGATAGTTTTGTTCTTTTTTCACGGAGTTGTTCAACCTCTTCTAATTACTTACGCCTGATTGTGTTTTTATTCATTTTCTTTTCAATAGGGTAGGAATTACAGACTTAGTCTCAGTTCTAGGAGATTCTTCTTATTGCTAACATCTGTAAGTAAGTACACTGAGAGTGTCCAGTATACAATTTATATTTACCTTCGTTTAGGTTTGTGGAAACTAGTCTCATTTCTTCTGGGAACCGGTCTTATTTCTTCATGTTTTCCACTGCTTTTTACAGCTGACGGCTGCTACCTCATGTTCGTCTGGCACTGTAAATGAGTTGAGTGCTTTCAAGAACCTGTTCCATCTTGTTTATCCTTATTTCACTGATCATGCTCGTATTGCTAACCAAAGTAAGTTCACTGAGAGTATGCAAATTATAGTATATTTAGTCTTGTTTCAATAATATTGTACTTAGTGATTAAAAGATTCTTGGACTTGGTTATCAGTGTATCAGATGCTTCTTGTGAGCTTACGTAACAGACATAAAATTGTGGCATGGTAGGAGTATTTTTGTGAGTTTTGGGTATGGGCGAATGTCAGATGAAGATTTTTGAGCAGTTATATCTCAGCCAAGAGTGAATAAATCAAACTCTAACTAGCAGGTATGTTTATACATTAGCCAAAAGAATAGGGATTTGACATAAATCAATGCTTGAATGTACTTATTTTAACACTTTATAACCATACCTGCTAGTTACAGCTTGATATCATTGTTCTTGGCTGAGATATAACTGTTCAAAAATCTTTGTCTGATATTAGCTCAACAAAGTCGCATACTAAGTGGCCGTTTTATGTCTGGTTAGACTCACTGATAACAACTGTAACTACACCAAGTAATCCAGAATATGAATTATGTTTGTCTCCATTTAGGTTGTGAGACCTGGTCGTATCAGACTTGTATTAGTTCTACATGGACTGTCAGTCTCAGACTCGGTCTCACTTTCACAAGATTGTTACAAACTGTAAGTACAATGATTTTTCAGTATACGCATTATATTACCATCTTTAATAGAGTAGCCGCCATTCTACATGGTAGTACTAGGTTTCCAGACAAGATCTCGGTTTTACGAGATTCTTATTGTTACTAACTGTAAGTCCAACGATTGTCCAGAATACACATGATATTTACCATCTTTGTATTAGAGCTGTGGGACAGTTCTACCAGACGAGTAACAGATTGTCACAGAGTTTTACATATAGGGCTGGCATGATTGGGTGCATGTTTGTTTGTCTCTGTGTGTTCTATTAGAGTAAGTTCCTTCTCTTTGTAACTCCATGATGTTGAATGCTTGCCTAAATTATGAAAACAATTAGCTAGGAAGTGTGCACCTGTGTGTTAAGTTATTATTGCTCAAGCTTTTACTTGCAGTATAACTACAACAAATTTGTTGATGTCATTACAGTGTCAGCATGATAAGACAGCACTACATAATACAATATAGCCATAGTTTGTTTATGTCAATGGTACAGCCTCTATCCAGTCATTGGTTTGTTGAAAACCTTGATAATAAGGCCACTTTATTTTTATGGCCAAGATTTTCAGTAATAGGGCCACTTATCATGGGTCCCATAGGTTATTAACAAGGTTTCACTGTAGTAAACTCATCAAGCTTCCAGCAGGAAGCTAGCTATATTACGGTTTCTAAGTTCATGTTGGAACACATACTGTAGAAATTTCATAGATTAAAATAAGCTTGATACTGTATAATTATGTACTTGGTTGAATGCTGTAGTAGCCGCACTCGAGTGGTGCAGCAATTGATTTTGATAATGAGGGCTTCAATATTGTTTTCAAACATTGAGTGGTGGTCAAATTTGAATGGTCCCAACATAGATATTTAGAACTAAACACCACAGCATTTAACCAAGTAATGTATACATAGCAATTGCAATGTTAATACAGCGTGTGTGTGTGTGTGTGTGTGTGTGTGTGTGTGTGTGTGTGTGTGTGTGTGTGTGTGTGTGTGTGTGTGTGTGTGTGTGTGTGTGTGTGTGTGTGTGTGTGTGTGTGTGTGCGTGTATTTGTGTGTGTGTGTGTGTGTGCGTGTATTTGTGTGTGTGTGTGTGTGTGCGTGTATTTGTGTGTGTGTGTGTGTGTGTGTGTGCGTGTGCGTGTGCGTGTGCGTGTATTTGTGTGTGTGTGTGTATGTGTGTTTCCATTTCCATTGGTAAGCTACAATGTGTTTGTGCTCAAGCAATTGTTTAATTAAAGACTGAGCAATGCTTACTAGTGTATCAGGAGAGAATTGGAAATGCCAATTATACTGTATAACAGATAATATTCAGTAATGACAAACCATGCAAGCATTATGAAGTAACAAAATACCAGTAAAATAATCTCTGTATAGATGTGTTTTATACAAGTACATACACCCGTACAATGCAATGCATGTTAGCTGTCAGAGTCTGTTGTGTTTGGCTGCACTTTGTTATCAAAATTAACTTGACTGATTGATTTATTGTATTCTTCAGCTAGTTTCCGAGCCCATTCGGGTATCGTACTTTCTTGAGCTGGTGCAGATTTTGCTCTAGCTCTTCTCATGGATGAAGTAAGTGGTACTTGAAGACTTTCAGCTGTAGATGACTGTGATTGTCTTCCACTATGGGGATCTGACTCTGGACTACTTAGTACATCACTTATGTCATCACAAACTTCAACAGAAATTTCCACTGGTACCTATATAAGTATTGACAGAACAATTTCATACTGTTGGTATTGAAAGGTACCAATACAATGGAACCTGTGTTAGTGGTCACTAGGAGTAAGCAGCCACCATTGTATAGCTGCCATGGTCATGAGGTCCCAATATTTTCCCATACAAATGTATGTTGTATTAAGCGGTCATCTATCTAATGTGTATAACAGCCAGCCAAGAATTCACCTATGAATTCACTGTATTTGTATTATATCTCTATATAGCAGTGACTGCCATAATCATGCTATATACTGAATATTGGAAAATCACCTGTAAAAGTGCATTATTGAGTCACAGAAATAAACGTATTTTTAAAGCATTTTTCACCAGCTCTGGAAACTATGTATATGGAATTTTCACTTAAGATGGAGCTATTCATGACCTTCAAGAGTATCCGGTGGCCAAGTAATCCTTGTAGAATTTCCTGCCACTTTAGATATACTTCAAAATAGACAGACATGGTAATTACAATGCTGCTGACTGCCCTGTGCAGATTTTTCTCTATAACAGCCACCTGTATTATGTGAACGAATTTGCAAAAACCTGACACAATTGTGCAAGTCTAAATTACATGGGTATGAGTTTTTATTGTTAGACCCTTTCTTCATTAAGAAAAAACAGTCAAACAGAACTTTTTTAGTACAGAAGTATTTCTTATTTTCCTACTCAAGGGAAGTTCGAAAATCTTCATTGTAGTAGACCCAAGGATATGCAAGTTATATGCATTTGTTTATACTCACATTTAAATGATAGTACATGATCAATCTTTCTTCACTAATTTACCTTTGTATGTAGTGAAGAAAGGTGGTATAAGGAAAAACATACAACCCAATAATCGATTTCCAGTGAGCACAGTGGTGCAGATTTCATGTCATTCTTCTCAGGGGCGGTGGAGCAGGCCAAAGAGTGAGGGGGCCAAGCCAACTGTAAGTTGAAGACCAAAAAAAAAGGGGGGTCACAGCCTGCTGACAATAGCTGCTCTCCGCCAATTATATCTCCTTATTTATAACTACACATACGTAGCTAAGTCATATGTCATCTATGGCTAAGTAGCTTGCTACACTGCTTCTCTGAATACTGTAACTGCTAAATTAGAGTATCCAGATCCTGACTGTTCTATTAGAGTATCTTGATTTTTTTGCAAACAGTGTCCCATAAAAATGTGTGTGTGTGTGTGTGTGGGGGGGGGGGGGGGGGCTCGAGCCCCTCCCCCTGTCTCCACCGCCTATGATTCTGCTTGTAAGTATACAACTATTTCTGTAATTTATTTTCCTTATACAGTGTACTATACAGTGGTTGGGGTGCAGAAGAAAATTTGAGCCACATTCCTGTCAAAACCATGATCAGCATAAACATGTAGAATTCCCAGGGTTTGATTCCTGCCCATGACAACATTTTCTTAGTTATTTTCTTCTCAGTGCCACTTTTTCATGGCTTACTTTTTATGTGTCAGCTATTGGCGATGCTTACCAATCTGTAAATGTATTAACATGATTCATGCACAAAATAAAGTGTTCATCATTTGGCTACCTCACAGAGTTTATTGCAAAAACTTTACATGCTTTTCTTGAAGGCCATGATGTGGAGAAATCTTTAACAGCATTCTGTTGCAAACTACAGGACAAAAAGTTCAGCTGGCTATTGCAGTTACTGCAGTATAGGCTTTTGGGTTTGAATGGCACAGCTTTTTTCATTTTTATACTTAACTTTTTTTGCTTAGAACTTCATATGGACTGCATATAATAGCATATTTAGGGCAGGCATGGGTAGGCCGATTGAGTGCACGTTTGTCTGTTCCATGTGTTCTACTAGAGTGAGCACCTTCTAAGCACCTTCTATTTAGCCAGGAAGTGTGCACCTGTGTGTTAATTCTCAAACCTTTATTGCAGTATAGCTACAGTGAATAGCACTACTCTGAACACTTTTTGTACAAATTCATTTCTCTTTATTGACCATGTCACAGTGCCTACATGACAGGGCAGGTAATTACTAGCACCACCTAGTTTGCACTAGTGCTGTGAACTTGCAGAGTTTATTAAAACCGGTTATTGGAAGGTGAATAATTGGATATTGACTGGTTATTGTCTGATTGTAGATTAGCAGACATAATGGTACTCAACATGCCTGTTGGAAAGATTAAGGGTGGTACCAAAGTGACCATCAACATCCTGCCTTACAATAACAGTTATTGCAATCACATATTTTTACATGCTTCGAGGTTATGTCATGATGTTAACATTTGTCAGCAGGGGTAATTTGTTGTTTACCAAGTGGGTGGGCAAAACCTGTTTAATAACCGGTTTTTCCATACCAGTACACAACACTAGTTTGCACGTGTCTTGATAATAATTGTTGGTTAGTGGTTCTGCTGTTTAGTTAGCCTATTGGGCTGCATAATGGAATAAGGTGAAATATACAATCGATATGCATGTTACACTTTAGCATACTATTTGAGTATTGCTCAACAGCATAATGGCTGTTATCAAAGCATAATACTTATGAAGGACACTGTTTCTTCTTTGTCTTAGTATTTTTTTATACAACTGAACCAAAACAAATTCAGGCACAAAGAGCACAAGCTAATAAAGTGTGTTTCCTGCTAGTAAACTTATTATATCAAAAAGTGGCAGCCAAGAAATAACTGCAGTGATATTATTATCTAATCCAAAACAGCCAAGCTGTAAAAAAAGATTGCGGCCCTCAAAACGGCTATGGTGAAAAAAGATGTGAAATCCAAGGTGGCAGCTAAGAAATGGCTGTGATGGTAGGTTAATGGTGAAAATTTTAATAACGACAATTCAGGTGAATCTTGTGCCGCTTGGTCTTGGTACAAAATTCACCTGAATTGTTAATAAAATTTTTACCATTAACATACCATCACAGCCATTTCTTGGCTGCCACCTTGGATTTCACATCTTTTTTCACCATAGCCTTTTTGAGGGCCACACACTTTTTTTACAGCTTGGCTATTTTGGATTAGATTTTACTTCTTTTGTATTTGTATACCCCAAAGCCAGCATATGGCGGCCTTGGGGCTTTTTTCACCTATCTTTTTTCTTTACCACAGGAAGAAAAAAAAGATGAAGCAGATTCTAAATACTTTAACTATTTCTGATTTTATCAGTAAATGTACAAATCAAACCGTACGGTCGTACTGTTTAATAAGTAGGTGTGGTATATTTAGTAACTATTATGATGTAATTGTAATGCGCATTAATTAGATGTAGAATATTCTAGAACTAGGCTAGCACGTGTTGTATTCTATTTGTTTTAATGTAACTTGCTGTGCTGTTGCGTGATTGACACTGATCATTATTATTGTGATTATTATCGAAACCCGCTAAACAGTACACTGGTGACGAGGATGGCGGCATCACAACTGGCAGTATGAACGCTTTCGACCCCGACACGGATGATTGGACCGCGTATGTGGAAAGACTAGAATCATTTTTCGTCGCTAATGAAATTAAAGACGAGAAGAAAGTGTCGGTTCTAGTAACCTTTCTGGGAGCGAAGGCTTACGAACTGTTATGATCAATCATCGCGCCAGCAAAACCAGCTACTAAGAATTACGCCGACCTGATTAAAGCAATGCAGACTCACCTGGGTCCAAAACCATTGACGATTGCCCAGTGAAGATGACCCTCGACACTGGAGCTGCAGTTTCAGTTATCTCATCTGAGATGTGCCAGGAACTGTTACCACAATTGACACTTAAACAGTCCAACTTGTTATTGAAAACCTATACTGGTGAGCCTCTGAAGTTAGAAGGGGAGGCGACTGTTAATGTCAGCTACCAAGGACAGCGGTTCACATTACCATTAGTAGTTGTAACAGGCAATGGACCACCCTTATTTGGTCGTAATTGGCTCCAACATGTTAAACTCAATTGGAAAGAAATCAAGTATGTTTCCACAACTGTTGATGGACTACTCCACAAGTATCGTGCTCTATTCAAGGATGAGTTAGGTACAATGACAGGAGTACAAGCACGACTTTCTGTCAAGCCTGATTCAACACCCAAGTTTTGTAGGGCAAGGGCCACTCCTTATGCTCTTCATGAAGCCATTGGAAAAGATTTGACACGTCTTCAACAAATGGGTGTAATCGAGAGTGTGAAATACAGTGATTGGGCTACACCTGTAGTACCAGTGCCCAAGCCAGATGGCACAGTTCGACTTTGTAGCGATTTTAAAGTAACAGTGAACCCTGTTTTACAGATTGACAAATATCCAATTCCTAAGCCAGAAGACTTATTGACGGTGCTTGCAGGTGGCCAGAAATTTTCCAAACTTGATTTGTCCCAGGCTTACCAGCAAATGTTGCTGCACCCTGATGACCGAAAGTATACAACAATTAACACTCATCTGGGCCTGTTTCAGTATACACGTCTGCCATTTGGCATTGCGTCAGCACCTGCAATCTTTCAACATCAGATGGAAAAGATCCTACAATGCATTCCTAACATTGCTTGCTATTTGGACGATGTGTTGATTACTGGCAAGGATGACAGTGAACATGTGGCGACGCTAGAGAAAGTGTTTGAGCGCTTGTACCAATGGGGATTACATTTGAAGAAAAGTAAATGTGAGTTTTTGAAAGAAACTGTACAGTACCTAGGATATGTAGTGGATGCACAAGGGTTGCACACTGCCCTTGATAAGATTCGAGCAATCACAGATGCTCCCAGTCCTAAAAATCAGCAGCAGTTGAGAGCTTTCTTAGGCCTTGTGAACTATTATGGAACGTTTTTACCATCATTGTCCACTACAACTCACCCTCTCAACCAACTACTTTGACACAACATACAATGGAGTTGGTCTGATGCTTGTGAATCTTCATTTCAGAAACTCAAATCTCAACTTTCAGCCCAACCAGTCCTAGCTCACTATGACTCATCGTTCGTTACCCCTGAAGTTAGCCTGTGACGCATCACCCTACAGGGTTGGTGCAGTTATATCTCATTTAATGCCCTCAGGTGAAGAAAAACCCATAGCTTTTGGCTCAAGAACATTGTCGAAAGCTGAGCAAAACTACGCTCAAGTCGAAAAAGAGGCCTTGGCGATAATTTTCGGTATCAAGAAGTTTCATCAATACATTTATGGTCATAAATTTCTGTTACTAACTGATCACAAGCCTCTCACCACAATCCTGAGTCCAAAAGCTGGTCTACCTGCACCTGCGGCAGCACGTCTACAGAGATGGGTTATCATTCTATCAGCCTACAACTATGACATTGTGTTTCGTCCAACCAAGAGCCATGCAAATGCTGACTGTTTGTCAAGACTTCCCCTAGGTGATTCTGTATTACCAACCAATGAAGACTCTGCAAGTCTCTTTAATGTTCAGCAGATTGGAACCTTACCAGTGACACCACAACAGTTACATTCTGAAACAGCAAAAGATCCTCTGCTATCTAAAGTATTACTGTACACCAAGAATGGTTGGCCACACACATTTAGTGAGGATTTACGTCCCTTCTACTGACGCAGGTTAGAAATTACTATAGAATGTGCTTGCTTAATGTGGGATATGAAGGTAATTGTTCCTAATAAGCTGCAGGGAAGAGTATTGGAGGAACTCCATACAGGACACATGGGGATTGTCAAAATGAAATCTCTGGCAAGGACACATGTCTGGTGGCCAATTATAGACAAACAGATTGAAGAGATAGTACAGAAGTGTGTGAACCTTGCCAAAGTCTGAGAAACAAGCCACCACCAGCTACATTACATCCATGGACTTGGCCCACATGACCATGGCAACACTTACATGTGGACTTTGCCGGGCCATTTATGGATAGATCCTACTTGATTATTGTTGATGCCCATTCCAAGTGGCTGAGGTAATTCCCATGGTAACGACCACAGCCGAGAGGACAATTGTGGAGCTGAGGAAGATATTTTCCACCCAAGGGTTACCTGAACAATTAGTTACAGACAACGGGGCACAGTTCACTTCTGCGTTATTTGAACAATTCCTACGAGAGAATGGAGTTAAACACATCAGGTCAGCCCCTTACCATCCTTCCACCAATGGTGAGGCAGAAAGGTTTGTGCAAACATTCAAAAATGCAATGAAAGCTGCTAAGAATGACTCGGGTTCCTTTGACACCAAATTGACCAGATTTCTGATTGTGTATCGTAGTACTCCAAATACTACAACAGGAGAATCACCTGCCGAATTACTTTTTCGTCATCAGCTTCGTACCAGACTTAGTTTGTTGACACCGAACGTCTCAACGACCGTTGACAGGAAACAAACTGACCAGAAAAGCCATCATGACAAGAAAGTAAGGATAGACAGTTTGAATTGAACCAGCCTGTACTTGTCCAGAACCATAATGGAGACCCCAAGTGGGTTCCTGGAACTATACTGTCCAGGCTAGGCTCAAGGAATTATGAAGTACTAGTTGATGGCAAGGTCTGGAAAAGACATATTAATCAGTTGTTAAAGAAATGTGAATTGACGAAAGTTGACGAAAAGCAACCTGATAATGACGATTTGATGGACTTTGAACTGCAGTTCCCAATTGACGAACCTGACACATCAACTAATGAACCTGACACATCTGCCAGCCAGAGTTGGTACCCTACCAGAACTCGTCAACCTCCTGATAGACTAACTTACAATTAAGGAGGGAGAAACTGTGGTATATTTAGTAACTATTATGATGTAATTGTAATGCACATTAATTAGATGTAGAACTAGGCTAGCACGTGTTGTATTCTTTTTGCTTTAATGTAACTTGCTGTACTGTTGCGTGATTGACACTGATCATTATTATTGTGATTATTATCGAAACCTGCTAAACACTACAGTAGGGATTGTGGTGAATGTTTCATGCACCGCCCAAAATTCTGCCTTTAAAAATCATCCTACAGTCATTTTACGTGGCGAAAATCACCTTTACGGAATAGTACTAGTCCACATAATATATAAAACAGCACAAAACACAACAGCACAAAACACAGGTGGTCGGATATAAAGTTTTAAAAAATTGCCAAAAACTACAATTTTAGTCTCACTGCCTCACTCACTGCCTGACCACAGTCGCAAGCCTAGAGCCCAAGCGAAGCAGCACATTGTCACCATTTTACACCACAACAACAAACTCACCGGTGGGATGTGCCTTTTGGGGTTCCGACGAGTGTACGCCTGTGCACCTTTCCTTTCCTTTTGTCTTCAATCAGGTTGGTTGTCTTCTTCTTCAAGCATCGAAACCATACCGAGGCATTAATTTTCCATATCAACACTTGTGTAGACCCCACAAAATTATTTCAGAAAGCGCTTATGCTGCTGAAAGAGTGGGGCACTTATAATTTCAAGTGTTGCACGTGAAACATTAAGGCTACTGAGTTGTCACTTTGACATTTGCTAACACCTGGACTGCAATTGATGAAGAGATTTGAGACGGACTGATACTCGACGGCTTGTTCCTCTGATCACACTGACCCAGCCACTCAGTACCGGACGGCGAGATCAGCGAGTCAGTGATTCATGTGATTGGATAGTACTCGAGTTCATGCTGTTAGTTGAGACTAAGCGCCACACAACTGAAAGGGCCTGTTCGTTAGAACAACTTCCGGCCGGGGTGAATAGAACGCGGACCATCGTACTGAGACAGGTCATAGATCTGAGCGCCACTGCTACTATGATCAAAGGTAAGCTATGCATGCTACTACGGGCCTATGTGCTTCCAATTTTGGCACAGTACATACTTCAATAAGCTGCAACTAGCTAGCTGTGCTACAAGAAAAAACTAAACAAACTAGAATTTAAAAATTGTTAATTTAAAAATGAAATAGGAATTTATGCAACAAAACGTAGTGAAACAAGAGATGAATAATGGTATTACAGCATAGTTCGATGGAAAAGTCCCTACTTTGGCATTGAGCAAAATTATAGCTAATGTGCCAAAGTATGGATTTTCCCATCAAGCTATGCTGTATTACCATCATTCATCTCTTGTTTCACTACTTGTTATTGCATAGATCCCTACTTCATTTTAAATTAACAAGTTTTAAAATACTATATATAATGCATTATATTTATTACATGTCAATTATTCCGTACGGATAACTTGCTTGCAGCTGATCTCTTTACTGGGTGACTTGAAATGTAGCTGAACTCTCTACAAGGTGATTTGCTTCTAGCTGATCTCTCTACAGGATGACTTGTTTCTAGCTGAACTCTCTATGGGATGATTTGTTTTGTAGCTGAACTCTCTACAAGGTGATTTGTTTCTAGCTGATCTCTCCATTTTCTAGCCAATCTCTCTACAGTGTAACTTATTTACACACTAGCTGAACTCTCTACAGGGTGGTTTCTTTGTAGCGGAACTCTCCACAGGGTGATTTGTTTCTATCTAATCTCTCTACAGGGTTACTTTGTCTGGCTTATTGAACTCTCTACAGGGTGATCTGTTCGTAGCAGGGTGATTTGTTTGCAGCTGAACTCTCTACATGACGGTTTCATTGTAGCTGAACTCTCTACAAAGGTGACTTCTTCTAGCTAATCTCTCAACAGAGTGATTTGTTTGTAGCTAAACTCTCTACAGGATGACTTGTTTCTAGCTGAACTCTCTACAGGGTGTGATCTGTTCGTAGCTGAACTCTCTGCAGGGTGATTTGTTTGCAGCTGAACTCTCTACATGATGGTTTCTTTGTAGTTGAACTCTCTACAAGGTGACTTCTTCTAGCTGATTTCTCTACAGGGTGACTTGTTTCTAAGTTAAATCTCTACAGGGTGACTTGCCTGTAGCTGAATTGTCTATCAGATTAACTGTTTGTAGCTGAATCCCCTACAGAATAACTTGTAATATAATATAATTCTATAATGGAGTAAGTTATAAACGTAGTTGAATGCTCTATTAGAGTGACTATTCTATTAGAGTATCTAGATCTCGCATTTGCTACACGTAGTTGCCTTTCGAATCATAACTCAGTGGTTTGTATTCCGATTCTTCTGTACTACTGCAAGCACTTTCTATGATGATTATTCCAGCTACATATTGATTTTTAGCTCATTGCTCTAAGCGGTTTGCCTAGTAGGTGTGAAAACTAATAGTTTTGATTCATAAAAATCGATCGCATAATTGGGACACAGGTTGGGTTTTGTGTCATATCTCCATGGTCTTTATCTTGATTCCTACAAAAAGGCACTCCTACAATGGTTACTCCATCTACATAGCAATTTTCAACTCATTCCTCAAAGGGGTTTACCCTGTAGGCATGACAGACCTTTGACCTTATTTTACTCAAATAATCGGTGATAACTCCATGAATGTTCTTCAGATTTCTACCAAAGTTGGTACTGAGATCCGCCTTAATGAGCCCTTTAAGTGTGCCAAATGTCAGCCCGATTGGAACACGCATTGGTGTTTTATAGTGGATTTTGCAAAGTGTGCGAAATGAAGAAAAAAAACAAAGAAATTAAAACAAAATATTGTTTGCCCGTATCTCGGAAATGGCTGGAGCGATTTTCTTCAAATTTGGTATGTAGACTCCCCTAACTGGCTGACACTTCTCTAGCAAATTTGGTTTCAATTGGATTAGGGATCACAGAGCTACATAAGTGTGAAAATTGCATTTTCTTTCTTCCTGTTAATATACTCATGGTGTGGCACACTGGCTTCTTGGGCTGCATGACACACTACCGTGTCTTGATTACAATAGTATCACTGTAGTATTTCTTGGCCACCACCCTTTGATATCCCTTATACTAGCCCGAGCCTAAATTCAGATTTTTACCTTAGTTTACTGAGGGTTGCTAGTTTATGTAGGTGGGAGGCATGACAACCAATCATACTACGTAGATGATTTTTTTTGAGAAAAGTGCACTTTGCTTGCTGCTTCTTTATGCAAACCAAATGAAGATTGGACTGTAAATGCACTGATGAAGCTAAAAACTGTGAGAAAATGATGGTAGTTCTATTGATATATAAACCGTTACTTTTAGCATCTCTTTGGGAGCACTGAGATTTGGGGTAAGTAGAATTCGAGGAAAACGGGAACAGAAAGTTGGAACGGGAATGACCCACAGAAAATGCCTGATAAAAGGTCATCATATAATACATAGGCTGGATTTTACACCACAATGTTTGATAAGCATCGTTGTTTGAATCCTTTCACTAGAACGATTGAAACACTCTAACAGATCAGTCAACTGCATTAAAATGCTCTAATAGACCAGTCAGGAATGTTTTGTTAACTATCCCACCAGAGACCCACATTGATGGACTCTAACTGTCATAGATTAAGTAGCTAAGTCATCAATATTGTAAGTTAGCTACTCCTTTTGAAAACCATAAACATTTTTAAATATTCAACAATTAAACATTAAATTGATACTGATGAAAACAGATTCACAAAGCACTCTAGTAAACTGACAGTGTCTATTATAGGCTTCAAAAAGTGCACCTACGTAAGAAGTCATAATGATGGGAGTATGCATGCAGCCAGGGCCGGAACCCATTGTCCAGCATTGGCCGGACCACTTTTCAGCTACTTGAATTTGAAAAAAGATCGAGATACTTTAATAGAGCAGTCATCATAATATCCTCTAATAGAACAGTCATCGCAATACTCTAATAGAGCATTTGGTATAGAATATAGCCATGTTCTACTTAATCTAAGCCATTGCATCTATGTTAATTGTCCTCAAATCACTCAAAAGTTCAAGTGAATCATCTGCATTACACTGCATTGGGCTAATTTATCACACATGTATGTGCATTAGCAATTACAATCTCAATGACTTCTGTATCTCAAATAATGAAGCTTTCACTGAAATTTTGAAAGTAAAATTAGCTATGAAATTGAATTAATTGGTACTGTAGTACAAAATTACCAGGATATATCCTTAATGTTAACAAAAGGAGAAAGAGGCTTTGCAAGTAAAATAGCTTCCAGATGCCATTTCAGAGCATCTATTTTCAAAAATTTTCCTGCGGGAGCATGCCCCCAGATCCCCCTAATTTGACATGCTGAGTGTGCTTAGCACATGTAGTTGAGTATCACATGATCTAAAAATCAAATCAGATCAATAAGAAGTAGTATGACCTCCATTGCAGTCCATGGATGGCCAGACCACTCAAAATCTCTGGGCTCCGGCCCTGCCTGCAGCACTGGTATGCTTGTCACGCTGAAGTGGCAAAAGCAGTCCCCATGCATGACTGCTCATATTGTCCTTAGTCTTCTCAATGGAGCCATGCACCTACAAATCCTGCAGCTACCACATATTTATCATGTGACTTTTTCCTGAAGTTGTAGGCACAACTTCCTACATCTATTTTGCAGGCACTGTCAGTTAATTAGAATTCTTTGTGAACTTATTCATGCTGTAATGGTTAAATTTTATGGTTTCAAGGGAGTAGCTAACTTGATGACTTAGCACCTAATCTATGACAGCTAGCTATAGCCCATCAATTCACAGGCTATCAATGTGGGGTCCCTTGTGGGATAGTTAACAAAACATTCTTGACTGCTCTATTAGAGTATTTTAATGTAGGTGACTGCTCTATTAGAGAGTGCTTCAATCGTTTTAACAAAAGAATCCAAATAATGCTGCAAAGAAATATTGTGCTGTAAAATCCAACCTATATCCAAACTCTATATTGCATGATGACCTTTATCTAGCATTTTCCATTGGTTGTTCCCGTTCTCGTTTTCCATTCCTGTTTTCCTCAAATTCTACTTACCCTGAGGTTTGTGTACTCTTGGTATCTTAGTGAACCCAATTATACCAAGGGACCATTGTAAAACAGAAGTTTAGTGGAAATTTTGATAATTTTACTGACTGTAGAAAAGTGTTCTAAGTACTATAAAATTCAGGCTTATGAGTTTCTTGCAGATCTGGCACATAATTAATAGACTTACTTTTAGCAAATTTCTACTTTCAGTATTTACACTACATGTGGATACTTTATCAAATGTATCGGTAAATGTGGTTTCATCCTCAGGACTTTCTGTATTATCTTGCACAGTTTGGTGACGATTTTTGTCTAAAGGGAATTTATTTGCATTATGATTAAGTCAACATGTAACATAAACTACACTATGCACCTAATAATGGTGTTCTTGTGTGATCATCAGTAATGACTGAACCAGTATTATCATCACATTCATCTTCTTCATTGAATATAGACTTTCTAAGACATA
The DNA here is from genome assembly GCF_963678975.1 of Dysidea avara. NCBI lineage: Eukaryota > Metazoa > Porifera > Demospongiae > Dictyoceratida > Dysideidae > Dysidea > Dysidea avara. Next base: position 31,481,009 of record NC_089274.1, read on the forward strand.
CCAAAACATAGTTTACAGAATACAATATATAAGCTGAGCACATCTATACTTAAGATGTCTAGATAAATGAGCTTCCTACATGCAGTAAGGTTAATAATTAAACAACTTACTGAATGCGCAGCTTTATGTTGTCTGGTGGTTTATTGTGCACAGCCTAATTGAGAACACAGTAGTATGTAAGTGTTATAGCTACCCAAATGTATATATTGTTGTCTTGTAATACAGTCTATGTAATTTATCTGTATTTGTGACTATGAAAGCATTATTGGTAACCTGAAAAATTGGTTTGTGAGCACCAACAGGTACTTCTGAAAACTATTAAGAAATTTTCACTATCTTATTCAACTGTTTTAAACTGTATACTTTTGTTCTATTCATGATGCTAAGTTTGATATATAGGTCATATACACTAGACATTAAAATAATAAGATTTTCAAATAAGGAACAGGGATCGTTGAAAATATAACCCACAAAACAAGAAGGGATTGCTGGTGTAAATCAACAATGTTCGTGGTTACATTGAGTACAGCCACAAATCCCTATTTTGACTCTGTTTACTTTTCATGGCACTTCCTAGTCTATTTTGACTCTGTTTACTTTTCATGGCACTTCCTAGTAAATAGGGATTTGTGAGTGTATTTGATGTAACCACGAGCCTTGTTGATGTACACCAGCAATCCGTTCTGAGTTTTTAAGTGATTTTCTTTTAATATGTTTAGTTTTTAAAAATCCATTTATGGATTGACTTGTTAGATATCATAATAGCTATATAGACTTTGATACTAGTGATTAGAAGCACATGTGCAAGATGCTACATAGACACTGATACCATAAAATTAAAGAGATGCATTCATTACCACACTACACATGAAGAATGCAGTTCTACCACAGTTGAGGTCAATATACTTCACAGCATAGTGACTAAACTAGTCAGAATGCTTCACATAGTAACAAGAGTATATAATGGGGAAGGAGAGTATCGAACTATGCTATATGTTGTGAAAACTGAGCCCATAAAGTCCTATGGCATTGTTCAAAGGGCTCGGTGATTTGTGTTGATTGGTGACTAATTCTAAGTGGGCGCACTTTGTACATATGACTACTGAGTGAAATAACGGTGTACTCGAGAAAAGTATGGCACATTATGCAGAAGAACTCGCCATACAAAGAGAAAAACAGAAGCAGCTAACCTGGTAAACAAACATCGAGGTTTCATCATGCTCGAGCGAGGTCGATATTTCATCATGGTACAGATTTCATCATGGTCGCCATCCCATGCCTCGCCTTGACAGTTCTACTAGTTAAAAGTGACACGTCTAGATGGAATTTCAGCCATTGCGATTCCATACGGACCACCCATTAAAACATTTAAGGTGTTAAATCTGAGCAATCAACAGCGGTCAGGTTTACGAGAAGAAACAAAGGTACTGTATGCGGGTTACTTTACAGGCTCATTTTTCACAGCCTATAGCACAGTTTGACACTCTCCCTCCCCTTTATATACTCTTGATAGTAAGGTTACTATCAAAAATTCTATTGTTTGTCTGTGCCATAATTTTATTTGATTAGATACATCAAATTATATAAGTAAAACAAACTATTATATGATGTAAGTAAAACAAACTAGTAAAAATTAACTAGAGACAGGTGGTAATAACCAAGGTGAAGTGGTAATACACCAACTCTCATAACAGTGTGCTACTAAACCAGAATTCAATTAATTTCTAGCATGGCTACGTCTACGAATGACCCGTAATCACAAAACAAGCACCATAATGAAAATAACGATATGATATAATATTGATATAATTATCGAAATATTCTAATAGAACAGTCAATGATTGCTCTATCAGTGATCTCTTTCTTAGATAGAAGCTTCTCTATTACCAGTGCTATAAAATACAAGAATCCATTCAAATACATGTGTACATTAAGTGTTGCTGTTATGGCTAAAGCGGGTCTTCTAAAAACACTGGTTTAAGTATAAAGAACTGCACTACTTAAACAATCTGCTATACCAGCCATCTTGACAATTTTTTGCATTTTGGTGCCTAATTGTCTGGGTAGTGTAATAGAGGCCACACCACAGGTATCCAGGTAGAGATGTGCTTTGTGACAGTACTTCTGTTCTCCATACTATATTAGAACACGCTAGCTAATTGTCACATCAGTAAAATGCATCTATAGTTTATCAACACACTGTGTACACAAATACAGAAATATGTATACACAGTGAATGCAGAATCGGTATCAGCTCTGTGAAGTACAGATATTCTTACAACTATTAGCTGTTATGTTAGCTATTACCAGTCACAAGTAGCCATTACCACTTCATGGTATTGTGATACAGTATCATATTGAACAGTTCATTGATGGTGATACATGATACCCAAAATGCACTGTGTAGCAGAACCCTACTCACCTAGTTTGCACAAGCATGTGTTTTGAGAAAAACAAAATTTTGGTAAAATTATGCATGCTACAAAGATAAAAATACACAATTTTAATTGAGCAAGGAAGTAACCAAATTTGCCTGCTCATGGAGAATTTACTTTGTTTCAGTAGTCCCAATCCACACAGAAACAGCCAAGCTGTGAAAAGGTGCAGTCTTAAAAGCCTTGGTAAATGTGAAATCAAAAGTGGCGGCCAAGAAATGGCTACAATGATAATGGCTGTGTGCATTGTTAAAATTTATTAACATCATTGCAGCCATTTCTTGGCAGATTCACAACTTTTTACCCAGTATTTTTAAGGCCACACCCTTTTCACAGCTTAGTTGTTTTTGGAACTGCTGGAACAAATCAAATTCTCTATGAGCAGGTACATAGGGTTACTTCCCTTGCTCAATTAAAACATTGGGTACTTTTTTCTTTGTAGCATGCATAATTTAACATCATTGCAGCCATTTCTTGGCTGCCACTTTTGATTTCACAACTTTTTACCCAGGCTTTTTAAGGCTGCACCTTTTTCACAGCTTGGCTGTTTTTGTGTGGACATCACTTCTTTTTGTAATTGCAAGTTGGCCCTGACACTTCCTTTTAACTCACCTTTGAACTTTTCATTATAGTCTGCATGGCTATATGTATTTACAAAGAACTGAATTTTGAAGGAACAAAGATAGCTGTGCAGATTCGACTCATGGGAGATGCCCTACCCTGAGGTAATTTCCACAGCAGAAATGATTAATTACCATTTAAGCACTATCGAGCTACGGATACATGAAAACGGTATTTTCTTGGTTCCATAAAATGAGTATGTCGCCTGCCCACACCAGCTGTACTTGGCCGCATGATGCACTGGCTATTTTTAAATTTTGTAGTACTCTAATAGAGCACACATATTTTCTGAGCACTTCAATACAACACATATAGAATGTTTTAGAATCCACTGATAGATCTACAAGTGATCATTCTAGTGTACTAAACTGGAACTTTCATTTATAAGGTAGAAATTAAGTGAGGTGAGCAACTGACAGCAGTGGAAGAGTAGTAAGGGCTTGGGTACATATGTGTGGAGCTCCCTGGTTCAAAATCTGGAGAATTGTTTTCCGACATTTTTTGTGCATGTTTTTTTACATTTTAGTGACTGTTCTACTATAGTATCTTGATCTCGCTTTTATCACATGTTTGATTTTGCTTTATATCTCCATAGCTAATACTCTCAATACTTTCAAACCACAAAAGGTTTGTACTATGATAGTAACTTCATGCACAGTCTGATTTTTAAGTTATTCCGTCAAGTGGATTACCCTGTTGGCATGACAACAAATAGTTTTTGCAATTTTCAAAATCACATATAATTCCGTTGTTCTTAGTTTGATATCTATCAAAATTGAGCTGTACATGTGCTGCATTATGCTCTTACCAAAGCATGAGTGAATTATAGCGAGTGGAGTGAAAAGAAGAAAAAAGAAGCAGAAAATGAAGAAAAATACGAAGAAAATAAGACAAATTTTGAAGGCGCATGTCTCAGTGATGGTTGGGCCAATTTAACTAAAAGTTGAAATAGGAGGTGCCCTACCCTGAGGGAGTTTTCACAGCAAAACTGGTTAATTTCTGTTGAGGCACTATTGAGCTACGAATGCATTAAAACAGCATTTCTTGTAAATACATACTTGTCTGTTGCATGTCCGCACTAGCTGTACTTAGCCGCAAGACACACTATCGTGTGTCCTGATGGTATGTGTGCCATAGATGTAAACAAAATTGTTATCATTTCTTCATAAAAAACACCTTCACACATGTGTCTATATAGATAAAACTGTACCTTGATTATTTACAAATTCACGGTGAACATTATTTATAATTTCAAAACTATTCACTGTAATAGGCTAAAACTCGGATAACCCATTCCTTGGACACAGTAGATGATGCTGAGAGCATAAAAAATATTCAGAAATTGTGCAAACTAGGCAGGTTGGTCACACATTAGCTATTTTAGCAGACAACAGTCACAGTGATTTGGATAAGTAGCTTTTTTTTGTAGCTAAACGTCTCAGTGGTACTGTATTGTCTATTTTGTGTAATGGAAAGAATACTGCACGAAAACTATGTTTACAGTTGTTGTGAATGTAAAGTGACTCTGCAGCATGTACATGTACACTTTAGGAGTACTCATTATGACCTGGAAGACTAAGATGGCATAGACAAAACCAAATGTGCCTGAATACATGTTTAGTTCTGATTGGATGTAGAAGTGCAGAATGAATTAACCTGTGTGACTGAATAATAAGCTACTGGGAAGCAGTCTTTCTTCACGCATATGCATGCACACACAGTGCTGTATGCACATCTTATAGTTTTAACTAATTTTATGAATATTAAGAAATGCGGTCGAGATTATGTCATGAATTAATGTTTGAGAAAACTACAAGGCCTAAGGTTACATACTCAGCAGAAATACAATTCATGTTGAATATACACAAGTGTATAATAGGTCCTGTCATGTTGATGAATGAACAAATATGTTGTTCTATATAGTGTCCATCATGAAACATCGGCAACCATGTTCAATATAAGTCGTGTAACCCGCCTACTTATTGAGCAATGTAATGGGATGTTGCTTGGAGGTTAGTTTGTATTTACTTAACTCATGTTTGTTAGTCTTGTTTCCAGGTGAAAGGCATAGCTAGGCTACTTTTTCTTGTTTTTGGGTGGAGGAAAAGGCCATATACAGCATTTCCTGGTAGGCCATTGTGCGAAGAAGGTGCATCTTTAGCTGGTAAGTAATCAGTTTGTGTGAAGATAGATAGCATTAAACCTTAAGCCTTTTCCAAAACATACAAAGCTATATTAATTGGATCCATTGCCATTCATCCCATGCAATCTGATGGAGAGAATCAACCAAACATACACAAAAATGCCATTAAGCTGAAAGCTAATTATTGTGTGGTAGTGCACCTATCCTGGCTATCTGTACTGGTGTTAAAGTGCAACTATTATTGTGCCTATCCATACTTCTTCAACCATCATATAATTTTATTAGTTGATTACTAGGTTGTAGGCTAGAACTGCTTTATGGAACATCTTAGTATAGTAGTGGTGGAGGGGCAGATGCATGACCTGTCTCAGTACGACTGCTGAGCAACTATTCTGATGGTCACTCTATTCACCTGGGCTGGAAGTTGTTTGAATGAACAGGCCCTTTCAGTTGTCTTGAAACAGGATGAAGTAATAAAATCTTCTCGTCAGAGAAACTACTCACTCGAGTATTCAGTAGACTATCCAATCACTCGCTGATTAATTTCATTTGGTGGCAAGTGGTTGGGTCAGTTAGTTCAGAGGAACATGTAGCTGTCAAGTATCAGTCTGTCTATTATAAGTAACAAATCTCTTTGTCAATTGCAGTCCAGGCATTGGCAAAAGTTGAAGTGACAACCTAGCTGCTGTATCAGCAGTCTTGAAGTATCACGTGACTACCAGTGCGTCAATTGGAATATATAAGCGCCGCGCTCCTTCAGCAGTGTAAGCGCTTTCTGAAATAATTTTGTGGTGTCTAAATACCGTATAGCTGGTAATTTTCGAAAGGTTTTTATTTTCGGATATTTCGAAGAGGCCCTTCTCTTCGAAAATAAATTCCCACAAGTGAAAGCAACTGTCCAACTTTCGGTGATTCGTTCGTGTATTCCTCGAGTTTTAGCTCAGTTTTGCTGATGATAATGGGTAAACTGTATCATTACTGTACCAATAACCAGAAAACAGGTGATCCAGAATGGGAATTGATGCCGTCTGCTCTAGAATCTATGGTAGGATAGCTAGCTATGATCGAGCGTGATCGTGCCAGTGAATTCACTCCACCCAAGACTCCCTCACTCTTCTCTCCAGTACACAGGAATGGAGATTATTCCATCAGTAAGTCAGTTTTCGGCAAACATTCATGCATCTTCATAATTTGTGACACCAATTTCCATTTTTTTGAAATCCATCCGGAGTTTAAAATATGCACTCTTCGAAATTAAAATCTTTCGAAATTCAGATTTTGCTTCTTGTGCGAAAATTTCTGTTTTGAAAATAACCCGCTACACGGTATGCTGCTCAGGAAAAAGTGTTGATACGGAAAATTAATGCCTTGATATGGTTTTGATGTTTGAAGAAGACAACCATCCTGATTGAAGATAAAAGGAAAGGTAAGGCCCAGAGGGAACACACTCGTCGGAATCACAAAAGACACATTCCACTGGTCAGTTTGATAATGTGGCGTAAAATGGTGGCCATGCACTGCTTCATTTGGTCTCTAGGCTTGCGAATGTGGTCAGGCAGTGAGGCAGGAAGTGAGGCAGACTAAATTTCGAGTCGAGTGTTTACCTTGCTGAGTAAACAAACAGAACATGGTAGCTACAGTTACTCCAATCAGTATAGCTATAGAAAACAACGCGCTGTGACCATGCCTCTTAATGTCAATTGAGATCAACAGTACAATCAAAATACTGTATTAAAGTAGTCACCCTAATACAGTGGATATATTTATGTGCAATGTTCTGATAGAACAGTCACACATGTGCTTATCACAAAAAGTAGTAATTTCTAGGGGTCTAAGCAATGAGAAGTATGGTATATTACAACATGTAACACTTTCACACCTCAGATCAAAGGAGCCACCAGGGCTACATTTTGAAATGTAGACCGGGCTACAACTGGGCAGTGATTATATAGACGTTGAGGCTGAAATTGATTGCGAGGATCGATTAATACTCACTTGATTAGGATGCACGACTTGGATTTTACCGTGAAAACCACTCAGACGGAGAGCGTTTTGTTATCCTTGCCATCCTATGAGTTGAAAAACGTTGGGCTAAGGTGAAAACTAGTGTTATAGCTTATTCATCGATTGTTTCCGCACAGTTTCGAATATGGACACACCCCCATCACAAAGCTATCACTCTGCACAGAGTAACCACTCTACAAGCAAGCTTACCTGTTTAGGCCTTTAGTGAACTCCATCCTTTTTCCATAAACGATTCGCACTGATTAAAACAGCAAACTCGCATAACTGAAGTTCTCTGTGATATCTCTAGGATATGTCCGTTCATTGTAACCAGAACGAACATATATATGACTGCCAAGCCTGAACGAACATTATGTCCGTTCATAATCAAAAATTTTAGGTATGCATATATAATACAGCCAGTGGCTGCACTTGTATTGGCTTGGGTGATTGATCGCCCTGTACAGGCTATCAGCCTGATAAGTGTTACATACTGTATTATCTGTAACATGGGGAATTCGGGTTTTGCCTGATATGTATGCCCTCTGCCCTCGGGCTTGCGGCCCTCAGGCAGTCGGGCATACATATCAGGCAAAGCCCTCATGCCCGTGTTACAACTATTACATAGCTATGTGCTACTTTGGCATTGAAAAAAAATGATAGCATGCTGTTGTAGGGATTCTCCTACATAGTTATGTTGTAAAATACCATCATTCATATTACTCTTGCTTCACAACATTGAATCACTTGGATCCCTACTTCATTTTCAAAATAATTATTTTTAATAAATTTTATACATAATGAAATTATAATTGGTACAGTTTACAAGTATAAATGTATGTACCTTTCTTTGTGGAACAGGACTTGCAGCAAGTTGCTTTCTTAAGGCATGGAACTGTAAACACACATAACAATATAATAAACTAGTATAAAGATTATCTAAGATGGAAGTTCCCTTTTCTTGGCAGTCACAACTATGTAGCACTGTGTCAATATATTATATCTTTATTATTATTATCAGTAAGCATGCTCATGTAAATATGGTAGCACTGAATTGAAGCATGCGGTTTGATGTCAACTGTGATATGCTTTTTTGCAAAGTACAAAGTTACTTGCAAGCAAGACAAAATGTAAGTGAAGCAGGATCACTGCCTTTCCTCACCTTTTTAAGGGGCACATGGTAAGCATGTACTGAATATAATTTTCTTGTTCATCAAAGTACTGTGGCAGATTTACACGTAATAGGGTTTTAGGCTTGTGTTTAGACGTAAAACAAGGTAGATTGTCACCTGAACTATATACAAACTTAAATCTATACCGGTATATTGTCTGGTTCTGCAAAAATCTGACATAGTAGTGCAAGCCTAAGTTTTACAGTTGAAGGGATTAATTACAATTGGTAAAATCCAAATCTTCTATTTAAATGCTTAGTTCTTTATTTGGATACAATATTTCCTACAACGAGTTTGAAAATTGACTGTTAGACCAACAAACACTTATAATATGAGCATTTGTTTATGCCACATTGAAGAGATGTGATTGATGTTTTTTTCTTCACTGATTTCATCTTTGTGGCAAAGAAGGAAAACTTTACAATAGTAGACTTGCTCCATGTATCATTGCATTCATAAGTTTATGTCGCCAGTTACAACTGTTCCAATGATTTATTTTCCCCATATTTCCTGTACAATTAAATCTTTTTGCCTGCAGAGCTGTAACTCCAAAAGTTCTCACCATATGAAGCTAATAAAATAAATAGATCATAAAGAATTTGAAAATTGCATTGGATTTTGGCCACATATGGGCAAAAGTAGGGATTAAAATTGTGCATCATGTGATTATTTCCCTTGTTTACGCATTGTTTATTGTAATGATCTCCATGGTCTAGTATTGGCCTGATCACTTTTCAGCTGCTGAATTTGTAAAAAGGTTGGGATACTCTAGCCATCGCTATATAATAGAAGAGTCCTTGTGACACTCAAATAGAGCATTCAGCATAGAATATAGCCACTGTTTTATTACACTCAGCTTGGTCTATGCCATTACATCTATGATGATTATCTTCAAATTACTTTCCCACAGACCCTTAGCTTTGCATGCTAAGCACATGCAGTTGAGTATTACAAGAAAGCAGATAATCTCTGATTTAAATATCACATTATATTAATAAAAGTAGTGTGTATGACTACAACCTCCATTGCAGTCCTTGGATGGTCTGACCACTCAAAATAGCCCTGATAATCTCTACTAGTTTGTAAATTTCATACACTTGTTTGTTAATATTTTTGTAACATATTTCATAACTAGTAAACTAGTGCATACTGCATCAAAGAAAAGAGTGACACCAGACATATCAGATAATTATGATCTGTTGGGCGAAAAATGGCCATTGTTGCAGAATTTTATTTTACTATCAAACGTAATGAAATAAACTGGCTAAAAAAATGTGTGCTACATAAAATATTGTATACATTTAATTGTTGCAGAATGCACTGAAACAAAGCTCAAATCATTAAAACCTATACACAAACAGATTCACCTGTTTATGGGGAGTACAAAAATTTTGTTTAGTGTTTAAGGCACAAGAGCTATGTATGTTTTTTATGGTGCAGTAGAAATTAAGTTAATTGTTATCATATCATTGTTGGAATGACCTTCTTCTTTGTGTGCATGGAGATGTACAGGGGAAACACTATAGCTTGATCGATTGTACCATACGCACTAAGCAAACCCCATCTTCTTTGCTTGTTTCAGTAGTTAGTTATAATCAATTACATAAGCAATTGTAATTTATTTGCTGGATGGTTGCTGTACAAATTGAATATGCTCCTGCTCCAATTGCCTAGCGCTGTAACTCCAAGACTGTTAGAAAACAGAGAAGCAATAAAATGGAATTTGAGGAATGTGCAAAAATGCCCAGTTTTTGCTCAGCCGGTCACAATTATTGTGCGCCTTAGTTAACATGTGTCAAAGAGTTTAAAACAACTTGTTCACTTCAGATATTTCAATTCATTATCAGCTATGTTTCTACTTATTCACACAATGCTTCATACATAGAACAGCACAAGAAGCTCATCTACAACCAATCGCACTCCCTTCAAATGTAGTAAAAATTCTGGACAATTCCAATTACAAATGTGATAGCTAGTACATAAATCTGTTGAATTTCATATGCATATAATATCCTACTTTGATTGCTACAGTGCATAGTTACCAGTATGTCAAATTTCTAATAGATCATTTTGGCATGTGTTATAATTGCTCCTATACATGTACGTATATACCTCATCAGGATTCATGATGGTGACATCTTGAATATGAGAGCTCCAATTGGAATTTAAAATACCTCGATGAAATTTCTAGCATTGAAATGTATGTGTATTAAATTAGAACACATTCATATGGCCACACATATAAGTATGCGTTACATATTGTCATAAACAACAACAATATGTTTTCTGAAATAAATTCCATAGTTTAGACTATTGTAATAAAAACTCCCACATATTTTTTTCAAAATGGGTATAAAAAAGCAAGACTGCCCTCTCACTACAAAGAGATTCTACTTGAGTCAACAACATCAGTAACACAATGTCAAAATGATACATATATCTGATATCTTTTATGTGCATTGCATGTCGTATACTCCTACACTAGGATATTTTGATCTATAATTCAATGTACACGTGCTATCCAATGTATGCAATTAGCATTCTTACATGTACTTATAATAGATACACAATGTACGTACCTTTTGATCTATTCTAAAATAGAAAATCAAGAAAAATGAGAAATATAGTAAATGTTACACATGCACATTGTGACTGTAGACAAGGAACAAATACAATGTTTATACTTATACTAGCAAAAGTAGACGAAACATATCTATGAGCGTAAGGAAGTCGATTCCTCCATATAGTGGTTATGACAATACATTTCTACCTTTGCAAAAACAATTTTATTACAAGTATTTCTAGAAATAAATAGGCATAAATGTTTTTAAAAATCTCAGCAAACTATATAGGTATGTAGCCACAACCAGCTGTTAGTACACAACTACTTTAAGAACAGTATGACCTGTGTTGTGCAATGTTTAAGTAACTTACTGTGCTTCTGCAGTGGGTTTAAGTGAATCTCTATAAGACATCCATGCATTTGCTGGTTCAGAATCAGCCTAAAAGTGTTATACATTAAAAATGCCATATATACAGCTACACTGTACTTTTTGGCATACATTGTACATTATACGTATACAAGCCCACACACACACCATGGTGATGTCATAGCTGGCAGTTGGATATTGAGCACAAACACACTTTATGTAACAACTTTAAATAGGCTGTAGGACCAGGTGTCCTACAGACCTTCAGCACTTGTGCTGTAAAGCCTTAAGAAATAAATAAACACGCCAAACCACAGATAAGTATATAAACCTACCTGTGATCAGATAAACATTTAATTCTCTTACTACGGTTATCAAAATGTATAGAAAGCTTATTTTACAAAGTGTCAAGATCAATCATGGGAGGCAAAGCAGGAAAATTAACAAAGGATGAAATTATTATGAGATGCTTAATAACAAGTTGAATGACTTTAAATACTTGTGAGTTTTGTTTGACATTTCTGTAAAAGTTTGAATGTTATGTGTTAACAGGTTGTGTCACTTATGTACCAAATCATATGAACCATGGCTTCTTTGGAGTATTGTATTTATAACAAGTACGCAAATAAAATTAGAATTTTCAACTAGAGTAGGGACCATAGCATATTGATAAAAGTACTGAAACAAGCTGAAGTAGTGCATGATATTAAATCAAAGTAAAACAATAAGAAGTGTTATATGCCTACTATGCTCAAGATACCATAATAAAATGCACAGAAGGGATATAATTATCACTTCTTATTGTTTTACTGTGATTTAATATCGTGCACTACTCCAGCTTGCATCGATGTGCTATGGTCCCTACTCTAGTTGAAAATTCCAATTTTTTTGTATATTTTTTTATAAATAATTATTATGACTGGTGAACCCACGCATACCACATCTGAAATGGTGCTGCGCACCCCAGCTATATCTATTATCATCTGAAAAGTGAAGTATCCATTACGCTTCATTGTCAGCTATGTTCAACCCGTTACACTGCATTACGAATCAACAACTGTTCAAAAAGCACCACGCATACCGAAAGAAAGAAATGGCATCACTCACCTCAATTATATCAATTATCATCTGAAAAGTGAAGTATCCATTACGCTTTGTTGTCGGCTATGTTCAACTCGTTACACAGTATTACTAATGAACAATTGTTCAAAAAGCACCTGTGCAATCCACACATACCGAAAGAAAGAAATGGCGTCACTCGCCTCAATTATGTCAATTATCATCAGAAAAGTGAAGTATCCATTACGCTTCGTTGTCGGATATGTTTAACCCATTACACAGCAGTATGAATCAAGAACTGTTTGAAAAGCACCTCTGTAGTCAAAAATAGCCACTATGAAAATATGGACGATTTCCGTTTCGAAGGGAAGCCATCACGTGCTACCTCCAAATCGACACTTTTTGCTGTCAGCGAAGATGAATGAGACACAAAGGAGGACACTGGTAAGTCCATGAAGAATGCATTGTATGTACTGTGGTATGCCAAAAGGCACCTCTCGGGCTGAAGTGACATCAAACAATGAAAAAATCAAGCCCATAGCCTTAGCCGTTATCGAGTTATGTTTCTCTGAAGGCATCAATCAGACAGACGCACACACACACACACACATGTACACACACACACACAAAGGATAGTATAAATGCTGATCTTAACCTTACATGTGTTTGAGAAAGTGAATCATCACTATCATCCTTATCAGCAAGACTAGGGTGAATTTTATTGATTTTATGAGCAAATCTCATGACATTGGCAGCTATACATGAAAACAGAAAGTGCGTCATTACAGCTGATGAACCTTGAACTTATGTAAGTGCTATGAGTTATGTACTTTGAGATATTGCAACTATATGTGCTTTGAAATGTACAACTAACCACTGTTACAAACTTAATATTGAGTTTACAAACCTGGTAACCATCCAATTTTTCCACTATGTGTTTCTGCATGAACCCACCCAGATTTCTATAAAAATATTACTTCTGTTAATGCAGCTGTGACATATGAACATATTAGCATAACCACGAACAATAAAGGCTGTACTGCTACGGCCCTACATATACAACTAGACACTTTTCCAACTTGAAGGCTACCTGTTCTTTAACATAACAATGATTTCTGATCAGATGTTTATAAATTGCTTTTTAAAATCATATAGAGGCTGAGCAGATAGATACTCAGACATACAGACACAAGACTATTTTATAGACAAATTGATGCGAATTCTCTTTTAAGGATAACAATGAATAAACTACTGAAATGAATAATGAGATTTCACCTCCAGTTAATGTTAATCATATCTGTACTTGTGCACCAAACGTACCTCTGATAGTACTTTTACATTTTCTCCTTCTTGGAAGCTAAGATGATTTTCCTGAGATCCTTTAAATGCTGATACAACTTTAGCCATTGTAACATGATCTTTTAGCAGCTTCTTTTTTCTCTGAAGGCGTTCTTTAACTTTTTTCTGTTTTTTCTGTCATGTAAATATTGAAAGATACTTACTTTACAATCACACATATGTACTGTATGTGGTAAAGAGTTTGTTACAAAAACTAATACTGATTTTATAAAGTATGATATTTGGTCCTGTGAGCCAGTTAGCAAGCCAGCCAGCCTGACCACAGTTGAAAGGATAGAGATTAAATAATGAACTGCATGACTACCATTTTATGGGACAATAACAAACTCATATAGTAAATAGTAGTGATGTTGCTGTTGCCATTCTTTCTTTTAGTGTGGTATATATGCACAGGGTTCACCAGTCATAATTGGAACTGGATTTGACAAAACCAGGCATCCACACACATCCAATTCTTTGAATTTAACCAACTATAACTTGAATACTCAGTAAGCTACTGACCTCAAATTTTCACACAATTCGTCCATAATATTGTGAAAGAACAGATCAAACTTTGAAACCGATTGCATACTCCTACATTGAATTATGACCTCACAGTTGTACAACTGGATGTGTGTGGAAGCCTGGTTTTGTCAAATCCGGTCACAATTATAGTGCAAAAAGAAAACAATCAAAATGTAAGAATGTTACTGTAAGTTCAATCCACACAAAAACAGTCAAGCTGTGAAAAAAGGGTGCGGCCATTATCAAACAATACAGTAGTATTGTTTAAGTATGGATCCCCTAGAATGACATGTGCCACCTAAAACGCCACCTTTAAAAAAAAACCTTTTACAGAATAATACTTCATAAAAGAAAACAGTTACAAACAGCTGGATATAGAGTTTTAAAAAAATCACACACACCAACACTCAAATATTTGTCTGCCTGCCTACCTGCCTGACCACAGTTGCAAGTCTGGAAGCCAAACAAAGCAACACACAGCCACCATTTTATGCCACAATAACAAACTCACCAGTGGGATGTGCCTTTTTGGGGTTCCGACAACTCTGTGCCTTGTCTTTCCTCCAATCAGGCTGGTCTACTTCATTCTTCATGCAATGAAACCATATTGATACATGATCGGTTCAATATCACGCCCAATCTTGGTTGATTAATAACAATTGAGCACCAAAACCATGCCTCTTAACAATCTGTTTACTTGATCACAATGACATGCCCCATCCCGTACCATTTAAGTAGGGATTGCCTTGAAAATGTTGCTTGCCACTCAAAATTCGGCCTTTAAAAATCATCCTAGAGACATTTTACGTGACGAAAATCACCTTTACGGAATAGTATTAGTCCATATAATCTAATCAAGCTGTAAAAAAAGGGTGCAGCCTCCAAAAAAGCCAGGGTGAAAAAAGATGTGAAATCAAAGGTGGCAGCTAAGACATGGCTGTGATGGTAGTTTAATGGCAAAATTTTAATAACGACAATTCAGGTGAATTTGTGTTGCCTCCTCCAAGTTTCACTAGGATTCAGCACCAAATTCACCTGAATTGTCGTTATTAAATTTTGCCATTGACCTACCATCACAGCCATTTCTTGGCCGCCACCTTTGATTTCACATCTTTTTCACCCTGGCTTTTTTGGAGGCCTCACCCTTTTTTACAGCTTGGTTGTTTTTGATTAGATATCACTTCTTTTTGTAATTTCATACCTAAAGCTAGCCTATGGCCAGCTTTAGGTATTTCTTTTTACTTGTCTTTTTCTTTACCACAGAGAGAAGAGTATTATGAAGAAATACATTTTAATGATTTGTTTAGCTACATGGGTCCTAAATGATTTCAACCAATTCAGCTCAGTCACAGCTATGATGCAGCATCTTTCTTGACCAAGCCTTCAGCTATGACAGAAAATATGCAGATTGCAAACACTTTTCAGAATTATACATCAAGATTATTCACCGTCAATTTCCTACTTATTTCATTTCAATGACAAGAACCACCAGACTATATCACCCACATGGTTTCATTCTACCAAACTTATCCACCTATTCACACCAACAGAGTTTTTACTCCAGAGCATTGGAACAGCTTACCATCTACCATAATTGAGTGCAACAATTTTGATTCTTTTCAACAGAACTGCAAACATTGTATGGAACTCGATAACTATATTATTTTTGTAACTACGTAGCTAAATTCATTTTGTGATTGCTTCCTTTTTTCCCCTGAGCATATCAGCTGTGCTGTCTGCTCAGTAATAATGATAATGTACATTTAGGCAATAATTCACAATTATTGATTTTCAAAATAAGTCACACAAGTTGAACTGTACGCTGCTGAATACTCTACATGGAAATGTGTATGTAGCTGAAAGTTCTACAGGGAGCCTCATAATGTAACTATGCTCTTTGACTACATGGTGAATGGTTTGTAGTTGAACTCACCACAGGGTGGCTTATTTCTTGCTGAAACACTCTACAAATGTCGCTGAATTCTCTCTTGTTTCTAGCTGATCTCTCTACAGGGTGTCATGTTTCCAGATGATTTCTCTACAAGGTGATTTGTTTCTAGCCGATCTATACAGGGTGAATTGTTTCTAGTTGATCTTTCTACAGGGTGACTTGTTTCTAGCTGATCTGTCTACAGGGTGACTTGTTTCTAGCTACGCTCTCTACAGGGTGACTTGGAATGTAGTTGAACTCCCTACTGGGTGACTTGATCAAGCTGATCTCTCTACATGGTGATTTGTTTCTTTGAATCTGGCTGTTCTCTCTACAGGGTGGTTTGTTTCTAGCTGATCTCTCTATAGGGTGACTTGTTTCTAGCCACACTCTCAACAGGGTGACTTGAAATGTAGTTGAACTCCCTACTGGGTGACTTGATCAGGCTGATCTCTCTACAGGGTGATTTGTTTCTGGCTGATCTGACTTATTTCTAGCTGAACTCCCAGAGAACAGTCTATAAAATTGCCATGGTAAAACATGTGGTTTTCATGGACACTGCCTGTGAAAATATGACAATTCATGGATACCGCCTATGAAAATTTAACAATATTATTCATGGCCTCTGCAACAATGAAATTTTCTTGTGCCATGAAATAATTTGTCAGTGCTATGAAATCACCATGAAATCTCCACTTTTCATGAGTATATTTCAAGGCATGGATATTACCACGAAATATCCACAAAATGACTTTCATGGCGATTATTTTACTATTCATGGATAATCCATAGGTGTTTCATGACTTTATTGTATCTGATGTCTCTACAGAGTGACTTATTTCTAACTGATCTTTCAACAGAGTGATTTGTTTCAAGCCGATACTTTCTACAAGGTGATTTGTTTCTAGCTGATCTCTCTACAGGGTGACTAGATCCTTCTACAGGGTGACTTGTTTCTAACTGATCTTTCTACACGTGATCTTTTTTAGCTGATTTATCTACACGGTGACTTCTTACCGGCTGAACTCTCTACAGGATGATTGTGTAGCTGATCTTTCTACAGGGTGACTTGTTTCTAGCTGATCTCTCTACAAGGTAACTTGTTGCCAACTGAACTCTCAACAGGGTGACTTGAAATACAGTTGAACTCTCTTTAGTGTGACTGGTTTCCAGCTGAACATTCTACAGGGTGATTTGAAATGTGGTTTAACACTTTGCAGGGTGACTTGTTGACTTGTTTCTAGCTGATCTCTCTACAGGGTCACCTTTTTTAAGTTAAGCTCCATACACAGTGGCGTATAACAGTGTTAAATTCTCTACAATACATAGATGAATGCTTTAAGAGAGTATAATTATTTACTTCTTAACTGACTGCTCTATTAGGGTGACTGCTCTATTACAGTATCTCGATCGGCACTTGTTACACCTAGTTGACTTTTGTAAGTAGTTTTTAATCTGATTCCTTGTAAACTAGCTACTGAAGGATCATTCTAAAATAATTATTCTACCTCTCTACCTATTTTCAACTGATTCCAGTAGCTATTTGCCTGGTAGGCATGGTAAGTAATACTAAAAACTTGATCATGTGATTTTTACACATGGTTGGCGTTTTCGTTATAACTTCATAACTGTTAGTGCAATTTTTTTCAAACCACAAAAGGTTTGCACTATGATAGTTACTCCACGTATAAACCAATATTCAAGTTATTCTGCCTAGCAGTTTACCCTGGAGGTGTGACAACAAATCACCTTAGGGTTTTGAAAAACCGCACATAACTCTCTTGTTCTTTGTCTGATCTCTACCAAAATTGGACTGTAACTGTATTATGCTCTTGCTGCCCTCCAAATTTTAAGTAAATCGACCAAAGCACGCATGAGTTATTACGATTTTTATAAAGTGTGCGAGACAAAGAAGTAGAAAAAGAAAAAGATTAAGAAGAAAATACGAAGAAAATAAGATGAATTTTGAAGACATGTACCTCAGTGATGGATAGGCAGATGCACCTCAAATTTGGAATGGGAAGTGCCCTACCCCGAGGGAGTTTCCACAACGAAAATGATTAATTTCTGTCTAGCCACTTTCAAAATATGGATGCGTGAAAATGGCATTTTCTTGGTTCCTGTAAAATACACACTTGTCTGTCGCGTGCCCGCACTGGTTGTAATTGGCCGCACGACATATATCGTGTGTCTTGATATATAAAACAGCATTACATATAACAAAAAACACTTACAGGTGGCCGGATATAGAATTTTTAAAAATTGCCAAAACTTGAATTTTAGTCTCACTGCCTCACTCACTGACCACAGTCGCAAGGTTAGAGGCCAAATGAAGCAGCACACGGTCACCATTTTATGCCACAATAACAAACTCACCAGTGGGATGTGCCTTTTGGGGTTCTGACAAGTGTAGGTCCTCTGCGCCTTGTCTTTTCTTTTATCTTCAATCAGGCTGCTTGTCTTCTTCATCCAACAAAATCATATCAAGGCATTAATTTTCCGTATCAACACTTTCTTTCAGCAACATATATAGACGCCACAGAATTATTTCAGAGCTGGATTTCAGAAGCACTTCCGTCCTGGCACTACTATAAGAGTAGATATGCGCAAGTTCGTAATTGGGATTCCATTCGCAATAGGTTTGCCACCACGCCCATCAATTAAAGATCTAGGTGGACAAATAGCGATAGAGTACGGAGACCAAATCTCTTAACAATCTAGCTGTTTACTTAACAGTAAACAAAATGACTTCACCCCTTATTAGTCTAGCTAGCTGCACACCTTTTGGCTGACTCAAGATATACTCTAATACAACAGTCATGTATGATATTCTAATAGAACAATCACAAGTTACATTGTAGCTAGCTATGCTACACAAAACAAACTAGTGTTTGAAAATGTGCCACCAAAGTAAGGACTTTCCCACTGAGCTATGCTGTAATACCATCATTCATCTCTTGTTTCACTACTTTTTGTTGCATAGATCCCTACTTCTTTGTTTAATTTACAAATTTTAAAAAATACTAGTTATTATTGGTCTAGATTAATGGTAGCACAGTGAAATAGTGACAAACACCCTGCGGGTAGGTGAAAGGCTGACTCGAGATAGTCACCCTAATATAATAGTCACATATGTAACTATTGCTATATGTTACAACAACAAAAAAAAAACAAGAGATGAATGATGGTATTACGGCATAGCTTGGTGAGAAAGTCTCTACATTGGAATGTTATAGCAATGATGTTGTTCAATGCCAAAGTAGGGATTTTCCCACCGAGCTATGTTGTAATACCATCATTCATCTCTTATTTTACCTTTTATTGCTTGGATCATTTTTAAAAATTTAATATACTAGTTTGTTTATTTCACTACTTTTTATCGCTTGGATCCCTACTTCATTTTAAAAGTATTAATATACTAAATTTATTAACATCATTGCAGCCATTTCTTGGCAGCCACCTTTAATTTCACAATATTTTTTATCCAGTTTATTGAAGGCTGCACCTTATTTTTATAGCTTGGCTGTCATATGTGAATACCATTATTTTTGTATTCTAGCTATATGTCTCATAGGCTGGCTGTGGGGTTTGTGCTATATCGAGGTAGTTATAGCATTGTGCATTGGCAGAAGACAATTAATTACGCAGCACCTGACCCTAAAATCAAGATGACATGGAAGTTTAACTTGCAGAAGAAAGCACCCTAGAAGTAGAGGAAAAAGCACTCCAGAGGCATCTGTATACAGAGCAAAGTCGATTGTTTCAGTGAAGGCTCTGCTTGGTGAGTCTTAAATAGTTTCGCGTATGCTCCAGCTCGAACTTGGAAACTTAAGTTCTTTAAATCAGTTAAAGCACTGCCTTACTCATCATACAGTACGATAGGGACCACAAAGAAGTAGGTGTGGCCCAGAAATAACATTACCCAAAAACCAACCTTATTTTCCCTGATGATGATGAGAGGCAGTATTGGTTAGGTAAAACTAAGCCCAAACAAACTTTCAGATCAACCCGAAATGCTTTCAACAAGTTGCTACAGAATTTAAGTAGTAGTTGTAACATGGGCACGAGTGATTTGCCTGAAATATACACACGAGCACGAGGGCGCATCCCATGTGCAAGTGTGTATATTTCAGGCAAATCACAAGTGCCCATGTTACAACTAATATATTCCACTTGGGTGACTCACCTGCAAGTGTACATGGAAACTGGAGGAATGCTTTGCGAGTGTATTTATATGGGACTATGTGACTTTCGATTGTGGGTAACGTCGTAAGAGCAACGACAAGGCGCTGCTGAGAGGCCGAACGTAAGTGTATCGTCACGAGCATGCAGATCGCTTCGATTGTGGGTACGCAATTAAACACAGGAAGCCCAAATACGAGCTGAACAGCTCATAATGAAGCTTAAGTGCACTATAAAGTACTTACTATACTAGCCATGAATAAACTAAAGCAGTGAATATGTTTACATCGCTATAATGGCCTAGCCAATTAAGCGCCACGCCCAGTCACTACGCGTGTGTGAAATCACGCCAGGTGTCAAAACAGCAATATAAAGACGATTCAACTACACTAAAGTACTTACTTTACTAGCCATGAATAAACTAAAGTAGTGAATACTATTAACACTAATGGCCAAATCAATTAAGCGCTACACCCAGTGTCTGAGGGACATCGCCACGTGACTATTGAATGTAACATGTTCAATATAAACTACCTGTGACCTTCTTCATTCAGTAAAAACAATGAACTATCTTCTTCCCCAAGTCCATGATCTATGCCTTGGCTCACTTTACAAAAACTAAAACCCACTATCGATCCTGTGAAGTGTCACTATATTAAAGGAGAGGAGATCACATAGTTTCATCAAAGAAATCAAATGATTTCTGAGAATGCTTGGAATGCATTAATGAGAATAGGAGGTAGTATATACAAGTTATATCACTCCTAGGAGGGATATAACTTGTATATACTACCTCCTATTCTCGTTACTGCATTCCTTAGCAGTGCTATTATACCACTTATACACCTTCTCTTCCCTTTGAAGTGAGGTGTGAAAGTGGTATATATATATTTATTGGAATTTTCTACTGACTTACTAAGTAAGTAACTGACTGATGGCTTCAGACAAGCATAATTTGATAATGGCTAAGGCTACAGGCTTGATATTTTCACTGTTCAACATCGCTTCAGCCCGAGAGGTGTCTTTTGGCATGCCACAGTATGTACAATGCATTCTTCATGAACTTACCAGTGTCCTCCTTTGTGTCCCATTCATCTTTGCTGACAGTGAAAAGTGTCAATTGGGTGGTAGCACGTGATGGTTTCCCTTTGTATAGGAAATCGTCCATATTTTTCATGGTAGCTATTTTGATTGCAGAGGTGCTTTTTGAACAGTTCTTGATTCGTACTGTTGTGTAATGGGTTAAACATAGCTGACAACAAAGCGTAATGGATACTTCACTTTTCAGATGATAATTGATATAACTGGGGCATGCTGCACCATTTCTTTCTTTCGGTATGTGCGGATTGCAGAGGTGCTTTTCGAACAGTTCTTGATTCGTAATACCAAGAGTTCATAATATAAAGAGGGAGGGAGAGTGTCCAACACTGTATTACCTGGTCAAAACACACTGTGTTCAAAGATTGCATCATATCCTGAATATTTCAGTATACTTCAGTAGTATAATTCCATACAAATTCGTCACCTAGCTTCACCTACTGAAGAGCGTTGATAGGTGTTGATTTATCAAAGGGAAGCGTTCTTAGTGCTTTGCTTTAATAGAATTAACACCCTTTCAGTAGTGATTTAATAAGTTTTGGTGCTGATAGTCATTGTGCAATCTTTGAACACAGTGTGTTTTGACCAGGTAATACAGTGTTGGATACTCTCCCTCCCTCTCTATATTATGAACTTTTGGTAATACTGTGTAACGGGTTGAACATAGCTGGCAACGAAGCATAATGGATACTTCACTTTTCAGATGATAATTGATATAGCTGGGGTGTGCGACACCATTTCAGATACAGTATGCGTGGATTCACCAGCCATAATAATTATTTACAAAAAAGTCAACAAACAAGTACACAAAAAAATTTTGAATGTTCAACTAGAGTAGGGACCATAACACATTGACAAAAAGTACTGAAACAAGCTAGAGTAGTGCACAATATTAAATCACAGTAAAACAATAAGAAGTGTTATATCCCTACTGTACATTTTTATTATGGTATCTTGAGCATAATACGGATATAACACTTCTTATTATTTTACTTTGATTTAATATTGTGCACTACTCCAGCTTGTTTCAGTACTTTTTATCAATATGCTATGGTCCCTACTCTAGTTGAAAAATTCCAATTTTTTTTGTGTACTTGTGCAAGTGTAGTGATGTGTGATACATTTGATATATCGGAATATCACTATACTCTGGTTGTATCGCGATACTGACTCTATGTTTGTGTATCAATATTTTTTGATTACGCAACACAGGAATATGCAGGTATGGTTTTCTTTTGTTATATATACACCTTCAATTAAGAAACGATACACATCAGGATGATCCTAGTACATGATACCACAGAACTGTGTGCATAGAAAATGCAAAACTTTAATAAAACCCCTTGAAAATAGCATTTTCAGTCATTTTGTTCACTGCCGGGCTGAGAAAACAATTTGTTTCATGTGGCATTTTAATGGGGTATCATGTTGCAGCTGCAGGCTTTGTACTGCTCTAATACTAAATCCAGCCTTTAAACTAATAGGATATTGATTGTCTTCCATGTAAACTAATAGTTTTATTGACAAGGTCCAAAAAATAGGACTTTTTACATGCTTACCCTTCTAGAAACACTTAGTACATGTGCTACAAACCCCACAAGAAATTTATCATAAAGTGAACGATTATCTCAATCAGAGAGTTTTAGGCGCTACACTAACAAGTATAAGAAAAAATTAGGAGTTTTAAATTACAGTAGGGACAGTGTATAGTACTGCAATAAAAAGCACTGAAACAAGTTGGATCGGAGTAGTACGTAATGTCCAAATAAAACAATAAGAAGTGAATATCCCTACTGTGCTACACTCAAAGTGCACAGTAGAGATATTCACTTCTTATTGTTTTATTTTGACTTTTTTTTTCAATTGTTATTTTAACAGGGAGGCATCATCAGCTGAAGCTGTTTTTCAGCTATGCCACCTGCACAAAACGTACATCATAAACACACACATATACAGTAATTACTTATGTACAAACTAACATCACTAAAAATGTTCTTAAATAACTATTTCGAAATTTAGTAAATGTTGTTGGGTCATATAAGGCTGTTGGCAGAGCATTCCACAAGGTAGTTCCACAATAGTAGAAACTGTGTTTCCCATAATTAGTGTTAATTAGTGGAACAAACAAGCGATTTACATTTCTGCTTGCACGTCCTGTGACATTACGTACTACTCTGATCAAGCTTGTTTCAGTGCTTCTTATTGCAGTACTATACACTGTCCTACTCTAATTTAAAATTCCTAACTTTTTCTTATACTTGTTTATGAACTTTTTTTTGCAAGCTCATGACTAAATACCCTGGAAACCAGTTACAATATTGTTATAGAATGAATCACAGCACTATATACAGTGTGCAAAATAACTTTTCAGACATGTCCTGACATACTGTCAGGACATTGTGGAGTTGAGTGGACATCAAGCGATTTGACTGAACATTTTAACTTTTGTTGTTTCTCCTTTCCTGTGTTTCTACCAAGTTACAGTAGATGTTTGCTTTTGGGGCCACCCATGTACTGTAGAGCTGATTACTGCTCAACCACTCACACTGATACTAAAGGGTAACTACTAATTACATGTCAATACTATCATGTGTGGCCTCCCTCCTAGCCCAATATAAACTCTGCTACACTTTGAAAGGACACTATTTCTGGACAAATTCAGTTATGGCCTGACAACTGATATAATTGACCAGAAATTGTCTGGTGTCTGGACGTTATTTTGCACACTGATTAATCATGTGTGTCTCATTCTTATGAGGGTTGAACGTAAATTCAGATGAATCCCTGAAAAGGATATAAAGTAAGGTTTGACCAAAGGAGGAATTCCCATCGGGCGGCGTGTGTTGTACCCACATTAGCTGCATTTTGTAGATCACATGATGAGGAATCACGTGATACAATTTAGCATCGAAAACATCGATGCCAATTTTGCTTGGTGGGTACAGTAGCTCTCCATACTCAGCTCTTCTGTCTGGATCAGGGCTGAGTACCTGATACCACCCAATCAACTCCTTCCCTTTTACATTTATTTTATTTGTTCAGTTCTTTACTAACTCCATTGTATGAACTCACTATTCTTCAACTCCCGAGTGTTAATTGGCAAAGTTGATAACATCACATGAGGGTTACAAACATTTACAATGTAGCTTCAATTAGCTTAATGACAAATAGAATGGTTCATTGCCTAACAGTGCAACATTGCTGCTTAGTCCTGAGGAAAATTAGTATTCTCCAAATTGGTCCACTTATTTGAGACCCATGACCACACCAATAGATCCACTAATGCAGCAGGAGCACCTGTCTGGTGTTTGTACACATGTGGACACAGTGAGTAAAACAATGGTACGTTGTGTCTGGACAATGCATCCGCTATGGTATTCTCCCTTCCTGGTAAGCAAATTGCTTCTAGGGACAGCTGAAAGTTTGCTGAAATAAAGATAGACACCACACTAGGTGCATTACTTCACTGTTATGACTGGTCCTACTGTTGATGTTGCTATGTTGTCCAATTGTACTCGCAGTGATTGCCCAAACCACCTCTTGCCTTTATACTGCCACTGCAATCACGATTGGTGTAAGTTCCTTGACAGAGATGTGTGACTGCCTAAGGTAGTTGTTCCAACATAGCTGAAACCACTCCAGACCACAAACTGCTCCACCCCCATGATCCTGATGCACCAGTTGTTAAAACTGCCACTGGTGTTCATAGAAGTGAGCATTGAAAATTCCATTGCATATCTCTGCAAATCTGTGCCATCATACAATATCAGATGCTGCAACCTTGTAGGCGACTCTATGGGGGGGAGCACAGGCCCCCTGTTGAAAAACAAGCTTTCAAAAATCTTGGGGAATACACAGCATATTAATACTGACTGTATTTATTCCGTCTATATTTTGGTGTTGGAACTAATAGTTCAAAAATTTTACTTAAGCTTGAACAAAAACAGACCACAGGTACCAATAATGAATACCATTGGAGTCATTTGCAGACTTGAGGTCCGTTTGGTCTCGTTATAGGGAGTTTTTTGAAATAGTTGTTTCAATACTGACTAAAGTTAGTATAGGTAGTATTGGAACACTATTTTTGTTGTGATAGTTGTAGTATAGATTGGCATTGTTAGTTTTAACATTTTGTTTGCTTTTAGTGCCAATTTTAAGCCATTTTAAAGCCTTAAAATTGACAATCCTGCAGCGTCAGGGGGTCCCAGACCCCCCAAAAATTCTAGTCATACAATAACATTCATGCTGTGCCCCCAAGTCTAGAGTCACCAGTGCTTGTTTGGGTGAACAAAATACTCTGGTTGCTTACCCTTGGACTTAATCAGCTTGGGAAAGACCATCAGCTTGGACTGCCTTACAAGCATGGTTAAGTAGACCCAGGAGCAACAGCAATTCCTGCTTTTTCAAAAGTGCAGTTGGGGTTTGAGGATGTCTCTTTTCCTCTTGATAACTCCTTTGTTAGAGTACAGTTCCATACCTAAGAAGTAAATGGGCCAACGGTCTTGGCTGGCTCATTTTTTTGTCGCTTCCCTATGCACTGTAGTCATGATTGCCATATTGTCGCTGCATGCTGATGAGTTACTTCATCCCAGCATGAGGAAATCATGCAGGTAATACACAAGCTACATCACTTGGATCACTGCCCAGCTGGTCAGTAATCCATTGCAGGGAATCCACCACTGCAGAGAAGATTAATGGTGCTGACCTTAGCCCAAAGGGTAACACCTTGTCTATGCACACTTTGCCCTGCCATCTCATGCCTAGAAGATGCTGGTCTCTATGGTTGTGGATGTGCTCCTTGAGCTTGTTAATGAAGCCAATGGGCTAGGAAATGGTAGGCATCCTGGTGACTCCCTGCAGCTGTCCAGTGCTCACAGTTTAGTATTCTCCTGCAAAACAGTTAGCCACAGCTATAATGACATCATGCTGTCTACAGACCATGTGGTATTATTTGTTTACTTTTTTAAAAAATCAGTAATATATAAATATTTGACGTTGTATAGTTCTACTGACTAAGAAGACATATGATGTGGGACCAAGCTAGGCTGATCATCCACTGAAGAAGTAGTCAACAGCTAAGTTTCCCGCCATTTTAGATAGTTTTTAAACAGAGGTTGTCTGTATCGGGCGAGCTCCAGAAGGGTGGGAGGCGGGGGCCCTGGAAGGCAGGCAAGATGGTGTTCAAAAATTGAAAAGAAACGTGCTGGGATGAATTAGGCCAAGTTATAGGCCATTCAGGGCTCAGAACTGGCTAAAATGAAAGGAAATTGACAGCACAGGTCATTGTCCAACACCACGGAGGTGTACAGCCACACACAGCCATCTCCTGGTTGGCCAGGGCTCCATCAAGACCCCCAGACCACTCGTATGGCTCGCCACTGTGCTCTAAAAAAACAGCCAGCAAAAATAGACCACTTTACTCTGGTCGACTGTGGCAGTGAAACTTGATAGTGCATTCATTAAGCTTTGTGTTTGTGTGAAAAAATCTAACTTCCTGTCTTGGGCGATAAGAACGGTTTTCGTAGATCCAGTCACATATTTGGGCTTACAGCGGCACCTGTCAATTGTCTGAACAAAGATCTGGACACAAACAATTAGTAGACAAGTTAGTAGTACACCTGCGGATGGTCGCTCATGGTCGCTAATCTTCTATGGGCCTTTAGAATCATGGGCATGGTGCTGGGCGTTATATAGAATTACATGTTTGTTCAAGTCATCAGCATGGACAGGCATAATTATTATACGTCTGTGCCTTTGTTCACCGGCGAGTCGAACCCCGATTAGTGCAAGTTCACAGGCCTTGTAGTTTTCCCAATCATTAATTTTTTAATTTCATTATTTATGACGTAATTTTAACCGCATTTCGTATTATTCTTAGTACTTGGTTGCATAATTATTATTATTAGCACTTTACAGTGACCATCACTGAGTTATGGATAGGTTGTTTATTCTTTGTGGCTTCGTCATAATATATTTGCACTAACAAAGTAGCTAAATACCTTCTGAGTTAGCAAAACATGATTGTGCTGTTAGGATACTAAAAATGTTCCCATTAACATGTCTTGATCTCTTTCTTGCAAACATAAGACAAGTGGTAGTTACTTCCAGGCTGTTATGCCCTAAGTTCTGCTAGCATAGCACTTGTGATGATGACAAGTGGTGCAAATGGTATTGAATAGTTGAATAACCGATACCAATAAATACCAAAAGACAAATATTGGCTGTAATTTGATTCTGATTCAATATTGGTGGAACATTAGTCTGAATAGCACTGCAGGTAATTTAATGGCAATTGCAGTCTTGGGGGCTAAGTACAAGGCCCCCACAAGTGGTCTTCGAAGGGTTAATCCTTGATGCCCTTCCTAGGGCCCTAATGGGTCAGGGGAAGGACAGAAACAGCCCTCACTGGGGAGAATATTACAATTTATGTGATCCACATTTTGTGTGCTATAACAGTGGCAGCGCCTAGCGTAGTAGGCAGTGCAACACCAGTGAATGGTTGGCCACTAATGCAAACGGTATTGAATAACTGATACCAATCAATACCAAGATGTGAGTATTGGCAATAATTTAATTGATGCTGATTCATTTCTAGTCTGAAGAGCACTGCAAGCAATTTGATGGCAACTGCAGTCTTGGTGCTAGGTACAAGGTCCCCACAACTGGTATTTGAATGGTTAATCCTTGATGCCCTTCCCAGGCCCCTAGGAAAATGAATGGGTCAGGGGAAGGACAGAAACAACCTTCACTAGGTCCAATATTACAATTTATGTAACTTTTTTGTTTGCTACAACTGTTACTGTGTATTAGACAGTGCAGCATCAGTGAGTGGTTGGCTAGTAGCCACTAATATGACTGGCTCACAGGCAAGCTTAAACCAGTCTCTACAAAGGCAAAAAGTACTTACTGCAACATATTTGACCTAGCACTAGCACTGAGGAAGCATCTGATCAGAGATTGGTTAGAGATTGTTGTGAAATGTGTGAAAATTTGGTATGCGTAGCTACCACCATTGGCCAGCTACAACACACTGAATATTTAAAACCGACATTTCTCGATACTTTTAAATGGGCGATAAGACCGGTTTTTCCAGAGACAGTCACATATTATCTCCTGTTGCTGTGAAGTGCCAATCACTACTGTAGCTACCATTCAGTGTCTGCACATGCACCACTGATGTGATGAGTATTCCTTTGAAGACACTGCCACCTTTGACAGTGATCTGCTACACATCTTGCAGTGTATCCAAGACACCATCTGACCATTTTTTGACATATTGGCCAATCTCATACTTTAAAATGTAACTCAGCGGACTGACAGATAGCGGTTGTGTGTGA
This sequence comes from Dysidea avara, assembly GCF_963678975.1. NCBI lineage: Eukaryota > Metazoa > Porifera > Demospongiae > Dictyoceratida > Dysideidae > Dysidea > Dysidea avara. Next base: position 31,509,783 of record NC_089274.1, read on the forward strand.
CACATAGTGGAAATACTCGGCTTCTTTTGTCCCGGATATCACTGTGGTCTGCCCTTGACAACTCCAGCCATGTCTTACTCCATCACCCTGATCCATCCTCATTTAAACAACTGGTATCACATGAGGAGGACACAAATTGTGTACAGATACATAAATTAATATCCTAGACTTAATTAAGTATGTATTCTGTAATATATGTATATAATTATATTAGAGTGCATGTGGCTGTTGTCTTGATTATACCCAATAAAGCTTAAGCATCTGATTATAATTACATTTATGTGCCCACACACACACACACACTGTACTGGTCATGCACTGCCTTATTGGTAGGTTGTCCCGTTGTTGATTGTACTTGGTTGTATTTGCCCCGGGCCTAGATAACAATAATAATAATAACTGTAATGGTAAAAGAAATATTCACTCCTGCATCAGTATTAGAAAATAATTATTTTTTTATACATTGTTTTAGTGGAACACTACCCCAGACTGCACCCCTTTACCTTTCCACACTTTGTGGAATGGGCTTATGAAGACATCACCCCTTCTATTGCATGTTTGCTTTGTGGTTATGCTCAGTTGGGTGCTTCAACAACTGGCAGTTTTAACTCCAAATAATGCACTAATTTTCTGGACCCCAGTTAAAGCAATTATCATCAGCATTCCTATACAATGAACTGGTATGCCAGCTGCCCCTTTTCTGAATAATTAAATACAATCCAATCTAAGAATACTTTTGACCATTCTAGCAATGAAGTTGCCATAGCTATAAGTCATCCAGTTCCCTTGTAGCTCTACAGACCTCTTGCAGATCAAGTATCAAAACTTGAGATTAATTTTGGAGACATTGAATGTTCCACTTGAACCACTCTTCCAGATACAGTAGGCCGGCATTGCATCAGCCCCCCTTCATCAAGCTCCTCTTCCACAATCTTGACTAGCATTTTTATGACAGGTATAGAAGACCAGGTGCCACTGTACTAGCATGCCCTTCCTGTTATTTGATTCTGATGACCTAGAATTCAGTGCCATTTGATGGGTGGGAACTACCAAGTATGACATGCTCCTCCTTATGGTTGCTGGTTGGGTATAGACTACTGCTTCTGTGCCCTGCTAGTGGTGAGAAAATTAACACTAGTAACTGAAAGGGCATTTCTCACAGAATGTTTTAGTTTGAAATTAAAATGTATCCACAGTGGGAGGTCTTGTTACCCTATATCTACATAACCGTTGTGCTAGTTACAGTCTCACCACAGCATGGGGCCACTGTTACTATGGCTTGCTGCCACTGTTGCTATGGATTGCTGCCACTGTTGCTATGGTTGCTGCCACTGTTGCTATGGCTTGCTGCCACTGTTGCTATGGATTGCTGCCACTGTTGCTATGGTTGCTGCCACTGTTGCTATGGCTTGCTGCCACTGTTGCTATGGTGTGCTGCCACCGTCCCTGCCCTTTCTCACTGCACTGCTCCCTGGCTTGCTGCCACTGCTTTCTGGCTTAGTGCCATGGTTGTCCCAACTTGCTGACACAGCTGTCTCAGCTTGCTGCCTACACTGTCATAGTTTGCCGCTACTGCTATCTTGGTGTAATATCATTGCCTTTCTCAGCCTGTTGCTACTGCTGGTTCCACTTGCTGCCCTCCTGTATTGCCACCACTGCTGACTCAGCTTGCTGCCCTGGCTGTCTCAGCTTGCTGCCCCGGCTGTCTTGGCTTGCTGCCATGGCTGGCTGCCAGTGCTGTCTCGGCTTGCTGCTGTTGCGGTCTTGACTCCTTGTCATGGCTGCTGACAATTACCTGATCTCCACTCACTGGATTTGTGCTGTACTGCTACCCAAGTTTTATTGTTGCTACTTGGGAAAAAACATTGCAGGTGCTAATTGTAGCTGAAATGCTAATCCAAGGTCACTTTTTAAAAATCTGCTGAAGCTGACAATTCTTCGGGAACGGGAGCCATCCCCCCTAAAATCCCAGCCTAAAGAATTGTCACTCCTCGCATAAGCAAGGAGGAGAAACAGACTGGGAGGGAGGAGACCCCCTACCCAAGTCATCCTCAGTGATTTTTTATGACCATTCTTCTGGTAGGGATTAATCCTTGACTCGAACCCTACCCCATTACCAGCTATCACTGGCAACCATGACAGGCAGACACGCGAGGATGAGTTGCTGCAGGACCGTTCTCAACTCTGACCACTCACCTGCTTTGCCAGTAACAGCTCGAGACACAGTTGAGGATGAGGAACAAGGGCTGTCAACCCTAACTCGTGAATTCACTGGTCCCAATGTTCTGAAGTTAATTCTCCTACTATCCTGGGCATGGAGTTGTCATCCAGCTATTCATGGGTTTGTTGGCTGTGGATTAAAATGACATCACTTCACAAGAACAAGCCGCTAATCGGGCTGACAGAATGAATCGTTTGCTGCTCTAAATCGCGCCAAAAACACTAATTAGCGTGCCTAGAAACACATTGCATGCATGTGATGATTTGAGGGCGCCTATATATCGCACCTGTGGCTAAAGGCATGAGACTTCAGATTAACTCCGTTTAACAAGTTAAAACTCCATTATATTATGTAAGCAATCAACTAGCATAACACACCACTATACAAATTGCTAAACTGTAGTAAGTTGGATTAACATAACTAAACATAGTGCTGGTCACAGCAAATTAGCTCGATGTTTAGAAACACAAGCAATTTTTGCCAGTTGTACGATAGCCACCACTTGAATGCAACATCGCTATGTGCAAGCGATTAAGACTTGCTAATTAAGGGGTGTGGCAGCTGTTTCCATCACAAGTTGTCATCCCTTGCTGTGAGGGGTAAAGAAACGCGATCAAAATGGCTTCCACGCCACTTATTTAGCGAGATGTTTAATCACTCGCACTTGTATACAGTACATGGTAGCTAAGTTCTATCATACATTATAAAAATATTTCAGGTGAAGTGCCATTCACTAAAGTTTTTTTTTGCAATTTTGCAACAGTGGGTTTTCACCAAACGTTTTTACTGCCAAAGTGTTTTACTATACAGTAGCCAACTTCGAAATCCACTGAGCCACGTGTGTTCAAATAGTTTGGTGCAATGCCTGTAGCCAGTTTTCCGCTATGCTTCACTGAAGGCATCAGGCAGTAGGCAGTAGAAAATTCCGTTGAATAATTTTAAAAACAAAATTCTGTAGCAATTTGACAGAAACGTTCGGGTCAATCTGAAGACACTTTTGGACTTGATTTTACCCAACCAATACTGTCATGCTGTTGTAAGGAAAATTCGAGACAGGCTTTTTTTTGGGTTATATTATATCCTGCTACGTCCACACCTTCGCCATCCCTACTATACAGTACTATGGTACTATGTAATAATTTATTGTAATTTTTGATTTCGTAATTCATGAAATTTTTGTAATTCTTCAATTACATTGCTATGTACTGCTAAGGAAGCTCTTGTTAAGCGACCATATCTATACAACATATTACGGACAGAAGTATCTTCTAAACTGTTTTATAGCTTGACTATCGTGTTTTTCCCACTATTTCTATCAACTAAACCTCAAAGCTGCTCTCAATGTTTGGTCACGTAATTATGTAAGAGTCACGCCTCCTCACCAACTTGAAGGGATAGGCTATTCCTGGTAGTCTACGAGACCTGCACCTTTGTTTTTCAGTTGTTAAACACCCTGTAAAACCCAAAAGGAAGGTAATTTTCACAAAGTCTGAGAAGAGTCGCCACACCCGTATTTCAGACTGCCAAAAAGAAACCACGTTAGAGCAAAGTTTATCTGTGCGGAAGTTTAATACATACTTCATTTCGATTTTACTTCTTACATGCAAGCTGCTTTTATCATTTAACAATTTTGCTCACATGGGTGCATATGGGCAAACAGGTAGATAGATAGTACTGTTGTAAAAACAATTTCAGTAAACCGGGCGCACACCCACAGCCGGCTGTGGGTGCACGTCTCATTTAAAAAGAAAATGAAGTAAATTAAAAATTAATGAACGTTGAAGGAGCTCAAAGATGGCTGGAATATTAGAGCTTAAATTTGGTATGGAAGATGTCGGAATATCAGAGTGTATACCCAACAACAAGATACCTCTACAATACTAAATAGATCTGCAAGGATAATTGCTTGATTGATGTATATACAGAGGGATTTCAATAATTTTATGTCCACAATTAAAACTTCCATAATTTGTTAACTTTTGTTATGCACTTTTGATAAAGAAATGATACACATCAGGATGATCCTTATATATGATACTACAGAACCGTGTGCAAAGGAAATGCAAAACTTTAATAAAACCCCTTGAAAATAGCATTTTCAGTCATTTTGTTAACTGCTAGGTTGAGAAAACAATTTGTTTCATGTGGCATTTTAATGACCCATCATGTTGCAGCTACAGGCTTTGTACTGGTCTAATACTAGATCCAGCCTTTAAACTAATAGAATTTTGATTGTTTTCCATGTACACAAATAGTTTTATTTACAAGGTCAAAAAATAGGGTCCTAAAGGACTTTTTACATGCCTCCCAATGGCAGATCCAGGATGGGGCATTTGGGGCAAATGCCCCCCCCCCCCCCCCCCCCCCTTATTACCTTGTGGAGTAGCCATAGCTAACTACAGTTATGATTAAAATACTGAACTTTATGTCAGGCTAAGATCAATTTATAACTCATGAAAATATGCACATTTTACTAGCATTTATTGTTACAAATTCACCTAAAATCAAAGGGAACCAGTCAAACTAGCTGTAAAATTGTTACTCAACACCTTTGTGCGTACTAAGCGTCTCTAAAAATAATAATTTTGTTGCTGCTTTCAAAGACATTAATAGCCTTTTAAGATTTCACAACCATCTGCAAAGGCCAAAATGGCAAAATAAACACTGAGATACTACTAAGAGGTGATATTTTGCTGCTTCAAAAATGCAGCAACTAACAAGAGAATCTGGGTTTCCCCAATCACTTACAACTTAGCCTGTTTGTGCCCCTCCCCTTACCAGCTGCTGGATCCACCCCTACCCCCCCTTCCAAAATCACTTAGTACACATGCTACAAACCCCACAAGAAATTTGGCCCTTTTATCAAAAAGTGAACGGTTTTGTGGCTTAGGCGCTAGACTATATTGTATAACCAAAACCCATTGGCTGAAATAAAATACATAGTTGGTTAATTCCAGCTGAGTTCATTAGCTGCATGGGAGTCTGGTTTTTAGAAGTAGCACAACATCAACTCATTCTGTTAAATTTTCTTTTTGCACCACTTACAAAATTTACAATAACTTGTGCAAGCCTAATTGTATTCTTTTCAAATTTGGAGAGTATATATGACCATCTCAGCAAAATCTCGACTTACTCGCACAACTTCAGATTTTTTCCCAGCGTTGGATTACCAGCCTTCTGTGGTGCGTAGTTTTGGAATTATAGCGTTCAACATTAGGAAGAACAAGATAATCAGTGACTATACTGAAAATAAACTACAGGCACTTACATTCGCAGCCAGTTTGCATTAGTGTACAACATTGCAATTTGGCTTAAGCTGTTCACCACAAATTAGCAAATCAGCCAAGCTATAGTGTTAGCCCTGTAGTCACTTACGCATATGGGTATGAAAACAGTTTATTTGAAGAAACGATGACAATCTTGTCTATGGATACCGCATCATAAACAAACGCACATGACATGCATACCGTTGAGGCTACAGAAACAAAAAGAAAGATTTTCGAACTCTCCATGACCATACAAATAAAATGGTACATAGTTTTAATCAATTCAAGTCTTCCTTTTCTGAGTAATGGCCCAATAAAAACTTGAATAGTTTTTCTTTGTAGCATGCATAATTTTATAAATTAAAAACATCGTTTTCTCAATATGCATGCTTGTACGAACAAGTCGGTTTTTTGCTGAAATGGTCACATATTATAGTGTATTTATCTTCCAATTTGTGTACAGATTGATAGAAATGGCACAAAGGTACAAGCAATTACTAGTGTGATTTTTATCATGCCTGCATGGTAGACTACTGACAGGAATAAGTTTAAAATCAGTGTGCAGATAGGCTAACCATTGTATATAATGCAGACCATTTGTGATTTGAAAGTACTTAGAGTATTAGCTAAGGAGATATAAAACAAAAACCAAACTTTTGAAACAAGCACAAAAAAAACTTGCACGAAAATGTTGACAAATTTGTCCATACCTACATGTCTAAACCCTTTACTACTTTACCTCTACTGTCAGTTGCTCATCTAACTAAATTTCTATCCTATAAATGGAATTCTAGTTTTCATGGAAACTCTAGAACATTCTATATGCATTGTATTAAAGCTCCGAAAAGGTGAGTTCTATTAGAGTACTACAAAAGAATAGTAGGCTACAGTATACACCAAACATATACAAGATCAAGATACTCTAATAGAGCAGTCAGCCTCACTGCAGTTTGTTGTCACACCTATAATAGTGTAAAAACAGCCAAGACATTACAATCAACCATAGATATTGGGAGACAGATGTATAGTTTAATAGCACCTGGAAAATAATAAAGAGAATTGAGATAAACTTTTACTCTAAAGTAGATTTTAGCTAGAATTATTATTTATAATGCAGAAATTACATGACATAAACAGCCAAGATAGCAGTGGCCAGTGGTTAAGGATTTGGGTGCTCAGTATAGGGGTCCCTGGTTCAAATCCTGATATGTTTTTGCACTTTTTTACCCCCAGTGACTATTCTATCAGAGTATTTTGATCCGGTAAATAACAGTTACTTGGTTTTTGCCTTGTAACTCTGTAGCTATTACCTTTTTGTTTTTCTAACCACTGCTACAATGGCTACCCTATGTAAACATCAAATTTCAAGCTATTCCCATAAGTCAATGACCATTTTACTTTCAGTAATTGATGGTTCATGGTTGGGGAACGCGTTTCGATGCAAAAACTAATGTTATATGTGACATCCTTTCTTTTGATGCAGTATGCACAGGTTCACTTGTGATTATGGTAGCAAAATGTAAACAAACAAGTACAAATAAAAAGTAGCAATTTTAATTTAACCCATTGGTCCTGTAGTTCTGTTTCTAAGACGATAATTACGATGATACTACCTGTCACAAAGGAGAGATGGAATAAAGAAGGTTAGTATAAGTAATATGGTGTTGTACGTAGATCTATCCTTCATGAGTAGTTTAATGCAAACCACGAAGGAAAAGGTGGTCTCTACATGGAGTAACAGGAGTCCAAGTTTTGCATTTCAGAATGCATATTACACATAAGTTTTGTTTTAAAGAATTAAAGCCACGGCCCAAGGGTTAAGTTTGGTTAGGGATTATAAAAAACAAGTCACGTGGTAGTGTGTTGTGTAGTCAAGAAAGATGGTGTGCCACACTATGGATATTTGACAGGAAGAAAGAAAATACAATTTTCACACATCATACTCCCTTCTCCAAAATGGAATGATTTTTATACTACAAATGACCAATGTTTTGTCATACATACCTCCATGGTAAACCATATAACTTGAAAACTGGTCTTTGCATAGGTAACCATCATAGTTCAAAGTTTTAGAACAAACCACAGTGACTACTACGGAGAAAATTCACCTGGTGTAAAATTGTGAGGTCAAAATACTTTAATAGCACAGTCACTGTAATTAAAAGTGTAGATCAGATCTACAAAAGCCCGACATAATGACATATTTTTTAATTCCAGTTTACGCTCATAGAGTATCAGGAATAGCCTATCCCCTAGAGTTGGAAAGGGGGTGTATCCCCTATGTATGTGAACAAAAATGAAGAGCAGCTTTGAGGCTTTGTTGAAAGAATTTGCCAGAAAATCATGATAGTTTAAATATAAAACAGTTTAGAAGATACTTCTGTGCATAATATGTTGTTAAAAACGGTTGTTTAATAAGTGCTTCCTTAGCAATGCATAGCAACGTAATTGAATAATTACAAAAATTTCATGAATTACAAAGTCCAAACACAATAACTAAATTAATTGATACATAATTGCAAAACCAAAAACCTATTAGCTAAATAATAACATAGCAATACATAGTTGATTAATTACAGATGTGAGTTAGCTAGCTAGCTGCATAGCTCCTGGTTTTTAGAAGTAGCACAACATCAACTTGCTTTGTAAGGAAGTGCAAACCTCCTAATATTACAGTACTACCATTCTAGTTAAAATACTTACTTCTGGGGACATCAGTCCTGTAGAATGGTCTGGGTTGCTGTCATCAGTAAATTCCACAGTTACTTTTAAATTAGTTGACTCAGGTTGAGGTTGAATGGGTTTCACAGCTTGTACTGGGATCACATTCTGAAAAATCATGTAACAAAAGCAAAAGAACTATACATGACCGAGTTTTGGAAAATCAACCATATGGGCACATTTGACATGTACAATATTTAATGATCAAAGAACACAATTAATTTTTATGGTGTAAATCTACTTGTTAATGATTGTAAGCCATTCTCAATGCCTTAAAGTACAAGAAAATTCTTGAAATATTTTTTTGAACTAAACCCTCCTTTTTTGAACTAAACCCTCCTCCTAAACATGAAAATTCTAAATATTTCATGAGCGCCCATATGGGTAATTTTCCAAAATTTGGTCACATATACTATTTTAATTTTGTTACTAAAAATATATGACATTGCTACACTTGCCACTTTCATTATTTTCTTTGCTTGTGCTATTATGCTATCAGCTCAATATTAAACACATGCATGCAGGTTGTATGCACATAACCAAAAAGTTCACCCACAGATTTATATGCATAGCAATAGATACATAAATTTAATAGCTGAAATCCAATAAAACTTTCCCTACAAAACATCCAGTCCATGGAATAATATATTTGCTTAAATAATTAATATGCATTTTCAAAAAATCATTGACAATATTTAAATTAATGCACTGTACATATGCATGCAATGTAGGCATCCTACACACTGAAACTACAAACGTTGCTATAGTATGTTCACGTTGAGCTGAATCCTGAAAAACAGCTAAAAATTAAAAGTGGATTTTTTTCTCAACAGAGTTAACATTTCAGCCAACCAAATGATTATTGGTAACAGCAAAGGTGTCAACAACAGACACTTACGGTGTGGCTCCATTACAAGTTCGGGAAAGGGCTGTAGTGGATACTGTATTTATATGGCTTCCCCATAGGAAATGTATTGTGAAAATTTTGATTGGCTGTAAATAGTATGTCAAACATTTGAACAATAAGATTTTGAAATATTTTTAGAGAGTCAAGCAGTACTACAAATGAGCCAAATTTCAAGATAGTGTGTAATTGCATCCATGAGTTATTAAATGTTTTTGATGATTCAGCTCAACGTGAACATACTATAGTACATTTCATACCAAGACTCCAGAAATTGAACGATGGCTTCCACTTTTCACACGCTGAGGTAGGCGTGATAGCCTACTTGCACTTGTATCACTTCCAGGTAAACTTGGAGTAACTATAACGCTAGCTCGAGATGGAGATGACATGGTCCAATCATTAGGAATAGTTGTTTGATTATCAGTCTACAGTATATGGTTAAATATACACTGTAATAATAAATATAACATTTGCTATCCATCTCAATAACCTATGCTAAATCAATTGCAATTACAAATTACTGTGTACACCAGTGTGTGTTATATATGCAAATTAGTAATGTGCAGAAATATTGATAATTTAATTAATATATTATTGACTTTAGGTTCAATATTCTATGTGAATTAGTAATCTAATCCAAAACAGCCAAGCTGTAAAAAAACACTGCGGCCCTCAAAAAGGCTATGGTGAAAAAAGATGTGAAATCCAAGGTGGTGGCCAAGAAATGGCTGTGATGGTAGGTTAATGGTAAAAATTTTAATAACGACAATTCAGGTGAAGTTTTGTGCCGCTTGGTCTTGGCAAAAAAATCACCTAAATTGCCATTATTAAAATTTTTATCATTAACCTACCATCACAGCCATTTCTTGGCCGCCACCTTGGATTTCACATCTTTTTTCACCATAGCCTTTTTGAGGGCAGCACTGTTTTTTTACAGCTTGGCTGTTTTGGATTAGATTTCATTTCTTTTTGTATTTGTATACCATAGGCCGGCTTTGGGACTTTTTTTAACCTGTCTTTTTTTTCTTTACCACAGGAAGAAGAAAAGATGAAGCAGATGTACTTTAAATATCTGATTTTATCAGTAAATGTACAAATTATATATATATAATACATATATTTATTACAGAACTCTCCATGGTGGTTTCTTTGTAACTGAACACTCTACAAGGTGACTTCTTCTTGCTGCCCTCTCTACAGGGTGAATTGTTAGTAGCTGAACAATCTACAAGGTAACTTCTTCTAGCTGATCTCTCTACAGGGTGATTTGTTTGTAGCTGAACGATCTACAAGGTAACTTCTTCTAGCTGATCTCTCCACAGGGTGATTTGTTTGTAGCTGAATTCTGTACAGGTGATTTGTTTGTAGCTGAGCTCTTTACAGAATGGTTTCTTTGTACAGTAGCTGAACTCTCTACAAGGTAACTTCTTCTAACTGATCTTTCTACAGGGCAATTTGTTTGTGGCTGAATTTTCTACAGGGTGATTTCTTTGAAGCTGAACTCTCTACATGGTGGTTTCTTTGTAACTGAACTCTCTAAAAGGTAATTTCTTCTAGCTGATCTCTCTACAGGTGATTTGTTTATAGCTGAACTCTCTACAGGTGATTTCTTTGCAGCTGAACTCTCTACATGATGGTTCTTTGTAGCTGAACTCTCTACAAGGTAATTTCTTTTAGCTGATGTCTCTACAAGGTCACTAGTTTGTAGCTGAACTCTCTACATGATGATTTCTTTGTAACTGAGCTCTGCACAAGGTGACTCCTTCTAGCTGATCTTTCTACAGGGTGATTTGTTTGTAGCTGAACCCTCTACAAGGATACTTCTTCTAACTGATCTCTCTACAGGGAGATTTGTTTGTAGCTGAACTCTCTACAGGTGATTTGTTTGCAGCTGAACTCTCTACATGATGGTTTCTTTGTAGCTGAACTCTCTACAGGTGATTTGTTTGCAGCTGAACTCTCTACATGATGGTTTCTTTGTAACTGAACTCTCCACAAGGCAACTTCTTCTAGCTGATCTTTCTACAGGGTGATTTGTTTGTAGCTGAACTCTCTACAAGGAAACTTCTTCTAGCTGAACTCCCTACAGGGAGACTTGTTTGTAGCTGAACTCTCTACAGGTGATTTGTTTGCAGCTGAACTCTCTACATGATGGTTTCTTTGTAACTGAACTCTCTACAAGGTAACTGATGTCTCTACAAGGTCACTAGTTTTTAGCTGAACTCTCTATATGGTGGTTTCTTTGTAACTGAACTCTCTACAAGGTGACTTCTTCTAGCTGATCTTTCTACAGGGTGATTTGTTTGTAGCTGAACTCTCTACAAGGTAACTTCTTCTAGCTGATCTCTCTACAGGGAGACTTGTTTGTAGCTGAACTCTCTACAGGTGATTTGTTTGCAGCTGAACTCTCTACATGATGGTTTCTTTGTAACTGAACTCTCTACAAGGAAACTTCTTCTAGCTGATCTCTCTACAGGGAGACTTGTTTGTAGCTGAACTCTCTACAGGTGATTTGTTTGCAGCTGAACTCTCTACATGATGGTTTCTTTGTAACTGAACTCTCTACAAGGTCACAAGTTTGTAGCTGAACCCTCTATATGGTGGTTTCTTTGTAACTGAACTCTCTACAAGGTGACTTCTTCTAGCTGATCTTTCTAGAGGGTGATTTGTTTGTAGCTGAACTCTCTACAAGGAAACTTCTTCTAGCTGATCTCTCTACAGGGAGACTTGTTTGTAGCTGAACTTTCTACAGGTGATTTGTTTGCAGCTGAACTCTCTACATGATGGTTTCTTTGTAACTGAACTCTCTACAAGGTAACTGATGTCTCTACAAGGTCACTAGTTTGTAGCTGAACTCTCTATATGGTGGGTTTCTTTGTAACTGAACTCTCTACAAGGTGACTTCTTCTAGCTGATCTTTCTAGAGGGTGATTTGTTTGTAGCTGAACTCTCTACAAGGAAACTTCTTCTAGCTGATCTCTCTACAGGGAGATTTGTTTGTAACTGAACTCTCTACAGGTGATTTGTTTGCAGCTGAACTCTTTACATGATAGTTTCTCTGTAGCTGAACTCTCTATAAGGTAACTTCTTTTAGCTGATGTCTCTACAAGGTCACTAGTTTGTAGCTGAACTTTCTACATGATGGTTTCTTTGTAACTGAACTCTCTACAAGGTAACTTCTTCTAGCTGATCTCTATACAGGGTGACTTGTGTGTAGCTGATCTCAATACAGGTTTCTTGTTTCTAGCCGATCTCTTGAATTCTCTTCAGGGTGACTGCTTTATTAGGATGACTGTTCTATTAGAGTATCTCGATCTTGCACTTGTTGCACCAAGTTGGATTTCGTATTATAACTCCGTGGCTTTAAGTCTGATTCATCTACACCATTGAAGAGCCTTTCTAAGATGATTACTCCTTCTATACAGCGATTTTCAAAGCATTCGCCCTAGCGGTTTATCTGGTAGGCGTGGCAAGTAGTCGTTTTTTATTAGCTAATCTCGATTGCATAATTGTTACACACTGTTGGTTTTTTCGTTGTATCTTCCTGGTTTTTAGCTCGATTTCTTTCAAACCACAAAAGGTTTGAGGTTCAATAGGTAACCTATTCACCCACCGATTTTCAGCTTCTTCCCATACGCGGTTTACCCTGTAGGCGTGACAACATATTGGTGTTATTTTTCGTGAATAATCGATCATAACTCTTTTCCTGTTTATCGTATCCTAGCCAAAGTTGGTACAGAGATGCGCCTTTATACCCCCGTTCTGTGTGCCAAATTTCAAGGCAATCGGATATAGCGTTCGCGTTTTATAGCAGTTTTTGTAAGTGTGCGAAAAGAGGAAGAAAAATAAGAAGAAGAAAACGAAGAAACTAAGCCAATTTTTGAAGTCGCATATCTCGGGAACGCTTGAATTGATTTTGCTCAAATTTGGAGTGTGGAGTGCTGAAGGTGGAGGCAGTGTCCACAGCAAAAATCGTCTTGTTTCATCAAGGCAGCACAGAGCTACGGAGGTGCAAAAATTGCGTTTTCTTTCTTCCTGTCAATATACTCACGGGTGTTACGCGCCGGCTTCTTGGGCCGCACGACACACTACCGTGTGTCTTGATGTGGATAGTTATTTTGAAAGATCAGCATTTTACAGTCAATATATCGATATATCATGATTTATCGTGCAATTGTGATAATAGGGTCCACTTTAGTGCAATGTGGCCACAAGCATTTGAGCCAACTTTCTAAATGTCGGAAATAGTTCCATATTTTAGATGCGCAGATTAATAGGTCACTACATGCCTAATTGGTAAAACTGATAATAGATAAATAAAATTAATACACAACTTTCAGTCATTTTTCCACGTTTTTAAAAGTTTAATAACACTATCCTAGCCTTCATATTGTAGTACCACTGGGTAGCACTCAAGGTACTACTATTCATGTGTGAATAACATCTAGTCATACAGCAATATTAAGAGCTGCAATACAAGTGCACAACATTATGATAAGGCTTTTGTAGTTTGTGAAATTCTTTTGTGTCTATATACGTCTATTAAAGCAATATAGCTGGACATATTTTCACCTTCCAAAATAAGCTGTTTTAGGTGTATCACAATAAAAAAAAGCTGGAGTTAACATATCATACAGTATGGTAGTACCATATAGTATGGATTATGGAGGTTTGGACTTACTTGCCCCAACATATCACCCAAAAAGCAACCTCAATGTTCTTTCATAGCAGCCTGGCAGTATTGGTTAGGTATAACCATGGCCATAAATGTCTTCCGAGCAACCCCTAATCCCTCCAAAAGTTTTTTATGAAATTTTAAATTTAACAGAATGTGATTAACTGATGCTGTTAGCCAAGCATAACTTGACTATAGACAAGGCTACAGAGTCATCCTTCGTGTCTTGTGTTTCTTAGCGCACCACTTTGCTGTGTAAGTTATAGCATAGATGATATATACCTTATCTGTGGTTATACCTTACCTTCATTGGCACAAGAGAACTAACTTATTTTTTGTTACTGTGTAGGTGTTCATTTGCAGTAATGCATTATAGCTTCGATACTTTAATTTCTGTGGATTGATTGTTCTCATGCTGTTTTTTGCTTGCAACACTGTATAATAGGTGGAACAAAGCTAATACAAAGTAGAATGACAACCTTGTGTTTCAGTTAATAGATGGTTGGGGCATGCATTCAGTGACTGATTGCAGAGGCACTTATTATACTATTTGCCATTAGTAATGCTGTATAACAGGTGGAACATGGCTTAAAACGAACTGGAATGACCACCTCTAATATATAGACAGGTTTAATGAGAAGGCATCACTTTTGCATAACACAATCCAGATTTATGTAGGGCAAAAAGATTGGGAAAATTAATGTAGGGCAAACATTTCAAAATGTTTCTGAGCTCTGCAATACTGCATCAAGTAATTACTACCCAAAATACAAACCTTATAATCATACTTTATCAATACTCAGGATTGCTGAAAATGAATAATGGGATAACTTTTCTGTACAGGTAGTTTATGAGCATGAAATTTAAATTACCTCCTAAAAACTTACTTTACTGTCCGAAAAGTAACTTATTTCACTATTCCTGAGGTTCTCAAGGGTTTTAGTTCTCAAACTACCCATTTTTATCATTGCTTGATTGATAAATTCCAGTTGACATTGCATTTCTTTTGCCCTACAAAAATAGCTGTTAATTTGCACATGCAACGAACTTTTATGACCACACCACTTTGTTAAACGCGTCTATACTCAGGGGCATATTCCACTGCATAATTATGTTTTTGGTGCTTCTTTCTTTTGATATAGTATGTGTGATGGTTCAACAGCAATGAATTACATCATTACAAAATAGGTAACAAACAAGTGTAAGAAAAAGTTAGAAATTTTATATATGAGTAGGGATCATAGAAATAAAAAGTAATGAAACACGGAAGGTCATCTACACTTGCAACTATACTACTGGATATTTGATCCCTACTTCAGTCATAGCTATACCATTGACAAGCTGTACATAACTGAAGTAGGAATTAAATGTCCACTAGTATAGCTGCAGGTATAGATGACCTCCCTTGTTTCATTGCTTTTTATTCTATGATTCATACTCAAATGTAAAAATTTTCCTTATTCTTATTATTATGAAGACTTTGTTAATCATGAATGCATCTTTGTTAGCTTAGTCACCTTGGTTGTATGGGAAGAGATCTTTCCTTTGCATGGGAAATTATCTTTCATGAAAATGAAAAATAGCTTATAATTGTTCATGTGTTTGACAGTTCCATGAAAGGAGACTGGACATGACATCATCTCTACCATGAAAACAGCTTGACGGTGCTATGTCATCACTGTACACTACCATAGTGTGCAGCATCTAAAATCTAAATGTGTGTATTTGATGTAATTTATTGCAACGCAATAAATTGAAGTTAACATGCCTTGGTGTGGGCGTAGAATGGATACAGTGTAAATCTACGTACCATACCATAGTAAATGAAGCCAGCATCCTTTAGTGATAAACTAGCCTTTCGAGTAAAGTAATTAAATTCAGCAGCACAGAATCCTTGAGTTGACTGTAAGGTTGTAGAGGCATTGTATATTAGTAGTGCTAGCACCACAAACTGAAATCCACACTTGTTTAGGTAAAAGTTGAACCAATCTTGTAGGATACATGAAATGTAATGACGTCTTAATGATTCATTGTAATAAACTGGTTTGACAGGTTTGAGATCATGCCATAGTGCATGGCGTGTTGGTGGACAGAAAAACTTTGTCAGTGTTTTCACTGGAGAGTCGCTACTACTTAGGGTCTATTTGTAGCAGAGTTGGTGAAGTCTAGCGGAGGCGGCATGGCATTGTGGACGCTCGGCTGCGTGAAGGATGAATAGGCAGAGCCTTCCACCGATTCCATGAATGTTGAATACGATTTTCTCAGTTAGGTGATGGCTACCGTTGATGATTCCCGGTGAGTCCTTTCCATTATAAAACTTTTATACAATTGCCACATGCTGTTGCGGTTACGAAGTGTTAAACTATCATCAGTATTGCATAATCGAAAATGAGCTGGCGTCTAGTTTGACACAACATATTGTTGTGGCTGAGCGTTTTCAGTGTTTTCAGCACATTTAGCGTTATTGTAGCGTAGTGCAGAGTTGTCTTATCTCTACTCGAAAAATAAAGCCTTTGTTTGGCCGCTCACGCATATAATTAGCGTTTATCGAGCAAAAGCCTCTCACATGCATACAATTGTACCTATTGGTATTTATCTACACTGGTCAGCAAATTTAGCTTTATTGTAGCGTAGTGCAGAGTTGTCCTTCCTCTGCTCAAAAACAAGGCCGTTCCTTGCCGCCCACACATTTAACGAGCAAAATCCTCCCTTATGTACATATTGGTATTTATCTACACTGGTTGTAGATGTGCAGTTCAGCATATCATTCAAACTAAATTTGAAGATATAGACTATCGTTATCTTCTACAAACCTACCGCCAGGCTTATCTACAGCCAGGCATACGGCTATGTTCATCATGGTCTGAACCTTTCTTAACTTTCCACATGGTAGGCAAGCACCTGTATCGGTCCAGTAACACATTTTTGTGATATCTCATTTTTGTCATCTCACGGTTGTGACCAATGTTATGGGCAATGTTATGGCTGACCAACACTAATGCATGGACTGTTGCTACCTCATTGTAGGGTTGGTTACTGAGGGTTAGGGATGGTGTTATTGGGCACTTTAATACTAAACAGTGGCTTCGATGAATACCACAAGCTGGACAATTTCTGGTCAATTACACCAGGTGTCAGGCCATAATTGACTTTGTCCGGAAATACTGTCTTTTCAAAGTTGATAGTGTTAGCAATTGGGCTAGGAGGGAGGCCAGACATGATGGTAGTGACATGTAATTAAGTTATGTATTTTTGGTTTGTACTGACCACAAAGGCATGCCCAGGTTAACCTCTGAGGTTAACAGTTTATATGTTGTGCCAGCCTACTTGTATCAGTCACCTGTACTGCAGTAGTAAAATGTATTTATAACCTGATTACAATTAGTAGCTTTTACTTGTGGTATCCATGATCACCTGCACAACCAGTTTTTAATGAACAAGACATCAGTGCGTCTGTTCATATTAGGGATAGAGCCACTATATTCTAAGCCAGGTAGTATAAGCAAAGTTTATGACCATATAGCTATCATTCTAAGGCAAATAGAAAGCAATGACTGATGTCCTTTCCTACAAAGGCCTGATTGATTCCAAAGAAACCCTTTCATGTGGCCAGCAGCTACCCTTTAAAATGCTGCACTATCAGTGAATGGTTGATAAGTAATCAGCTCTACAGTACATATATTGGTGGCCATGGTAGCAACACAGGAAAGGAGTACAATAAAAGTTAAAATGTCTGGTCAAATTGCTTGATGTCCATTCAAATTTTCACAATACCCTGACAGTATGACAGGACATGTCTGAAAAGTTATTTCGCACACTGCATGCGTGATATTGCATGCGTGTTATTTGCATACATGTTATTGCATGCGTGATATTTGCATGCGTGTTATTGCATGCGTGTTATTTGCATGCGTGTTATTTGCATGCGTGTTATTGCATGCATGCGTGTTATTGCATGCATGCGTGTTATTGCATGCGTGTTATTTGCATGCGTGTTATTGCATGCGTGTTATTTGCATGCATGCGTGTTATTGCATGCATGCGTGTTATTGCATGCATGCGTGTTATTGCATGCATGCGTGTTATTGCATGCGTGTTATTTGCATGCGTGTTATTGCATGCGTGTTATTTGCATGCATGTTATTGCATGCGTGATATTTGCATGCGTGTTATTGCATGCGTGTTATTTGCATGCGTGTTATTGCATGCGTGATATTGCATGCGTGTTATTTGCATGCGTGTTATTTGCATGCGTGTTATTGCATGCGTGTTATTTGCATGCGTGTTATTGCATGTGTGATATTTGCACATGCGTGATATTGCATGCATGTTATTTGCATATGTGTTATTTGCATGCGTGTTATTTGCATGCGTGATATTGCATGAGTGTTATTGCATGCGTGTTATTTGCATGAGTGTTATTTGCATGCGAGTTATTGCATGTGTGTTATTTGCATGCGTGATATTTGCATGCGTGATATTGCATGAATATTATAATCACAAGCTATTATGGCTGCTGCTTGCCTCTTCGCTTATACGTATGCTATTGCTGTTGTTATTACATGTTTGGCTTTATCTGTGATAGCAAGTATTTGGTGTTTTACAGGATACAAAAAACTTGATAGCTTGTGCATTCAACTTCCTTATGTGTAACCGCTATGCCATCCAATGCCCTCAGTTCCCAACTTTTGTACATCATAGCACACGTTCTTCACACATTCTTCATACATTTCAGCATACAGCCTGCGTGATCACAGGACATCGTGTACTAGTCTTAAGTATTATTAAATATTTCAATATGCAATTACAACCAGAAAACCTGTTGTTTCTCTGCCATGAGTGCTAACAGGTACACCAGCCTGTTGTCAGTCCTGTCTGGCCCTGTGACTGATGAAGGCTGATTATACCCTACACCAGCTGTCCTAAGGGATACTTATGGACCATTAGGATATGATTTTAGGCTCCCTGTCATTCCTGCTAGCATTTGTGTCTCACTACACTCATTCCCTGATATTTATCAAGCTTAAGGGATACTTTTGATGGAACAGTTAAATTACATTAGGGTAAACGAATGAATATCCCTGTCATTTATCCTCAATAACGCATGAGAGGTGTTTGCAAGTGCATCGTTATTCCTCCTTCTAATGCAGATAAACTATGCATTCACGAGGCATTGTTTACTTGATTCATGTTTCGGAAGTATAGAACTATTGCATTGGGAAAACAGTTATTAATTGCACATACACAGTAAATATTTGTTAATTGGACATACAATTACTTGCATCACTATGTGGACTCCACAATATGGTTACGTAAGTCCTTTACATAGTGCTTTGGATTATCTGTGTTGAATTTTCTCATTTTCACTAAACACACAACTGATTGACGCTATCTTTGCATATGTGATTCACTCATACTTCTCCGAATATCTATCAGCTTAATACACCAAATCAATACCCGCAGATTTCGCTCATTAAATTATGTGTAAAAAATTTTTTTTCTTCTGTGAGCTATGCTACATGTTCGTTCCTATAACTTATTCCGGTACTGTTATTGTAAGCGTATCATTACATGCATGACATTGCAGGTGTGTTATTGCATGCGTGTTGCTGCAGGTGTGTCATTGCATGCGTATTGTTGCATGTGTGCTGTTGTGCTGTGTTGGCATGCATGTTGCTGTTTGCTTGTGTTTTGCTACATCCTACCAGGCAACATAATCCCATTGTATTTTTGTCAATTGTTGCAATAGCGATACATTTACTGCAGTTTATTCCCACGTAAAAAATATATATTATTTCCAGCTACCTAAATGCTGCATGCGTGTGGTCAGCAACCGTGTTTTTGGGCTAGACGGATGACTTGACTTTCTGCTCTTTGTGTTGCCGATTTGCTTCTGTTATTTGTGGCCTTTGCAATACACTTTCTTGGCACGATATGTGTTTGAACTAAGAGCTACTTTTCATTTCAGATAAATCAAATTCTGCTGCAGCAAGCATCATTACTTATGACTGTTACATATTCCTAATGCGCATAATTTCACCTTGCATGTTTTGTAGGTATTTGCCCATTGGATATATACATTGTTTCCCTTTATG
The DNA here is from genome assembly GCF_963678975.1 of Dysidea avara. Taxonomy (NCBI): domain Eukaryota; kingdom Metazoa; phylum Porifera; class Demospongiae; order Dictyoceratida; family Dysideidae; genus Dysidea; species Dysidea avara. The sequence continues at coordinate 31,529,668 of NC_089274.1, forward strand.
TGTGTGCATTACCAGCTAATATGGTAGAGTGTTGCTATAACAGGGTGATAGGGAACTGAGAAAGTTTGGGGAGAAATTGGGTGTATGAAGTGCTAATTATCTGTGTATGGCCAAACCAACCAATTGCGCTAAATTTAACTTATATGATTATTCATTGGTTGCTGCAATCATGTTGTGTTGCTATGCATATATGGTGCGTTGCTGCAATCTTGTACTAATTGGAACACATCTTTGCTTCGTGGTCAACTGTAAATCCAGTTATGCCATACCCACAATGCTTGTCTGCGTGGCTTGTGCAAAAGTTATTACACCCTACTCCAACAATTTCCTCAGTTGCCCTTTCCCCAAAGTACTTGTGTATAGATATCTGTATGAATGTTATTTGTGTTTTGTGCTGTTATGTATATCTAATCAAAAACAGCCAAGCTGTAAAAAAAGGTGCGGCCCCCATAAAAGCCATGGTGAAAAAAGATGTGAAATCCAAGGTGGCGGCCAAGAAATGGCTGTGATGGTAGGTTAATGGTTACATTTTAATAACAACAATTCAGGTGAATTTGGTGCCAAGACCAAGCGGCACAAAATTCACCTGAATTGCCGTTATTAAAATGTAACCATTAACCTACCATCACAGCCATTTCTTGGCCGCCACCTTGGATTTCACATCTTTTTTCACCATGGCCTTTTTGGGGGCCGCACCTTTTTTTACAGCTTGGCTGTTTTTGATTAGATATCACTTCTTTTTGTATTTGTATACTGCAAAGCCGGCCTATGGCTGGCTTTGGGGCTTTCTTAACCCATGTGTTTTTTTCTTTACCACAGGAAGAAGAAAAGAACTTAAAGAAGAATTTTAGTATTTCAATTATTTTTGATTTTATTAGTAATTATACAAATTATATACATATATTTATTACATGCTCATTATTCCCCACAGGATTTTTTTTGCAGCTGATCTCTCTACTGGGTGACTTGAAATGTAGCTGAACTATATACAGGATGGTTTCTTTGTAGCTGAACTCTCTGTAACAGGTGATTTGTTTGCAGCTAAACTCTCTACATGGTGGTGTCTTTATAGCCGAACTCTCTACATGATGGTTTCTTTGTAGCTGAACTCTCTATAAGGTGACTTCGTCTAGCTGAACTCTCTACAGGGTGATTTTTTTGTAGCTGAACTCTCTGCAGGGTGATTTGTTTGCAGCTGAACTCTCTACATGATGGTTTCTTTGTAGCTGAACTCTCTACAAGGTGACTTCGTCCAGTTGATCTCTCTACGGGGTGATTTGTTTCTAGCTGAACTCTCTACAGGTGAATTGTTTGCAGCTAAACTCTCTATATGGTGGTTTCTTTGTAGCTGAACTCTCTACAAGGTAACTTCTTCTCTACAGGGTGATTTGTTGTAGTTGAATTCTCTACAAGGTGGTTTGTATGAGGCTGAACTCTCTACATGGCGGTTTCTTTGTAGCTGAACTCTCTACAGAATGATTTGTTTGCAGCTGAACTCTCTACATGATGGTTTCTTTGTAACTGAACACTCTACAAGGTGACTTCTTCTAGCTGATCTTTCTACAGGGTGAATTGTTGTAGCTGAACTATCTACAAGGTAACTTCTTCTAGCTGATCTCTATACAGGGTGATTTGTTTGTAGTTGAATTCTGTACAGGTGGTTTATTTGTAGCTGAACTCTGTACATGATGGTTTCTTTGTAGCTAAACTCTTTACAAGGTGACTTCTTCTAGCTGAACTCTCTACGGGGTAATTTCTTTGTAGCTGAACTCTCTATATGATGGTTTCTTTGTAATTGAACTCTCTACAAGGTGAATTCTTCTACCTGATCTCTCTACAGGGTGATTTGTTTGTAACTGAACTCTGTACAAGTGCGTTTTTGTGGGTGATCTCACTGCAGGTTGATTTGTTTGTAGCTGAACTCACTAAAGGGTGATTTTGCTTGTAGCTGAACTCCTTGCATTGTATCTAGTTTCTAGCTGATCTCTCTACAGGGTGATTTGTTTGTAGCTGATCTCTCTACAACTTGATTTGTGTGTAGCTGATCTCTCTGCAGGTTGATTAATTTGCAGCCGATCTCTCTACAAGGTAATTTGTTTGTAGCTGAACTGTCTATAAAGTGATTTATTTGTAGCTGATCTCTCTGCAGGTTGATTTGTTTTAGCTGAACTCTCTACAGGGTGATTTACTTGTAGCTGAACTCCTTACATTGTGACTAGTTTCTAGCTGATCTCTCTACAGGGTGATTTGTTTGTAGCTGATCTCTCTACAAGTTGATTTGTGTGTAGCTGATCTTTCTACTGGTTGATTAGTTTGTAGCCGATCTCTCTACAGGGTAATTTGTTTGTAGCTGAACTCTGTACAAGGTGATTTTGTGTAGGTGATCTCACTGCAGGTTGATTTGTTTGTAGCTGAACTCACTAAAGGGTGATTTGCTTGTAGCTGAACTCCTTACATTGTGTCCAGTTTCTAGCTGATCTCTCTACAGAGTGATTTGTTTGTAGCTGAACTCTCTATAAGGTGATTTATTTGTAGCTGAACTCCTTACATTGTGTGTAGTTTCTAGCTGATCTCTCTACAGGGTGATTTGTTTGTAACTGATCTCTCTACAAGTTGATTTGTGTGTAGCTGATCTCTCTGCAGGTTGATTTGTTTGTAGCCGATCTCTCTATAGGGTAATTTGTTTGTAGCTGAACTCTCTATAAGGTGATTTGTTTGTAGTTGATCTCTCTGCAGGTTGATTTGTTTTAGCTGAACTCTCTACAGGCTGATTTGTTTGTAGCCGATCTCTCTACAGGGTAATTTGTTTGTAGCTGAACTCTCTACAAGTTGATTTGTGTGTAGCTGATCTCTCTGCAGGTTGATTTGTTTGTAGCTGATCTCTCTACAGGGCAATTTGTTTGTAGCTGATCTCTCTACAGGGTGATTTTTTTGTAGCTGACCTCTCTTCAGGGTGATTTGTTTCTAGCTGATCTCTCTACAGGGTGATTTTTTGTAGCTGACCTCTCTTCAGGGTGATTTGTTTCTAGCTGATTGCTCTACAGGTTGATTTGTTTGTAGATGAACTCTCTACAGGGTAATTTGCTTGTAGCTGAACTCCTTACTTTGTGTCTAGTTTGTAGCTGATCTCTCTACAGGGTGATTTGTTTGTAGCTGATCTCTCTACAAGTTGATTTGTGTGTATATAGCTGATCTCTCTGCAGGTTGATTTGTTTGTAGCCGATCTCTCTACAGGTAATCTGTTTGTAGCTGAACTCTCTATAAGGTGATTTGTTTGTAGCTGATCTCTCTGCAGGGTGATTTTTTGTAGCTGAACTCTCTTCAGGGTGATTTGTTTCTAGCTGATCTCTCTACAGGTAGATTTGTGTTGATTTGTTCATTGCTGATCGCTCTAAAGGTAATTGATTTGTTGCAGTTAAACACCCTGCAAAGTGTTTTGTTTGTAGCTGATCACTCTAAAGGGTAATTTGTTTGTAGCTGAACTCTCTCCACAGTGACTTGTGTGTAGCTGAATTCTGTGTAACTGAATTCTCTAGAGAGTGACTTAATTGTAGCTGAATTCTCTACACAGTGCATGACTTGTTTATAGCTGAACTTTCTTCAGTGTGACTTGTAATGTTCTGAATCTCTATAGTGGTATATTTGCTTAACTCTCCACATGGTGACTGTCTTCTTGCTGAACTGTCTATAAGATTAACTGTTTGCAGCTGAACTCCCTACAGAATAACTTGTGATGTAATAAAATTCTATAATGGAGAAGTAAATAAATTAGCCGAATGCTCTATTAGGGTGACTGTTCTATTAGAGTATCTCGATCTCGCATTTGCTACACGGAGTTGGCTTTCGAATCATAACTCAGTGGTTTGTAATCCGATTCTTCTGTACTACTGCAAGGACTTTCTATGAAGATTATTCCAGCTATACACCGATTTTCAGCTCATTGCTCTAAGCGGTTTGCCTAGTAGGCGTGAAAACTAATACTTTTTTATTCATAAAAATCGATCGCGTAATTGTGACACAGGTTGGGTTTTGTGTCATATCTCCGTGGTCTTTATCTCGATTCCTTTCAAACCACCAAAAGGCACTCCTACGATGGTTACTCCATCTACATAGCAATTTTCAACTCATTCCATGAAGCGGTTTACCCTGTAGGCGTGACAACAAATCGATCTTGTTTTACGCGAATAATCGGTCATAACTCCTGAACCATTCATCGGATTTGTACCAAATTTGATGCTAAGATTCGCCATTGGACTCCCTTTCTGTGTGCCAAATTTCCAGGCGATCGGAGTACGCGTTTGCTTGTTATAGCAATTTTTGCAAGTGTGCGAGAAGACGAAGAAAAAAAAAACGAAGAAAAAAAAACGAAACTTTGACAGCTCGTATCTCGGAAATGGCTGGAGCGATTTCCTTCAAATTTGGAATGTAGACTCCCTTGGCTGGCGGGCAACTGTGTAGCAAATTTGGTTCCAATCAGATAAGTGATCACCGAGCTACAAAGGTGTGAAAATGACGTTTTCGTTCTTCCTGTCAATATACTCACGGTGTGGCGCGCCGGCTTCTTGGGCCGCACGACACACTACCGTGTGTCTTGATTATGGAAATGGTGCAATGTTATGTGGTAGATATTTGCATGAGTGTTTGTTTGTTTGTTCGGTGTTGTTGCGTACACTTTATGGCTTTATGGAAAATGTTATTGTGGTTAGAGCTAGGAAAAAGTAGGCAATAGAGCTAGGTGCGGTGGATGGGTGGTGTGTATAGCTAGGAAAACATTATACAGTCGTGTCTATTTTGTATGCACACATACTAAATACATGGTAAGTGGTGATTGCACCCCAGGGGTGTGCACTACTTGAATATGCCGAGTGCACACTGCCCCGGGGTGTTTCCACACCAATCAGCATGTTAATGTATGTGTGTGCACCTCACAGGTTCAAACACATATGCACTTAGAACTCAACTAAGTGTACGAAACCTGACTGTCTGGCTTGCGTGTGTACATGCAAAATTACAATTTTAAATAACACACGTGCACACTGATAAAATTTAGTGATGCACCGATACCACTTTTTCACTATCGATCCGATATCGATACATTTGAAGCCAGAAATGGCCGATACCGATCCGATACTGATACTTTGCACCACAGGAATTTATCACAAGAAACAGCTAGTGATTTCAAAAATAATAGTTAATAAATCAGCTTACTAAACTCATTTGCTAATCTCATCAACTGCAGTTTACTGGTTTTGTGGCTATCAATTACGAGTTTATGGCTTCAATGAATGCGCTATGCGCTATGTACACCGCCAAGTAATTACATGACGTCATATATCGGGGTTGGAGGGATTTTTTTTCCTTACTTTGGCCCCTTTTCTGTTACACCTTTTCAGCTATAAGTCACTAAGTCTAAGTCCTTGAAATTAGGTTAGGTAATCCTAAGGCTGCAGCACATGTTGCTGCAGACCTTCAGTGCTGGTCACTGTAAAGCATTAATACAATATAAAGTATTGGTTGGCATCGGGCATTTATAGCTTTACCGATACTGCCAAAATAGGGCCGATACCGATACTAGTATCGGTATCGGTGCATCACTAATAAAATTAATTACAAACACACACTCACTCTAGTAGTTCCAAATGCAATGCTAGCAGCAGACTTTAGCTTTGTGAGTAAACGTCGTTTTGGTACCTACATATGTAGACTTTTAAATAATACATGATATATGTATACAAACACAGACATTGTGGCTTGAAAGTATTTCTGATGCAGTAGAGTATTCATCTTCTTGCTTGTTTTCAACAAGCGGTTGTTTGTCAACTACACTTTTCTTCTTGTTTATATCTCTTTCTTCATGTTTCAGCTGAGATAATCTGTTGAATGCTTCAATCCCAATAGCCACTAGTAAGCTACATAATATTATAAAGATCATGTATGAGAACATATATTTAAATACATGAACTATAGGTAAGGATAATTAAAAATTCTAATTGATGAACTATTCATGTCTTTACTGCATGCCACCTTGCCCATGTCTCAGTTGTATTTGTGTTGCTTGTAGTAACAAAGGTCTGTTGTGCTACATCTTGAAACATTAACACCAAATGTGACTGGATCTACGAAAACCGTTCTTATCGCCCAAGACAGGAAGTTAGATTTTTTCACACAAACACAAAGCTTAATGAATGCACCATCAAGTTTCACTGCCACAGTCGACCAGAGTAAAGTGGTCTGCTTTTGCTGGCTGCTTTTCTAGAGCACAGTGGCGAGCCGTACGAGTGGTCTGGGGTCTTGATGGAGCCCTGGCCAACCAGTAGGTGGCTGTGTGTGGCTGTACAGCTCTGTGGTGTTGGACAATGACCTGTGCTGTAAATTTCCTTTCATTTTAGCCAGTTCTTAGCCCTGAATGGCCTATAACTTGGCCTAATTCATCCCAGCACGTCTCTTTTCAATTTTTGAACACCATCTTGCCCGCCTTCCAGGGCCCCCGCCTCCCACCCTTCTGGAGCTCGCCCGATACAGACAACCTCGGTTTAAAAACTATCTAAAATGGCGGGAAACTTAGCTGTTGACTACTTCTTCAGTGGATGATCAGGAAGGTAAGAAATTGTTGTGAAACGTGTGAAAATTTGGTATGCGTAGCTACCACCATTGGCCAGCTACAACACACAGAATATTTAAAACCGACGTTTCTCGATACTTTTAAATGGGCGATAAGACCGGTTTTCCCAGAGACAGTCACAAATATTAAACAAGAGCACTAAATTAAGTTGCAACAATACTGATGTGCTTTTTTGAAGTTTGTACAAAATTCTGTCAAATGCTACCACAAGTGAACTACTCCACCTGAATTCAGCTTATTGTGTTGCTTACTTTTACAAAATGCAGCATAACAATGGACATACATGTGTTTGCAAGTGATTAATTTATGTGTACAGTTTTTTTGTTTTTCATGTCTGGCAATATTTACTTGTGTTTCTGTCGCCAAGAGATGGCCCTCAGTACAAAGTCACATCACACCACCTTTCAGATCACAGCCCCTTGCTGTTACTGATACATACATGCAGAATGCAGTCATACAGTATCATAACTGGCCTAATACAGCACAGCCTTTTCATTATAGCCTTATATTTTCTGTTCACATGCATTCAGATTTGCACAGAGACATACACTTTTCCAAACACAATGTCAAGACACCAGAAGTCTCAAAACTGCTTTGAGTTTTGAGGTTAGTACTGTGTTTACAACTTAAGTATGCATAATAGTACACTTGGTGTAATTCTGAGACTACATAGTCTGACATATGTATGTCATTGGATAATGTATATGTACATACACAAATGCAATCCAGTAATTAAATCTTTTATAAAGGCCTTAACTAGACTTTTCCACCTACCCAGAGAGAGTAATGACTTAATGTAACTTTAAAAACTCTTCGGTAGACTACACTTGTCTGCATCATGTACATATCTATCTAGTTACTACATACAAATGCTTGTATCTAATACACATACATGCTACAAATACACGAATACATGTACACATATGGGTTTTCATACTTCATAAATAATAAGTTGACAATAATATAGCATGAGACAAAATAAACCGCAGAAAACGTTTGATCAGTCGCTGTTATCACCTAAATAAAAGTAATAATTTTATACATGTGTACAAGTATGACCTTTATATGTGTGCATACTATACTTTACTTATGTAGTTTACTTAAAGGGGCTATGCACTCAGATTGCTTACATCATGAATCCATTCAAGTTTATGATGTAATCGTAACAAAATACAGCATTACTAGTGAACACGTGCACCATTACACTGGTGTGATTTTATGCTTGAGGTTATGCTGCCGGTCTATTAAAACGATTATAAGGCCAGGTGAGATAGCTTACAATGTTTCCTGAACTGCCTAACATAGCAACACAAAGGTGATACATTGTAGTAGAGGGTATGGTAATTCTGAAGTGAACCGCTTAGTTTTATTGCAATAACACTGCTAAAATAATGCATAAAATTCATGATTTCAATGCCAGTAAAAACTTAAATGGCTTCTTCAAAATTCTTGAGCGCATAGCCCTTTTAAACACGACCAAAAAATATTGTGCATTGTTTAACACTCCCTTACAGAATTCATCACATCATGCCAGTTGTTGGTAGTTACGATTTGGAACACTATCAGCAATGAGCATCTAAAGATGTATCACACAGTAGACTCAATGTAATAAAATATGATTGATAAGATAAATGATTCATAATTAGTATTATTGATACAGAATCCACAGTTACTGTAGCTATGGTTAGTTTTTTTCATGGGCTCCTGGTTAATGCTAAATCCATAAAACTTTTATCCTTGAAAGTAAAGCAGGTTCACTGATATACTGTATGCAAAAACTAAAGGAAGAAACATGTTAGCAAAACTAAGTATAAAAAAAGTTTGTTTCAAAATCTTCTTGTCATACAACAGTACAATACATTTATAACATGATTCGATACTTCTCTATGCAACAATAAATACATACAGTTGTTGTACAGGGGTGTATGTAGCTATATCTATAAATGGGTCATTCCATGCCAAATCAACATGAAATTGACATGACCTCTTCTGATTTTTATATAATTTGGTACACACAAAGATTCAATTGAGAAACTACTCCACACCAAATTTCAGACCATTTGACTAATTACCTTTGGAGATATGACCGCTCAAAGTTTGAGGAAAATACTTGATCTGATTTACAGGTAACCATAAAAACCATCATAATTTGTGCTTGGCTTGACCTATGAACTTGTGGTTTGCTTTACGAGAAAGGATATTAAATTCTCTTTGCAATGATATATATGGTTTGCTATTTACTTCAAAAGTAATGTCTAACCACAAAAAAGTACGTTTTTCTTTGATCTTAATTTCCAAAGAAAAGGTAGTTTTAATTAACTTCATATTTTGGATACAAACTACTTACATGCATACCTTTCACTACTGTAAGTTTCAAGTTGGGACAACAATCAGAAAGTACAATACAGGGCCAAATTCTTATGTGGAGCAATATAGCATGCAATATTGAAATTTTATAGATCATAATTTTCCTAGTAGTTATTTGTACAAGTTTTGTACTTCATCCTGATATGTATATAACAGCACTAATACCATACCTGTTTCACTGCCCTTACAAAAGTCTCAATAGTAGCAGTGAAATTTATCCCGTATTTCACTGGTAGCAGTGAAAAAGTTGTAATTGCAATTTCATTGGCTAGAATTTATGTTAACAATTAGTGTTGACACGTGTTTAGTATAATATACATAGTGACAAATTGCGGACATAGCAACGCTAATGCACAGCATGCGTATAAGCAGCGAGTATGGTATTAACTGGGAATAGCATGGGTATAGCAGTGAAATTTGGGATAAATACCACTCTTGTTGTATTGGAAATGGTAAATTTCCAATACAACACTCGTGGTATTTATCCCAAATTTCACTGCTACCCATGCTATTACTAGTACAAACAGAGCAAACCAAGAAGGGACAAATTGGCTAATAAAAGTTTTGCAAAAAACTATAGGAAAATTACGTAAACAGTTCTGAAGGTATACATAATTATTTTCGTTACAATCTTTATGGGTACATTGGCAACTGATAACACAGAACTTGTCATTTAACAAAAGAATTCTGATGTAAACACATTACTGTTCTACATAACCAAAAAATTCAATTTTCATAAAACTAATTAATTAAAACTATACTCTTTTATTTTGCTTTTATGCAAAGCATCAAAAAGTTTACTTACTTTTTGCATAGACTACACATGCCTTACAAGTCCCTTTTGTGATTAAGACTGAAAGTACTTCAGTGGAAGTATGAAGACTTTATTTATTTGCTGTCATAGCGATGTAAACAATAGATGATGTAAGCAATAGTCTGTCACATATAAAACAGATAGGAAAGTGCTCTATAGCTATCAATTATTCCTTACAATTATTTTGAAGCATGGCACAAAAGCAGTGGGCTAATAGTTGTTGTAATTCTTTTAACAATCAAAGGCACAAGGAAACTAGCTTAAGACCTTGGATGGGTGCAAAAATTCTTACTCTCACTCTTGAAGAGAAGATATGTAGTAACTGTACAAAAAACTGTCAGAAAATGGAAATAACACAGTATGAATCAAGCGACGATGATTTTCAACATCAGGATCTGGAGAGCGTTAACAAAGGCTTAGCTTTAATTGGAGAATCACCAGTTGTAAAAAATAAGTTACTACCAGGTGCACAGTATCCTAAGAAAAAGCTAGATAAAATCAAAAGTGATTTTCATGAATCTATACTTGGAGGTAAGGTTAAGATGACAATGACGAAAGTGAAGCTGAAGATGAAATTCCATGAAACAGAAGAGAAAAGTATAAAGGTACAAATTTTGACTCTACTTCCAATGAGCTGGAGCATCAAAAGAATAGAAAACGATCCAATTACATGGTTCGTAAAGCAAAAAGCTTAGTTAAATCAGGAGGCATTTTATCCACGCCTAACATAATTCAAGGCCATGGTTCAAATAATGACGAAACAATTTTTCTTTTAGATTTCCTAAAAAGTAATCATTTTTGAATTGAAATCCTCTGGTCACCAACTTTAATCGAGACACAATCTTTCTTGCTGGGCATCATTCGACTGATATCATCAGACTCGTAAAAAGTTTGAACTAGAGGTTTACCAGCAATTTAAAGATCAATTTTTCACTGAAAAGGTTAAATTTGCTGAATTGCGTCTGAAAAAGAATTGTGTTTTAACTGGAGGTAGTGGGACACATGCTGTATGTCTGCTCCATCCATCAAAACACAAAATTGATGTTGATTGCTGGTAAATTGGCAGAGCTCACTGCTAAATTGGAAATTCACTTAAAGCATTATGCTCACTGTGTTGCACTTGTCATAAATATTATGTAATACACCACAGCCTGTTTGTCATTTAAAAACTTGTGAATATTGACCAGGAATCTCAAATCTCAAAGATTACTTAAATGAAATATTTGATGACAACTTTATTGATACTATCCAGTACAAGTAGTGGGTGTCTGTAGACAGGTCAACATTGGAGATGATCACTAAACCTGCAGATGACTTTGTAGACTCATTTTGTGACCAGATTAAACTTTTAATACCTCATTCATTCATTGCCAAACAACAGTCCCTTTATCAGACAGATACCATGTTAAACCTGATGCCTGGTCATTTTCTAGTAATATGCGACTTTTCAGAGAACCATTCCTTTGTATTGCAAGATGCAGACAAGCATTTCATTGGAATAATTCACAAGCAACATTGCACCCATTTGTGGCATACTACAAAGAATCAGGAGAGTTGCAACACATCAGCTTTGTTATTATCTGATTGCTTGTATCATGACACTATTACTGTACATTTATTCCAGAAGCATTTAGTGCAATTCCTTCAAGAAAAGTTTTGAAAGTAGACAAGATAATTTATTTTTCAGATGGATCAGCTGCCCAGTACAAAAACAGAAAAAAATTCTTGAATCTGTGTTATCACAAATCAGATTTTGGAGTACACGCTGAATGGCATTTCTATGCTACATCACATGGAAAAGGACCAAATTATGGAATTGGTGGCATCGTAAAATGACTAGCTGCTAAAGCAAGTTTACAGAAACCATATAATTCTCAAATAATGACTCCATGTCAACTCTTTGAATGGGGAGCTGAAAATTTAACCAGCTTGCATTTTAAATACAGTACAACAATCGACTACAATGAAGAATACTTAGAGGAAAGGTTAAAAGTAAGTAGAACTATTCCTGGTATACAAAAACTCCACTGCTTTATTCCATTAGGCAATTCTATCATTCTAACAAAGAAATTTTCAAACTCATGTGTTGGTAAAGAGGAAAAAGTTACCCTTGTGAGTAAGGATGAAATTCCAGTTGATAAAATTACAGGATTTGTCACAGCTGTGTATGAAAAGAAATGGTGGTTGGGTTGTGTTCTCCAAGTACATCAGGATGACAGAAAAGTTAGCATTAATATATTAATCCCTAATGATCCATCACCATCATACAAGTATCCAGCCAGAGAAACAGATAGCTATTTTAGTTTCTATTGATGATATCCTCACAAAAATTGACCCAAGACCAGTTATGGATGAATTTATACTATCTCAAAAGAACAAACTAAAGCAGCCACAGAGCAATTCAAGTACATGTTAAAAACTACAAGTTAAATTACCATGTTTCTTCAGATATTAAAATTATAATAGTAATTTATCATATTGCTGCTACATAACACTTAAAATGTATCTTAAAAACAATGTTGTCACTGATGTCCCAATTTGAAACTTACAGTAGTGAAAGGTATACATGTAAAGAGTTTGTATCCAAAAAATGAAGTTAATTAAAACTACCTTTTCTTTGGAAATTAAGATCAAAGAAAAAAGTACTTTTTTTGTGGTTAGACCTTACCTTTGAAGTAAATAGCAAAACATATATATCATTGCGAAGAGAATTTAATATCCTTTCTCGTAAAGCAAACCACAAGTTCATAGGTCAAGCCAAACACAAATTATGATGGTTTTTATGGTTACCTGTAAATCAGATCAAGTATTTTCCTCAAACTTTGAGCGGTCATATCTCCAAAGGTAATTAGTCAAATGGTCTGAAATTTGGTGTGGAGTAGTTTCTCAATTAAGTCCTTGTGTGTACCAAATTATATAAAAATCAGAAGAGGTCATGTCAATTTCATGTTGATTTGGCATGGAATGACCCAAATACAATAGTATTCGTTGCAATTAAAAGTTAACATAGTGAGATTGCATGGTTGACCAACTATAGTTGTTTCATGTGCATTCACTGTGGGCTGCCACAGAGATCAGCAACATATACAGTGTGAATCTAATTACACAGCATGCATGACATGATAAATTTAATTTTACTTCAGTTACTCCAGAACTTTCTTCACAATTAGCATGGAGTATAAAAGCCACAGTGACAGTGAAAAGGACATAGCAACTGTTTTTCTACAGTGACAACGGAAAGCCACAATAGAATCTGCATCAAACCGCAAGTCTAGCCCTTAAGATAGTTCAACTGAGGCAACTCAGCAGAAAACTTTTACGTGGCTCAAGTATTAACTGAACAGCTGAATCTTTTAAGTGACTTCCTTACGTTCACTCTGCCAAGCATGCTCACTGCCATCGTCAGGAAACAAATCTGCCTAGTAAAGTGATTACACGAACATTTTCACCTACCTTGCACAGTCATGCAATGGCCCAGCAGTACCAGCGGACTGCAATGCTTTAAATGGGCGATAACCCCACCACTTCTCACATATAACAGCAAGTTGAAGATACTGCAACTTCTCACTCAAATTTTGGTCAGCTAGAACACTCCTCCCTACAATGGACAACTTTATACCTTAACACATCACAACCTAGTTGTCAACTATTCTTCAAACTCTATCACAAGGTGTCTTCGCAAAATTCATTGACCGAGGAAACTACTAATTTGCCAACTGCTATGAGTACTTCAGTTACAGAAGGGTGATCTCAGGTAAAACCAGCTGCACTCCAAGTTACTGGCAATGAGGTGACTAACAATCTTTTAGTCAATCATGAAGCCTTATTACCACCTTTGCCTTAGTCATTATTGAGTTACACTTGTCTAAAGGCATTAGTAAGCAAGTAAGTAAGTAAGTAATCAAGTAAGTAAGTAAGTAAGTAATCAAGTAAGTAAGTAAGTAAGTAAGTAAGTAAATAATCAAGTAAGTAAGTAAGTAAGTAATCAAGTAAGTAAGTAAGTAAGTAAGTAAATAAGTAAGTATGTAAGTAAGTAAGTAATCAAGTAAGTAAGTAAGTAATCAAGTAAGTAAGTAAGTAAGTAATCAAGTAAGTAAGTAAGTAAGTAAGTAAGTAAGTAAATAAGTAAGTAAGTAAGTAAGTAATCAAGTAAGTAAGTAAGTAAGTAAGTAAGTAAGTAAGTAATCAAGTAAGTAAGTAAGTAATCAAGTAAGTAAGTAAGTAATCAAGTAAGTAAGTAAGTAAGTAAGTAAGTAATCAAGTAAGTAAGTAAGTAAGTAAGTAAGTAAGTAAGTAATCAAGTAAGTAAGTAAGTAAGTAAGTAAATAATCAAGTAAGTAAGTAAGTAAGTAATCAAGTAAGTAAGTAAGTAAGTAAGTAAATAAGTAAGTAAGTAAGTAAGTAATCAAGTAAGTAAGTAAGTAAGTAAGTAATCAAGTAAGTAAGTAAGTAAGTAAGTAAGTAAGTAATCAAGTAAGTAAGTAAGTAATCAAGTAAGTAAGTAAGTAAGTAAGTAAGTAAGTAAGTAATCAATCAAGTAAGTAAGTAAGTAAGTAAGTAAGTAATCAAGTAAGTAAGTAAGTAAGTAATCAAGTAAGTAAGTCAGTCAGTCAGTCAGTTAGCAGAAAATTCACTAAATAAAAAAAGTTAAAGGTTTTGTAGAAACTTATTGGAAGCATTTTGGGTTGTACTGAAGGTACTTGGTTATATCTACCCAATGCTGTCGAGGCACCAGGCATTAAGAAGCTGATTTTTGGGTGATATTTGGGCCAGAAAAACCCAAACCTCCATGATCCATAATATGCAGTACTACTATACTGTAAGATAATAGAGAATCAAGGGTAAAGCAATGCAGCTAACAAATACTGAATATACAAATATATATTACATCATCATTTGGCTATGACTATCATATTGTCATGGCAAAATTATAATTAATGGTTCCCCCAAGACATTAGTGAAAAAAAATGACAAAACATTCTTTTAAATGCTTGTGAAACTACAACTTCATGAAACTCTTCCAATGCAGCCAGTGATTGCACAGATAAGAAACAAAAGTTGCTGCCATTATAAAAGAAGTCAACCCACCTCAGTACATAAACAGCTACTGGTAGCCACACTTATAAGTGTGGCACTAGCTAGTATCCCAGTTTTTATGTTGCATTATAATACAGTCAGGATCTAACAACTTACTTAAAATCTTTAAATCCTAAACCACATTCATAGGCACTGTATGATAGCACTTGGGTTTCTGGTTCATCATGAAATGCCTCCATACCAACAACAGCATACAAATACCTAAAAGACAAGCACTTTTAAAACATGTCCATGCACAGGAACTGTATGCATTTACATACTTTATCCTAGGTTCACTCATGTGTGGCTAATATTCCTATAATTTAAAAGCCCCCTATTATTATCATAATTCTAATGCTTAGAAAAGCAATTTTAAGTGGCAAGAAATGCTTAAAATATTACATAATTAAGACCTACCGTATTTGTATAATTTTAGTCTAGAGTATAATATTCTCTAATCTTTTTTCTAATTATGTTTACAAAGATATGCTTATCTGTGACATGAATGCCACTATGAAATGAATATATATATATACAATGTTTTTGTTCATAGGTTCTACATACGTATCTTCTCCATACAATGCTTGCTATATTATGACAGTTACTACTAAATGTGTTATACCCCATGCAATCACATTACAGAACATAAAATGGAATACATTACATACATTAAAATGGCAAAGAGAGTGATGAGATCCAGCATTACTGGAATCAGATATAAAAATAGTATCATTGCTCGTCGAGTCTACAAAGAACATGAACATAATAGCATACCATAAGTTACAAGTGTCTGTATGTACAGACCATACATTGCCCACTATTTCCAAAAACAACAATCTCTTACATATGTATGTATGAGTATGTGACATTATTAAAAGCAAAATCTGCACTTTGAGGTTTTACATGCAATGTACATGGTCCATACATGCAGCTGCATAATTGCGCCAAACTAGATGAAAACATATAATGTAGTCTAGCATTTGAAATTTCCTATGGTGCATTCATGCACCTATGATGCATTAGTGCACTGCTGCATTGCAAAGTGGGAAGAGGCAGCTTTGTTTAACACAGGAAAAGTATTATACTAGAGTGTATACATTTCAATCAACTTAGCCAATGGTATGGATAATTAGGAGCCCTATTACGTAACTGCTGATGTTCAGGTACTAGATACATGATACACTCGGTAGTACTGTATAGTAGGGATCATGGAGGTTTGCACTTTCTAATAAAAAAATATTGACCAGAAACCAGCCTCACATTACCTCCATGGTACCTTGGCAGTATTGGTTAGGCATAACCAAGCCCAAAAGTGCCTTCAGTTCAATCTAAAACACTTCTAATAGGTTGCTACAATTTTTTTTTTATTCAGCAGAATTTTTTATTGACTGGCCTAACTGATGCTTTCAGACAAGTATAACTTGATACTGACTAAGGCTACAGGCTTAAATTTTTCACTGTTTGACATCACTTCAGCCCAACAGATGCCCTTTAGCATACTGCAGTACTACAACGCATGTTTCATGGGCTTACTTGTGTTCTCCTTTGTGTCTCAATTATCTTTGCTAACAGTGCAAAGTGCAAACTCATGGTATCATCGCATGATGGGTTCTCTATGTTTGTAATGGGAATCTTCTTGAGTTACAGGATTAATTTTAGTGGTCCTTCTCATAGTGTTCTTTATTTGTAATGCTGTGAAATGGGCTAAAAACGAAGTGTAAGGTCACTTCACTAGTGAAGTAATTAATAGTTGAGGTATGTGTTCTGAGCCTGCAATGGCACCGTTCTTTCTTCTAATCTGGTATGCGTGGGTTCACCAGTCTTAACTAGTGAGTCTTAACTAGTGAAATGAAAAATTATTAATTGAAGTAGGGTTCCAGCAATAAAAAGTAGTGGAACAAGAGATCATGGTAACTATGAGGGAAAATCCCTACCTGGCATTGCAATGTGGGAATTGGCATGTTCTGGAATGCACTAGTTTTGTTAAAGGATAACTATAAAATACACATGTTGCTGTGACTGCTGTATTATTAGAGTATCTCGATCTTGCTACTCAACTACACAATAAATTCAACTGGGGGCATAGTACAATACCTTGTTTCCTGTGGAGCTAGATTGTTGAGTGCATGGCCTCAGCACTGATTATTAGAGGTATCATGGCATGTTTTATTTGTTAAAAGGGACATGCACATTGCAATCATTTTATAAGCCCAGCTGAGCTGCTTCAAGCACAGAAGGTAGAACCACAACCACAAAAGGCACATCCTTCCTGTGAGTTTGGTGTTGTAGCATAAATAGGTGGCTGTGCACTGTTTTGTTTTGCCTCTAGCCTTGTGACTGTGGTCAGGCAGTGAGGCAGACAGACTAAAGTACAGCTTTTTTTTAAATTCTATGTCTGGACGCCTGTTAGTGTTTAACACTGTAAATGGAGTAAGACTATTCCACAAGTATACAAAAAATTTGAAATTTTGAACTAGAATAGGGACCATAGTACATCGATAAAAAGTACTGAAACATGCTGGAGTAGTGCATGATATTAAATCACAGTGAAACAATAAGATGTGTTAATATCCCTATTGTGCTCATATACACAGTAGGGATATAACACTTCTTATTGTTTTACTGTAATTTAATATCATGGACTACTCCAGCTTGTTTCAGTACCTTTTATCAATGTGTTGTAGTCCCTACTCTAGTTGAAAACTGCAAATTCTTTTGCATACTTGCTTGTTAACTTTTTTTGTAAAATAAAATTATACCCATGCATACCGCATCAAAAGAAAGAAATGTCACTGTGTGCCCCAGCTATCAATTATCATCTGAAAAGTGAAGTGTCCATTACGTTTCATTGTCAGCCATGTTCAACCCATTACACAGCATTACAAATCAAGAACTGTTCGAAAATAACCTCTGCAATCAAAGTAGCCACTATGAAAATTATGCCATTACAAAGGAAAGCTATCACATGCTACTGCCAAATTGACACCTTTTGCCTGTCAGCAAAGATGAATGGGACACAAAGGAGGACACTGGTAAATCCATAAAGAATGCATTGTACGTACTGTGGTATGCCAAAAGGCACGTGTCTGGCTGAAGCAGCATCGAACAGTGAAACAATTAAGCCCGTAACTTTAGCCATTATCGAGTTACACTTGTCTGAAGGCATCAGTCAGCCAGTTACTCAGTCAGTCAGTCAGTCAGTCAGTTAGTAGAAAATTCCGTTTGATGGAAGGTGCTCCCTGACTCACACCACCCAGCTGTGAGTAATACCTAGTTGTAACTTATTAATCAGTGACTTGGCAATAAATTAAAATACTGTAATCTATTTAAAACAAAACTGTCACTGTCTAAGCTGCCACTATCAGGAGTCTTCTCACATGTGATCCTTGCTCTCGTAAACTCTAAAATGCGGATGTCCAGACTCCACAACTTCCCTCTTCTTTTCTGGATGATTCATGGGAAAAGCCACTTGGTTGTATCGTGCTAGTGGGTGGACTATTTGTCCTCTTCTGGTGACTGTGACATTAGCAGTTTGTTGCTGTTCATCACTCGCTAATGACTGATTAGTAGAATTTGATTAAGATTTCTTCCTGATTTGTTTCCTCCTCCTGGCTCTACAATGACCCTTCCATAGTGTCACTCATGACATCTGACCATTATAATGTTAAGTGACCAAGGAGGACTGACAATTGACAGTAATTAATACGATTCAATAATAATAAAACTACAATCACATGTGTGCCAATTAGATAGAATACAACTACACATGTGCACTCTAATATTACATACATGCATATACTAATATTACACCCCACTTATGGGTTACAAAACAGTGTTTAGAGTTCGTCTTGAAACATTTGAGGAGGCTTGACAACTCTGCCAGAGGATGTAGTAACTGGCAACGGCTCTGTGCTATGAGGTGTCATGTCAACTGTCACTGAAGAGTTTACAATGTCATTGGACTGTTTTTCAGAATTCGGTAATTTTCTAACTGACACCTACTCCTTCTTATAACGATCTCCTTCTTATAACAATACCGGTGAGTTCATAGGATCTCACTCCTACATCAGCCTGTACAGTAGCAGACATCTGTTTACTAGGTAACCATAGTCTGTCACCATGGTTGAGAGATGTTAAGGAATGAGCCTTATGCCTACGGTCAAAGTTATTCTTTTGTTTGTCATTAGCCTTCTGCTCTCTCTTTCTCAGTATTGCAAAGTCTGGTACTGTAGGCTTTATCATTTTTAAAGACATTGGTACATTTGTTCTTATGGAACGACCCATTAGAAGTTCTGCAGGACTATATCCACATGCTATTGGAGTAGCTCAATAAGCCATTAAAGCAAGGTAAGGGTCTTCAGCTTTATCACTGCACTTCTTCAATAAGACCTTGATTGTTCTGACGGTTCTTTCAGCCTCTCCATTTGCTTGGGTGTACTTGGGACTGCTTGTCATGTGTACAAAACTAATCTGTAGCAAACTTGGAGAAAACCACTGCAGAATGTTGTGGGTCATTATCTGAGATAATAACTTGTGAAATTCCATGTCTAGCAAATATTGATTTTAAAGGGTTAACAACACTACTGGCATCAGTGCTGCTAAGTTTAGCAATCTCAATGTAATGTGAAAAAATAGTCAACTACCAATACTTACTTTGAAGTATTGTACTGAAACAAATCAGTTCCAACCCGCTGCCATGGAAGTTGTGGAAATTGAGTAGGAATTAATGGTTCTGAAAACTGCACTTAAGCCTTGTATGGCATGCAGTACATCTCTTCACTTCCACTTCTAAACTTCTGCTGATTCCTGGCCACCAAACTGAGCGTCTTGCTCGTTCATGACATTTGGTAACGCCTTGGTGTCTACTGTGTAACTTCTGTAGTATATCAAGCTGTAGAGATTTTGGTATCACAATTCGACTATTTTGCATCAGTAGACTGTCTTGTAAGGAAAATTCTGTAGAAACTGAGTGAAAAGGCTTCAAATAATTGTTGAGTTGGTTTGGTCTGGCCAACCATCTTGGCAGTGTTTTGCAGGTTGTACACAACTGCGGTCATGATTCTGTTCATTTCTGATCTTGTCTAACATCTTATCAGTAGCTGGCAAAGTGTTCATCACTGTATTGACATAAGCATCAACTTCTGTATGAAATTCTGTGCCAGGAACAAGTGAAATACTGTACTGATATTTCATAAGTCGCATTCTGAATCACTGAATTCACAGAAGTAGTTTGTTACTGGGCTTTTGCCAAGTAGTGACACAAGTGCTTTATGGTCTGTTTCAATTTCAAGTCATTCCAAGGTAGTTGGTGAACTGCTCGCATGCCCAAGTCACAGCAAGAGCTTAGCGTTCTATTTGAGTGTACCTCTGTTCTGTGCTGGTCATCACTCGAGAGCTGTATAAGCCACTGGTTTCCACTGATCATTGGTCTGTTTCTGGAGGAGTGATGTACCGAGCCCATACGATGAGGCGTTGGCTGATACCTTAGTAGGCAATGAAAAATCATACAAGTACTAAACTGGAGTAGAGCTAAGAATACTCTTGGTGCTATAAAAAGCACTCTGTTGGGGCTGATCCCAAACCCACTGGTTCTTACTGTGAAGTAAATCTCACAAAGGCTTTGTAGCATCTGCCAGTTCAGGTGAAAATTTGCTTATTTGGTTGCACGTTCCCAAAAATCGTCTCAAGTCACTAAAGGATTTAGGTTCACTTGTCTCACAAATTTCCTGGACCTTTTCTGGGTCTGGTATTATTCCCTCATGGTCTATAACATGGCCTAAGAATTCGATTGAAGTTTTTGAAAACTATCACTTCTCACGGTTCAAAGTATCATGGCATTTTTGAAGCTGTTCTAATGTGGCCAGTAACCAGTTGTCGTGCTCTTCTTGACTAGTTCTGTGAACTAAAATGTCATCCATTAAGCAGATAACCCTTTCTAAGCCTTCTAGAGTAATGCTCATATGTTTCTGAAACAACTTGAGGGCAGATGAAATACCGAAAGGTAAACGATTAAAACAAAACCTGCCAAAGGGTGTTATAAATGTTATCACCCAAGATGATTGCTTTGAAAGCTCAACTTGTCAGTACCCTGAGTTTGCAACAATTTTGCTGAAAAGTTTAGCATGGCTTAACTGGGCCAGTGTGTGATCCACACACTGGAGAATATGTCTCTCTCGTTTGACACATTTGTTCGATTGTGTGAGATCTACACAAATACGTACCTTGTTGTTTGGCTTAGGTACAACAACAATCCCAGCTCAACAGTTATTAGGGCCTTCTACTCTGGAGATGATATTTTCTCGTTCCATTTTGTCAAGCTTGTCTTTAACCTGTGCCATCTGTGGTAGTGGAATGCATCTAGGGGAAGGGTGTTACACTGTCTGATAATTTGATGTCATACTCCCCCTGCAGCTTTCCCAAATCAGTAAAAAATTCCGGAAAGTTTGAAACCCTGTCTAACTTAACATCACCAACTTTGGCAACAAGGTTAAGGTTGGTAATTACTGACAGTCCCAGTAATGGTGTGTGAAGGTTTTTCACAACATAGATCTCTTCTTTCACAGCACAAGTGTCTTTTCGCAGTGTTTCTGTAAACTGTCCACAAACTTGTAAAGAGGTTTCCCTGGTCCTTGAATTCCTTGTGAAAATGTTCATAAAAGTGACTGAAATGGGGTGGCTACTAACTCTGGAATCACTGTCACTTCTGCACCAGTATCAATTTTGAATTCTAGCTATATGTCATTAAGATACAGGTTCATTGTCCAAGCTTTGCTTTCTGAGAAATTAACTGCTCCAAGAAATCTGTCTACTGACTCTTCTTCATGT
Organism: Dysidea avara; assembly: GCF_963678975.1. Classification (NCBI taxonomy): domain Eukaryota; kingdom Metazoa; phylum Porifera; class Demospongiae; order Dictyoceratida; family Dysideidae; genus Dysidea; species Dysidea avara. Next base: position 31,551,372 of record NC_089274.1, read on the forward strand.
GCATCACTGACTACATTGTCTATCTTTCTCCTCTACTTACAAAGCATTTGATAATGTCCTTTCTTTTTGCACTTATGTCAAGTTGCTTCTTTTGCAGGGCAGTACTGTCGAGGGTGGGAGGGTGACTTCCCACATCTGGTGCAGGTGTTGTTCTGAGGCACACGAGTAATGAGCACAGATTCTTGTCTTTGTAGGATTGCTACGTACGTTTCCACGTACGCATTTAAAATTACCATTTTGCATAAATGAACAATTACTGAAATATATGTGTTACTTTATGCAATCATTAATCATGGGCTAATACACCGTTCAGTGCTCTTGGTTTCTATTATAATATTCTTGCTGTCGCTTGGTGCTTTTTGACTGCTAAACTGTTGTGATTGTTTTTTTCAAGGTGAGGTCTGGGTCTAACTGCATTTCTCAGCGAGTCTAGCATCTTGTAACCCAACTATGATATGATCTTGTATCATTTCCTCTCGCAAGCCCCCGTATCCGCAGTGTTCAACAAGGTCATACAGTGACACAACGAAGCCATCGACAAATTCTCCTCCTTTGGTTGAATTTAGCTCATTCGTAAATGTTATTCCAACATTTAATGAAGTTTTTCTCAAATTTCCCTTTTACCATGTCATACTTCCTTTTATCGCTGTCTGATGGTCTGAAGGAAGTTAGTATGTCGTCTGCTAGGTCCCCCACGTGATAAACCAGTGCATTCACTTGAACTTCTGTCATTTTATCACTTAGGTCGCTAACTAGGCAATATCCTTCAAACCTTTGTATCCACTTTGGCCATTCTTCTGGGTTTGTGAAGCTAAAACTCTCAAGGGTGGAGATTTGAAATGAAGTCACCATTTTCTACTCTCCGTTTTTCTTTCCAGTTCACTTTGTTCAGCACTAGTTCCTGTTCTGACACCATATAATGTTAACTGGCCAACGAGGACTGACAATTGACAGTGATTAATACAATATGTATTTTATTGCAATGCAATAAATTGAAGTTAACATGCCTTGGTGTGGGCGTAGAATGGATACAGTGCAAAGCTACATACTATACCATAGTAAATGAAGCCAGCATCCTTTAGTGATAAACTAGCCTTTCGAGTAAAGTAATTAAATTCAGCAACACAGAATCCTTGAGTTGACTGTAAGGTCCATTAGAGAGGCATTGTATATTAGCAGTGCTAACACCACAAACTGAAATCAACACTTTTGTTTCAGGTAAAAGTTGAACCAATCTTGTAGGATACATGAAACGTAATGACGTCATAATGATTCATTGTAATAAACTGGTTTGACAGGTTTGAGATCACGAGATCATGCCATAGTACATGGCATGTTCGCGGACAGAAAAACTTTTGTCCTTGGTGTCACTGGAGAGTCGCTACTACTCAGGATCGATTTAGAGCAGAGTTGGTGAAGTCTAGCGGAGGCGGCATGGTGATAAACCTGGATCAAACGGACATTGTGGATGCTCGGCTGAGTGAAAGATGAGCAGGCAGAGCCTTCTACCGATTCCGTGAATGTTGAATAGGATTTTCTCAGTTAGGTGATGGTTACCGTTGATGATTCCTGGTGAGTCCATTCCATTATAAAACCACGTGCTGTTGCAGTTACAAAGTGTTAAACTATCATCAGTAATCGAAAACGAGCTGGCGTCTAGTTTGACACAACATATTGTTGTGACTAAGCGTTTTCAGTGTTTTCAGCAATTTAGCATTATTGTAGCATAGTGCACAGTTGTCTTACCTCCGCTCAAAAAACAAAGCCATCCGTCAGCCGCCCACGCATATAATTAGCATTTAACAAGCAAAAGCCTCTAATATGCATACAATTGGTATTTATCTACACTGGTCAGCAAATTTAGCTTTATTGTAGCATAGTGCAGAGTTGTCTTACCTCTGCTCGAAAAATAAGGCTGTTTGTCGGCCGCCCACGCATATAATTTACTGTTTAACAAGCAAAAGCCTCCCATATGCATACGATTGTACATATTGGTATTTATCTACACTGGTTGTAGATGTGCAGTTCAGCATACCATTCATAGTAAATTTCAAGATATAGACTATGGTTATCTTCCACAAGCCTACAGCCAGGCTTATCTACAGCCAGGCATACGGCTATGTTCATCATGGTCTGCACTTTTCTTAACTTTCCACATGGTAGGCAAGCACTTATATCAGTCCACAAGCACATTTTTTGTTGATATCTCATTTCTGTAATCTCACAGTTTTGTGACCAATGTTGTGACTGACCAACACTAATGCATGGACTGTTGCTACCTCATTGTAGGGTTGGTTACTGAGGGTTAGGGATGGTGTTATTGGGCACTTCAATACTAAACAGTGGCTTCAATAAATACCACAAGCTAGGCAGCTTATATTTGCTTTATGGCTTATTCAGCATGATATTTGCATGAGTGTTATTTGCATGCGTGTTATTGCATGCGTGTTATTTGCATGCGTGTTATTGCATGCGTGATATTTGCATGCGCGTTATTTGGATGCGTGTTATTTGCATGCATGTTATTGCATGCGTGTCATTTGCATGCGTGTAATTGCATGGGTGTCATTTGTATGCGTGTTATTTGCATGCGTGTCATTTGCATGCGTGTTATTTGCATGCATGTTATTGCATGCGTGTCATTTGCATGGGTGTTATTGCATGCATGTTATTTGCATGCGTGATATTGCATGCGTGTTATTTGCATGCGTGTTATTTGCATATGTGATACTTGCATCGTGTTATTGCATGTGTGATATTGCATGAATGTTATAATCACAAGCTATTATGGTTGCTGCTTGCCTCTTTGCTTATACATATGTTATTACCATTGTTATTACATGTTTAGCTTTATCTGTGATAGCAAGTATTTGGTGTTTTACAGGATACAAAAACTTGATAGCTTGTGCATTCAACTTCCTTTATGTGCAACCACTATGCCATCCAATGCCCTCAGTTCCCAACTTTTGTACATCATAGCACACTTTCTTCACACATTCTTCATACATTTCAGCATACAGCCTGCGTGATCACAGGACATCATTTACTAGTCTTAAGTATTATAAAATATTTCAACATGCAATTACAATCGGAAAACCTGTTGTCTCTCTGCCATGAGTGCTAACAGGTACATCAGCCTGCCTGTCTGCCCCTGTGACTGACGAAAGCTGATTATACTCTATACCAGCTGTCCTAAGAGATACTTATGGACCATCAGGATATTCTTTTAGGCTCCCTGTCATTCCTGCTAGCATTGGTGTCTCACTACACTCATTCTCTGATATCTATCAACCTTAAGAGATCGGGATGCTTTTGATGGAACAGTTGAATTACATTATGGTAAACGAATGAATATCTCTCAGTCATTTATCCTCAATAATGTATGAAAGGTGTTTGCAAGAGCATTGTTATTCCTCCTTCTAATGCAGATAAACCATGCATTCACGAGGCATGGTTTACTTGATTTATGTTTAGGAAGTGTAGTACTATTGCATTGGGAAAACAGTTATTAATTGCACATACACAGTAAATATTTGTTAATTGTACATACACACACTTGCATCACTATGTGGACTTCACAATATGGTTACGCAAGTCAATTACATGTGCTTTGGATTATCCGTGTTGAATTTTCCCATTTTCACTAAACACACAACTGATTTACACTATCTTTGCATATGTGATTCACTTATACCTCTTCTCCGAATATCTATGAGCATAATACACCAACTCAATACTCGCAGATTTCGCTCATCAGTAATTTTTTGGGAGCTATGCTGCGTGTTCGTTCCTATAACTTCTTCCAGTACTGTTATTGCAAACGTATCATTACATGCATGACATTGCAGGTGTGTTATTGCATGCATGTTGCTGCAGGTGTGTCATTGCATGCGTATTGTTGCACGTGTGCTGTCGTGCTGTGTTGGCATGCATGTTGCTGCATTTGCATTGGCATGTGTGATGTTCTGTTTTTAGCAATATGAGTATGATCTGTTCACTTCCATACATACAAGGCTACGAATTACATCATTAGGACATCAATATTTGATCCTGCTTGCAAGGATCTCCAGCTGTTTGCTTGTGTTTTGCTACATCCTACCAGGCAACGTAATCCCGTTGTATTTTGTCAATTGTTGCAATAGCGATACATTTACTGCAGTTTATTCCCTCATATAAATATATAATTTCCAGCTACCTATATACTGCATGCGTGTGGTCAGCAACCATGTTTCTGGGCTAGAAGGATGACTTGACATTCTGCTCTTTGTGTTGCCGATTCGCTTTTGTTATTTGTGGCCTTCGCAATACCCTTTTTGGTACAATATGTGTTTGAACTAAGAACTACATATCATTTCATTTCACATAAATCACATTCTGCTGCAACAAGCATCATTACTTATGACTGTTACATATTCCCAATGTGCATAATTTTCACCATGCGCGTTTTATAGGTATTTGCCCATTGGATATATGTATTGTTTCCCTTTATGTGTGTGCATTACCAACTAATATGGTATAGTGCTGCTATAACAGGGTGCTAGGGAACTGAGAAAGTTTGGGGAGAAATTGGGTGAATGAAGTGCTAATTATCTGTGCATGGCCAAACCAATTATGCTAAATTTAACTTATATGATCATTCATTGGTTGCTGCTATCACGTTGTGTTGCTATGCATATATGATACGTTGCTGCAATCTTGTACTAATTGGAACGCATATTTGCTTCGTGGTCAACTGTAAATCCAGTTATGCCATATCCACAATGCTTGTCTGTGTGGCTTGTGCAAAAGTTATTACACCCTACTCCAACAATTTCCTCAGTTGCCCTTTCCCCAAAGTACTTGTGTATAGATATCTGTATGAATGTTATTTGTGTTTTGTGCTGTTATGTATATTTATGGCAATGGTGCAATGTTATGTGGTAGATGTTTGCATGAGTGTTTGTTTGTTTGGTGTTGTTGCGTACACTTTATTGCTTTGTGAAAAATGTTATTGTGGTTAGAACTAGGAAAAAGTAGGCAATAGAGCTAGGTGCGGTGGAAGGGTGGTGTGTATAGCTAGGAAAACATTATAATTATAGTCGTGTCTATTTTGTATGCACACATACTAAATACATGGTAAGTGGTGATTGCACCATGGGGGTGTGCACTGCTCGAATATGCCGAGTGCACACTGCCCCACACCAATCAGCATGTTAATCAATAATAATACTACGATCAGATGTGCGCTAATTAGATAGAATACAACTACACACATGCACTCTAATATTACATACACGCATACACTAATGCTACAACCGTCACACTTAGACAACCTCTGTAAGGAGACATTCAGTTTTTCAGTATAAGAGTCTTTAACCTGCAGTATGACAGCATTAGTAGAGGTGACATTCAACATTCGATAAGGCCCTTTGTAAGTCTGGTCCAAACAGAACTTGAGTTCAACCTTTATCATTACTAGATCTGCACACACTTTTGGAGATTCCATACTAGTCCTATCATAGTGATGCTTCTGGTTCTGTTGAGCCTTAACAATGCACTTCTGTGCAAGCTGTCTAGCCTGTTTAAGTCCTTTATAAATAGCTCTTTAGCATGCTGTGATTCTATACAGCTGGCATTGATACAGTTAATTAGTGTGTAGAAATCCATACTAATGGGCACCCTCGGATCTTGACCATTTAACAATGAGAAGGGTGTTTCACCTGCAGATAAATGTGGTGCTGTCCAGTATGCAAACAGGAAATTCATCCCAGTTCTTGCCTCCTATGAACTCACTCGACAATTGTCAGCTGAAACATCCATGATAAACACACCACGAAACCATGGATCTACAGGGGGCTTTTACTAGATTTTCTGGGCAAAGGACACATCTCTGCCAAGTTGCCTTTCTGCTGAAAGGTGTTTAGTGAGTTCTAGGAGGCAAGGACTCGGATGAATTATTAGGGCCTGTACTGTTTGCATACTGGACAGCACCACATCCATCTACGAGTGAAACACATCAATCTGTATTGTATTTGCAGTGACATCATCAGACAAATTAACTTCTGTGATTCGTGTTTGATATGGACCAAGACGTGATGATTGTTGTAAAGTAACACAAAACACTGACTCCTGATTAGCCTCATTATCAACCTTTCTTTCCTCTGGTGACACTACTGCACCATCTATGTATGTTACAGTGAATCCCAAACTGGTTAAGGCATTCGTGCTGAAGATAACACCACAGTTTCTCACCTCTCCCTGCCATATTGGCTTACTACAGCTGAGCACATAGCAAGGAATTAGCTCACTTGTTCCTGTCTCCTCTACTTCAATTGGCAGTGACACTAGAGATATAGCTCCCAATGCAGTACCGCTTGCTCCAGTGGGCTGCACATCAAGAGGGAGATTATGAGCATAACATTGCTCCTTGGACCACTCTTGTGTCTCTTGAATCATTGGCAGTAACTCCTTCCTTGCCAATGTTATTTGGGCTCCATGGTCCAATAACTACACCTCCGACTATAATGTCTACCTTGTACGTTGGCCCCTTAGAAGATTACTGTATTCTCTAAGAGCTGCGCTAGATGAAGAGCTGAGGTGAGGAAGCTACTGCAGACTAAGTGCATTGAACCCTCAAACAGTCTGGTTTAGTTCCAATGCACAAGAAGGATGGAAGTTTAAGAATATAAGTAGGCTACCATGCACTTATCAGTGTCCTTCAAAGATCGCTGCCAGGTGGACCACTGAGGGACCACTGAAGAACCATGAGAACCAACGGGCTCTTTGGTCATCCTTCCACCAACAGTCAGCAGTAGCCTCTTTATAATGTTCTACAATACTGCATGCACTTATTGTTCCATTAGGGTATGGTATTCCAATCTTGTAATATTTGTACTTTTTATTTCAAGGGATCTTTTTGGAGGGAAGGCAGGAATTTTTCCCCTCTGGAATTTTCACTGCATACCACTGAACTATTATTACCATATGTATAAGACTTGATGAAAGACTTGATGAATATGAAAGACTAAGGCTTGATGAATGTTGACGAATGTTCATACAATCAAATAAAATATGCAGTTACTCCATAAATACTATAGTGTCTAACTACTATTTAATTCTTACCTGTGAAGAATTCAAAATTAATCTAGAGAAAATAGCCAAACAGGATACAACAACACAGACTCCTTTAAACAGCTCTTGGTCATCATGAGCGTTGGTAATATCACCATTAAAATACCATAGCACATTTCCACTGAATCCCAATATCACCTACAGCATTTATATACAGCATGATAATGTTTTTGTTTAAAGATTCAATTAAAACAAAGTGTACGTAACATTCAATTATTTTCAAATAAGGTAGAAAATGAGATATATTGTAGTTGATAACATTGATAACATAATGTAGTTAATTACATAATATTATTATGTAATTGTACTAACTGGTAATGTAGTTGATAATGAAGGTATCAAATTTAATACCATATGATCTGGTTTTATCACAGAGCACATACTAGTGTTAGCACTAAGTAAAGCAACCATTATTATTGTAAGACACATCATGTATAACAAAATTAATTGTTCTGAATCTATGCCATAGTTTCAGATGTGTTCAGTGATGTATCTTCTTAAAATATGGAAATTCTGCAATTTTTAAATCCAAAACAGCCAAGCTGTAAAAAAGGGTGCGGCCCCTTAAAAGCCATGGTGAATAAAGATGCGAAATCCAAGTTGGCACAAAGAAATGGTTGTGATGGTAGGTAAATTGCAAAAATTTTCATAATGACAACTCAGGTGAATTTGTTTGTGAATTAATTCTACTGGGTACCTTGTTCATAGCTGAACTCTCTACAAGTGGCTTGTTTGTAGCTAAATTTTCTACTGGGTGATTTGCTTGTAAGTGAACTTTCTACAGGATGATTTGTTAGAGTTGAACTCTCTACAAGGTGACTTTTTTGTATCTGAACTCTTTACAAGATGACTTGTTTGTAGATGAATTTTTTACTGAGTGACTAATTGTAGCTAAACTCTCTACTGAGTGGTGATTTGTTTGTAGCTGAACTATCCACACACACATACAGAGAGTTCAGCTACAAACAAATTATCTAGTAGAGAGTTCAACTACAAACAAATTACCCAGTAGAGAGTTCAGCTACAAACAAATCATCCTGTGGAGAGTTCAGCTACAAACAAATCACCTTGTAGAGGGTTGTTTGTAGCTGAACTCTCTCCAAGGTGATTTGTTTGCAGCTGAACTCTCCACAGGATGATTTGTTTGTAGCTGAACTTTCTACAGTGTGACTTTTTGCACCTAAACTCTCTACTGGTTGACTTCTTTGTAGCTGAACTCTCTACAGGTAACTTGTATGTAGATGAATTATCTACTGGGTGACTTGCTTGTAGCTGAACTTTCCACAGGATGACTGGTTTGTAGCTGAACTCTCTACAGAGTGACTTTTTCGCAGATGAATTCTCTACAGTGTAACTTTTTTGTAGCCAAACTCTCTACTGAGTGACTTGTTTGTAGCTGAGCTCTCTACAGGGTGACTTGGGGTGAACTCACTACAGGTTGACTTGTTAGTAGCTGAATGCTCTACTGGCTATAATATAAAAGTAAACAAAATAATCTGGAATTTTCAACTAGAGTAGGGATCATAGCTCATCGAAAAAAGTACTGAAACAAGCTGGAGTAGTCCATGATCACAGTAAAACAATAAGAAGTGTCATATCCCTACTGTGCATTTCCATTATTGTATCTTGAGCACAGTAGAGATAAGCACTTCTTATTGTTTTACTGTGATTTAATATTGTGCACTACTCCAGTTTGTTCAGTACTTTTTATCGATGTGCAGTCCCTATTCTAGTTTCAAATTCCAAAATTTTTTGTGTACTTATTTGTTAACTTTCTTTGTAAATAATTACTATGACTGGTGAACCCACGCATACCACATCAAAAGAAAGAAATGGTGCTGCTCAAAACAGCTGTATAATTATTTCCTGAAAAGTGAAGTATTCATTATGCTTCGTTGTCAGCAATGTTCAACCCGTTACACAACATTATGAATCAAGGCCTGTTCGAAGAAAGAAATGGCACCACGCGACACAGCTATCAATTATCACCTGAAAAGTGAAGTATCCATTACACTTCGTTGTCAGCTATGTTCAATCCGTTACATGGCAGTATGAATCAAGAAGTGTTTGAAAAGCACATTTGCAATCAAAATAGCCACTATGAAAAATACGGACGATTTCTGTTATGAAGGGAAGCCATCATGTACTACTACCAAATTGACACTTTTCGCTGTCAGCAAATATGAATGGGACACAAAGTAGGACACTGGTAAGTCCACGAAGAATGTATTGTACGTACTGCGGTATGCCAAAATGCACCTCTCAAGCCAAAGCAACATCAAACAGTGAAAAATCAAGCCCGTAGTCTTAGCCGTTATCGAGTTAAGCTTGTCTGAAGGTATCAGTCAGTCGGTTACTCAGTCAGTCAGTCAGTCAATAGAAAATTCCATTAAATAAACAACTTGTTGAAAGCATTTTGGATCAATCTGAAGGTTTGTTTGGGCTTAGCGTTACCTAACCAATACTGCCTCATTGTCGTCAGGGAAATTGAGGCTGGTTTTGGGGTGATTTTTTTATGGGTCATGTCCATACCTTTGTGGTCCCTACTATAAAGTACTATCATACTGTATGATATAGTCGACCTTTTTATAGGGTGACTGTTTGTAGCTAAACTCTCCAAAGGGTGATTAGTTTGTAGCTCAACTCTCTAGTAAGGCTGAGCGATATATAATTTTTGTGATATATCGCAATATATATATATATTGAAAGTATCAATATTGAGATATTTTGTTATAAACTATCGTGATACCATGCCTGTACATTACTGTCATTGAAAAAGCCATTTGTTATGCAGTACTTGGCTAAGAATCCTTGTAAGTTATAACTTGGTTATCCCTGCAGAGAGGTGTGAATACCATAACATAACCTCAAAGCATGTGTTACAATAACTGTTACTGTTTTACGGAAGTTGGAAAAGACGGATATGATCGGACGTGAAAACAAACGTGGCCACGGACATTTTCAAAAAGCACTTCTACATTTATATAATAGTCATTTTTCATACCTAACGTTGTTTTTACAGCAGTCTTCGCTTCCAGACCCGGGCATCGATCTTGTCATAGCGCTTTTCCATTTATAAGCACACGTACGAAGGACTATACCAGTATTCCACAGAGTGTCGAAGACCATATAGTGTTGTACACATGCTCTAAAGTCTAATACAGAGTTATATAATTGCAGAGATTAGCTTGTATGCCTCATGTAACTTAGCTTAGCAGGCCAAATCCACAACCTTACGCCTTTTAGTATAAGGTGCAGGCGGTTGTACCAAGTGTTGAGGGTTTCAAGGACCTGGCCTATGATATTAGGTTGGGACATGCCAGCTTAATCTCTATGACACTGAATTAGATTTCTAGAGCATGTGTACAACTATAGGTCTTTAGAGTACTAGTCTATCCTTCGCACATGCCCTTATAAAGGGATAAACATTATGATAAGATCGACGCCTGGGTCTGGAAGCGAATGCTGCTGTAAAAACAACATTAGGTATGAAATATAACTGTTTTGTAAATGTAAAAGTGTATTTTAAAAATATCCATGTCCATGTCCGCGTCTGCGTCCATGTCCGCGTCTGCGTCCATGTCCCACCATATCCGCCTTTTCCAACTACCCATTACTGTTGTTACTGGAAATAAGAATGATAGCGATTAGTTTGCTTTCACCTATAAGGGCTTCCTGCAGGAATCCTGAACAATACACTATGTAGTACCAGCTATAATTGACATATTATTTTGTAAGTATTGTGAACTATTCAGTATCATGAATAGTGACTTTAGTATTGATCGTGATACAAAAATGGCAGCATCACTCAGCCCTACTCTCTACTACTGGGTGACTTGTTTGCCTCACCACATAACTTGTTTGTAGCAGTCTATCTGAAGGGTGGGGGTGTTGTTCACGAATGATCATAATGGATCTGTTGAAGAAGAAGATTTGTCCAGTTGAGAAGGTGTTGGGAATAGCTGAACTCTCCACTGGGTTACTTATATGTAGTTGAACTCTCTATGCAGGCAGCATCCGGTTTATCTACAGTGTATTTTGCTGGTAGCTATTCTTTTCCTATGCTTTTTTCTTCAACAACAGTAACAGCATCAAATGAATGAAAACCAAAACACAATGAACTAGCTATTTAAATTATGTAAGTAATTATAACTACCAAATGCTCTAATAGGGTGACTGTACTATTAGAGTATCTTGATCACACATTTACTACATGTAGTTGGATTTTGCATTACAACTCAGTGGTTTTTACTCCAATTCTTCTATATTACTCCAAGAACTTTCTATGATGATTTTTCATCTACTTACTGGTTTTCAGCTCACTTTTCGTCTAAGCAGTTTACCTGGTAGGCATGAAAACTAATAGTTTTCATTCACAAACCTTGATCACATAATTGTGACACAGGTTAGGTTTTGTGTCATATATCCATGGTCTTTAACTCAGTTCCATAAAAAGGCACTCCCATGATGGTCACTCCATCTACATAGAAATTTTCAACTCATTCCTCTAAGGGATTTACCCTGTGGGCATGACAGAAGTTCAATCTTATTTTACGCGAACAGTCGGTCATAACTCTGTGACTGCTTAGTACCAAACTTGGAAATAAGATTTGCTTTAATGAGCCCTTTAAGTGTGTCCCTGAGTAGAGTGTTTTATGGTGGAGTTCGCAAAGTGGTTGAAATTAAGTAGAAAAAAAACGAAGAAATTAAAATGAACTCTGGCCTCTCACATCACGGATGGCTAGGGAAATTTTCTTCAAATTTGGTATGTGGACTCCTCTACCTGGGAACACTTCTGCAGCAAATTTGATTCCAATCTAATAAGGGATCACGGAGCTACATGTGTGCAAATCATGTTTTCTTTATTCCTGCCAATATACTCATGGTGTAGAGTGCTGGCTTTTTGGGCCGCACAACACACTATCGTGTGTCTTGATTAAGAGTCTTAAGATGTTTGAATAGGCATTTGGAAACAGATCCATTACAACCTATCACAAGTAGCATAATTACAGCATGCACATTCCACATCCTCTACACTTCTATCTTCCAAATCTGTATATCTTTCATAGTTTCATTGACCTTTGAAGTAAGCCTACTGTCACTAGGTAATGCAAAGTCAATTAAAAAGGCGATTTATGGCGATGGAGAATGCACACAAATGTCCGCATATATGCATACACAACATGCAGGAGATACACATTATTGTAATAGTTAGAGTATGCAAGCCAGGTAAGCAGGTGAAGGATGAAAAATACAAGTAAAAAATAAAAGTAAACATATACGTCATACACTGCAATTAAATCCATATGATTTTGACAGTAAGATAAGCTAGGTACATAGGTTGATATGTTTACTATTCTATTGTAAACTATAAGATGTGGTATCATGAACCATGGTAGTGGTTCATAATAGAGATCGTCTATGTTTTCTTTTGCCAAAATCCCAATAGAACACACACCTAAACACCACCTTAGGAAGCTCCCCCAACCACAAAGAAGTCTTACAAGGTAATTTGTAAGAAGTACTAGATGAATAAAAAATTTTAAGAGGGAGAATAGGGATCACTGAAAAAAGCCATGAAACAAGAAGGGATCGCTGGGATGGTAATGTAAACCACAAATCCCTATTTTGACTCTCTGTCATAAATCTTTAGTTACATGCTCTGTCATTTTGAAATGAGTCAAACTAGGGATTTGTGGTTTACATTACCATCCCAACGGTCCATTCTTGTTTCATGGCTTTTTTCAGCGATCCCTATTCTCCCTCTTAAAATTTTCAATTTTTTATTTATCTAGTTTATGTACTTTTTATTAATCCAGTGATGGATTATGGATTTCTTTGAAGACTGTGGTGAATAATGTAATTTTGCATTCTGCATAGTAATGCTGTCAACGTTTCAGTACTGATCAAATTGCAAAGTGCATACAGACTGAGAGTCTCCCAATATGAGCTACAATTTACATTACTGGTGCTTTTAATAGCTGTCAAATTCAGTGTAAGGATTGTTGCTATACACGTGACCGCATTATTAGAGTATTTAATCTGGATAATCCGCCCACGTACAATAATCACGGAGCGAAAAAACCCACCTTGCAACAAAGTCATCAGCCCAGATTAAGCTTCCTGGCCTATATTGAGTTTAATAAAGACAGATTCTAGTAGCCACAAGCAGCACACACCAAAAAACCTAACTTCGAGTGTGATTTTGTATGGCTTCTCGAGTGTAATGGCGTTTTGACAAGAAGAAACCGGTTTGGGCTGTTTTCATCTGAAAACGAAATCAAAAATAGGTCATGGACATGCACAATGATCCATTCAGCAAGCCTTGCTACTTTTTATCCCAGGATTCTCCTTGTAAACTTCGCTATGCCTGTGAAAGAATAATAACAATAATAATATTATGAATAATAATAATACAAGTTTAAGGAAAAATTAGGAATTTTAAGTTCGAATAGGGATCATAGAAAAAAAAAGTAGGGAAATAAGGGAGGTTGCCTACACCTGCAGATATACTAGTGAACATTTAATCCCTAATTCAGTCTATACCCAAGACCAAGAGTAGGGATTAAATGTTCACTAGTATATCTGCAGCTGTAATTAGGGATTAAATGTTCACTAGTATATCTGCAGCTGTAGGCGACTCCCTTGTTTCCCTACTTTTTTTTCTATGATCCCTAATCGAACTTAAAGTTCCTAATTTTTCCTTAAACTCGTTTGTTTACTTATTTTGTAACATTATTATGACTTGTGAACCCACGCATACCACATCAAAAGAAAGGATGGTGCCAGAAATGCTTTCATCTAAACACGCGCCCCGGCTATCAAATACTGCTTCGAAAGTGCAGTGGCCATTACGCTTCGCTTACAGCTATGTTCAGCCTGTTACACAGCGCTACAGATGAAAAACAGTAGAAGAAGTGCCTCTGCAACAATCCAGTCACCACAAAAATACGATAATTCGCACACCCCCAACTATCAAGTACTGCCTCGAAAGTGCAGCGGCCATTACGCTTCGCTTTCAGCTATTTTCAGCCCGTTACACAGCATTACAAATGAAGAACAGTGTTAGAATTGTCTCTGAAATCAATCCAGTCACTACGGAAAATATGGACGATTCCCGTTTACAAACGTACTGTAGGGAAGCCATGCATCGTGCTACCATGAATCAACACCTTGGGCTGTCAGCAAAAAGAAATGGAACACAAAGGAGGACAAAGGTATGTCCATGATGCATACATTGTACGTACTGCGGTATGCCAAAAGGCACGTCTCGGGACAAAGCGAAGTCGAACAGTGAACATAGCCTTAGCCGTTATCGAGTTATGCTTGCCTGAAGGTATCAGGCAAGCAGGCCGGCAGGCTGGCAGGCCGGCAGGCTGGCAGGCCAGCAGGCAGTAGAAAATTCCATTGAATAATTAAAAAAAATAAATTTGTAACAATTTATTGGAAGCCTTTAGGATTGTACTGAAGGCACTTTTGGGCTTGGTTATACCTAACCAATACTGCCAAGGTGCCAGGATGGAGTTGTGAAGCTGGTTTTTGGGTGATTTTATTTTGGCTAGGAAAACCCAAATCTCCATGATCCCTAATATACAATACTACCATACTGTATGATGAACAAACGGGCATAATTCAGTTTTGTCTGAAATACACATACTGTTTCCTTTTCACTTGATACTTACTAGTGGACCTATACTTATTACAAAGAACCACCAGAGGGTTGTTTTGAGTTGAAGGATGCTTTTCAAGGTAGCTTTTAGGTGTGCGTTCTATTAGGATTTTTGCAAAAAACATGGGCGATTCCTATTATGAACCCACTATCGCGGTTCATGATAGGTCCACTGGAAAATATGAAGTCAAAAGGAACCAATAAAAATACTTTTTTAAATAACTAAAAATGCCATTTTGTTCATCTTCTTATTTTTCTTATTAATTTTTTCCCACAGGGCTAGAGCAAAATATGAGTACTTTTTGGGAATAAAAACTATATAACTTTCCTTTCTATGTCTTTCTTCATGTGCATGATTTATTTTTAAATGCATATGACAATGATAACACCCACTTTAAGCAAATTTGCTTCTTGTAAGTTCACTTTGCCATTGATCTGACTTAGTCTCTGCAAGGGTAACCAATGTGTTAATATGTGTTAATAAGTATCTAATCCAAAACAGCCAAGCTGTAAAAAAACAGTGCGGCCCTCAAAAAGGCTATGGTGAAAAAAGATGTGAAATCCAAGGTGCAAGACCAAGCGGCACAAAATTCACCTGAATTGTCATTATTAAAATTTTTACCATTAACCTACCATCACAGCCATTTCTTGGCCGCCACCTTGGATTTCACATCTTTTTTCACCATAGCCTTTTTGAGGGCCGCACTGTTTTTTTACAGCTTGGCTGTTTTGGATTAGATTTCACTTCTTTTTGTATTTGTATACCCCAAAGACTTTTTTAACCTATCTTTTTTTCTTTACCACAGGAAGAAGAAAAGATGAAGCAGATGTACTTTAAATATTTATTTTATCGGTAAATGTACAAATTATATATATAATACATATATTTATTACAGGACTCTCCATGGTGGTTTCTTTGTAACTGAGCTCTATACAAGGTAACTTCTTCTATCTGATCTTTCTACAGGATGATTTGTTTGTAGCTGAATTCTCTACATGATGGTTTCTTAGTAACTGAACTCTCTATAAGGTAACTCCTTCTAGCTGATCTTTCTACAGGGTGATTTGTTTGTAGCTGAATTCTGTACAGGTGATTTATTTGCAGCTGAGCTCTTTACAGAATGGTTTCTTTGTAGCTGAACTCTCTACATGTTAACTTCTTCTAGCTGAACTCTCTACATGGTGGTTTGTTTGTAGCTGAACTCTCTACAAGGTGACTTCTTCTAGCTGATCTCTGTACAGGGTGATTAGTTTGTAGCTGAACTATCTATAAGATAAATTCTTCTAGCTGAACTCTCTACAGGGTGATTTGTTTGTAGCTGAACTATCTACAAGGTAACATCTTCTAGCTGATCTTACAGGGTGATTTGTTTGTAGCTTAACTATCTATAAGATAACTTTTTCTAGCTGATCTCTCTACAGGGTGATTTGTTTGTAGCTGAATTCTGTACAGGTGATTTGTTTGCAACTGAGCTCTTTACAGAATGGTTTTTTTGTAGCTGAACTCTCTAAAAGGTAACTTCTTCTAGCTGATCTTTCTACAGGGTGATTTGTTTGTAGCTGAACTCTCTAAAAGGAAACTTCTTCTAGCTGATCTCTCTACAGGGAGATGTTTGTAGCTGAACTCTCTACAGGTGGTTTGTTTGCAGCTGAACTCTCTACATTATGGTTTTTTTGTAGCTGAACTCTCTGCAAGGTAACTTCTTCTAGCTGATCTCTCTACAGGGCGATTTGTTTGTAGCTGAACTCTTTACATGGTGGTTCCTTTGTAGCTGAACTCTACAAGGTGATTTCTTCTAGCTGAACTATCTCTTTCCTTAGTTGCATGAACTCCCTACAAGGTAACTTCTTCTAGCTGATCTCTCTACAGGGTGAATTGTTTGTAGCTGATCTCTCTACAGGGTGACTTGTTTGTAGCTGATCTCTTTACAGGTTACTTGTTTCTAACTGATCTCTTGAATTCTCTTCAGGGTGACTGCTCTATTAGGATGACTGCTCTATTAGGGTATCTTGATCTCGCACTTGCTACACCAAGTTGGATTTCGTGTTATAACTCTGTGGCTTTATGTCTGATTCTTCTACAACATTGAAGAGCCTTTCTAAGATGATTACTCCATCTATACAGCGATTTTCAAAGCATTATATACCCCAAGCGATTTATCTGGTAGGCGTGGCAAGCAGTTGTTTTTTTATTAGCTAATCTCGATTGTGTAATTGTTACACACTGTTGTTTTTTTCGTTGTATCTTCCTGGTTTTTAGCTCAATTTCTTTCAAACTACAAAAGGTTTGAGGTTCAATAGTTAACCTATTCACCCACCGATTTTCAGCTTTTTCCCATACGCGGTTTACCCTGTAGGCGTGACAACATATTGGTGTTATTTTTTGTGAATAATCGCTCATAACTCTTTGCCTGTTTATCGTATTCCAGCCAAAGTTGGTACCGAGATGCGCCTTTATACCCCCTTCTGTGTGCCAAATTTCAAGGCAATCGCATATGGAGTTCGCATTTTATAGCAGTTTTTGTAAGTGTGCGACAAAGGAAGAACGATAAGAAGAAAAAAAATGAAGAAACTAAGACAATTTTTGAAGTCGTATATCTCGGGAACGCTTGAAGTGATTGCACTCAAATTTGGAATGTGGAGTGCTAAATTCGGAGGGCGTGTCCACAGCAAACATCGTCTTGTTTCACCAAGGTAGCACAGAGCTATGGAGGTGCGAAAATTGCGTTTTTGTTCTTCCTGTCAATATACTCACGGGTGTGGCGCGCCAGCTTCTTGAGCCACATGACACACTATCGTGTGTCTTGATCCAATCTATTCATGTTAACACATTCATTTGGAAACTACCTATATTTAACCACAGTATATTAAGTTCATACTAGAACAACAATGTTGTTGTGTACTTGACTTATTGCGATAACATAGCTGCACAAGTGTGAACGCCTATATGAGAAATCAGAAGCCATACTATTGCTGACCACAGCATGTTATACACTACCTAAAGTTGAATATGTCAAAGCTGTATACAGTGGAACCTCAGTTATCCGAACCCCTTGGGACCATGGGTGGTCCATAAGTCTGAAAAGTCCGTATCTCTGAAGCTGTGTATAAATAACCTTAAAAGAAAAAAAAATCAATTTTTTCAACTACCCTAATAGAACAGTCACTACTCTAATAGAGCAGTCATTTCCATAGTTTGGTTAACCGAGAATCCGGATAAGTGGGGTCCGGATAACTGAGGTTCTACTGTATTACAAAGCACATTCAATAGAAATGAAACTAATGTTTGCCAATTCTGATAATGTTAGCTGACTACTTAACAGATACTGTACATGATGACTAACTTGATATAAATGTTTAGTACTGTGTAATAAAGCACCACCAGCATATCTTATTATCATGTTAGCTATCCATAAATGGATGCATAATAAGTAAACAAACTAGTGTAAAAGTAATTTTAAAAATTAAAACATGGGAATAGAGATGGCTGAAAAAAGTAAAGAAGCAAGAGTCCAACAAACCAACATATTGAACACACAGAGATCTCTATTTGGACTCAAATGCACATTTATACAGGAGCATTCTCAGTACTTATCTGCCCCTAATTTATGGAGAACTACCGTTTTTCCTTAATTTCTACCATATACATTGAGTCCAAATAGAGATATCTGTGTGTTTAACATGCTGGTTTGTTGGACTCTTGTTTCTTTACTTATTCAGCAATCTCTATTCCCATGCTTTAATTTTTTTTCTATATTGACTACAAGTATAAGAAAAAATAGGAACTTTAAGTTTGATTATGAATCATGGAAACAAAGTAGGGAAACAAGGGAGGTCGCCTACACCTGCAGATATACTAATGAAGATTTAATCCCTAATTCAATCACGGGTATAGCTAGACTGAATTATGGATTAATTAATATACCTGCAGGTGTAGGCGACCTCCTACTTTTTTTTCTATGATCCGTTTTTTTTCTTATACTAGTTTGTTTACTTTTTTGAAATGAGTTTTGAACCAGCACATACTGCATCAAAGAAAAGAATGGTGCCAGAGTTAACGTTTTCATCTGAACACACACTCCAGCTATCAATTAAATTGAAGTGGTCATCACGCTTCGCTTTCAGCTATCATTACACAGTGTTACAAACAAAGAACAGTAGGAGAAGCACCTCTGCAATCAATCCAGTCCCCAAGTGGACATTTAATCCAAAATTCAGTCATGGGTATAGACTGAAGTAGGGATTAAATTTCCACTAGTGTATCTGCAGCCTTGTTTCCCTACTTTTTTCCTATGAACCCTAATCAAACATCAAACTTAATTTCTCCTTATACTTGTTGATATATTTATAAGGAATTTTCAATCATATCAATATTATTTGTAGCTGATATCAAGTCAATCACTGATAAAGTATAGGTAAAGTATATCAGTAACTGATCCTATAACCAATCCAATCACCTATCCCATTTAGAACATCATACTGTATTGCAAAGGTTTAGTCATATACATATTTAAAAAGTGGATGTCATAATAGGTATCATTTCTGATCCGTAATAGGCTAACAGCCTGCACCAAATGATCAATCACCCAAGTTAATGTGAATGCAACCACTGGATATTATGTTATAGTTAAAGCACCGCTGCACATGTGTATGGAAAATACAGCACGAGGGGGTGTAACGAGAGGCTAATACAGCATGAGGCAAAGCCAAGTGCTGTATTTGCCTCGAGACACCCCTGAGTGCTGTATTTTCATACACACAAACATAGGCGGTACTTTAAGTATTATATTGTACTTCCTGGTCATCTGGTTTGGAGTGATTTTCTCTAGTACTCAAACCACTGCGATTTTCGGTGATCACAATATCAGTAAGTGTTCATGTAATCTATTTCTAGAGGTAGAACGAACTAGTAGATTTGGCTAGTTTTAGCGATTTACAATGTCATGCACGTGATCAATCGTGCTGTCTTAGTGGAGTCGCTTCATGATCAGACGATCAGTAAGTGTTTATACAGTCTATTTCTAGCCGTAGAATGAATTGGTAGGATTAATTTGGCTGATTTTAGTGATTTACAGTGTTTAGTTTTTGTAACATTCCTAATAAATTTTCCGCATAACTGTACTGTATTTGTCCAATTAGCTGCATAACTGTTTTGTATGACTCTTACAGTACAGTTATGCAGCTAATAAGTACTGTATGGACAATACAGTACACAACATTGCTTTGATCCTCTCACGCAAAGCACAAAATCTAGGCCTGAGCCTATTATGCTCAAAATTTTACCTATTATTCTTTCCAGAATTTCCAAAAAAATTCTCCTGTTATTCTTTTTTTAATTCTTGTATCCAGCCTATTATTCCATATTTATTCTCATTATATATCTGTGGCTAATCGCTTGGTTTTCAAGATGCTATATACTATAAGTAGTTTTGTCCAAATTATTAATAGCCATATATGAAGCATTCTACCTTACACATCATTTTTCTATCCATAATAGTTACAGTAGACTTAGAATAGCTATCTACAGTAATAATTCAAGTGTATTTAACAATTATTAGTGTATTATAATAATATGCTGTAACTACTGTATAGCTACTAAGTTAGGTAGATAATAATGCTCAAAGACATGAAGAAGATACACTGGTATAAGATGTACAAGTTTCAGAATTGCAGATCATCATGCAGTTAAATCCCTGATGCTGGCTGCAGATTGTTAACATGAAATGATCTGACTGCTCTATTAGAGTATTTGAGCGTTCTATTAGAGTATATCGATCTTTTAGAGGCGTTTTAGCTCCTTTCAGCCAGCACTCCGGTCAGCTTTATATCATTGTAGCAGCTTAACTCTTTCTTCTAGGTAATCAAGAAGAGACACGCCTCCTAATTCCACCAATTATTCCCGCGGTCGTCCGATTATTCTGAATTTATGCCTGTAACTATCCTATTATTCTGGAATCATTCTCACGAAATTGGTGATCTATTATTCTCAAGATTATGCTGGAATAATAGGTGCAGGCCTAACAAAATCATACAGTACGATAGTACTGTATATTAGGGACATCGAAGGTGTGGGGGTGATCCGTGATATAATATAACCTAAACATCTACCACGATTTTTCCTCACAATGACATGACAGTATTGATTGGGTAAAACCAAGCCCAAAAGTGTCTTCAGATCGACCTGAAACGTTTCCGTCAAGTTGCTACAGAATTTAAAAAAAAATTTAGTCAATGGAATTTTCTCCTGCCTGCCTGCCTGCCTGACATCTTCAGTCAAGCATAGCGGAAAAGTGGCTACAGCTACAGCCCTAATTCTTTCTCAGAAACGTTTCTAGATCGCCTTAAGAAAAAACCTTTGGTATATTGATAAACATACAATGCTTACGCTATTGTCTTACCTTTTATCCTTCTTTACCATGGCCATCAGTCAAGGTTCTACCACTGAGTGTTAATAGACTACAGTACGGCTTCCATACCAGTGTATATTGCATCAAACTATTCAAATACACGTGGTCGCTGGTTGTACCAAAAACACACGCGTACGTCCGACTCGCTGTTGATATCGATCAGAGAGAGCAATTCACGGCGAACTATATAGCAATGCGTAAGTCAATAAATATAGTTTATTTATTAACAATGTTAAACCGAGTCGGGTCATCCAGGTCCTGCTTTACAGATTATTCGGGTCTGACCCCACGTGCTAAATTAAATGTGGACGTGTTACCACACGTCATAGTGTAGCTCTGCTTCTTTCGTGAGCCACGCCCACTTACGTAAATTACAGTCTGTAGACATATGGTAGCCACGTCCATTCATCAGTGTGTAGGTATGCACAAATCCACGCCCACTTACGTAAATTACTGTCTGTAGACATATGGTAGCCACGCCCATGTAGATATGTACGAATCCACGTCCATTATTGTCTGCAGGCTTATGTAGAGCCACGCCCACTGATCAGTTGTTATTGTATGAGTCATAATCTAGTATAATAGCGCTGTGAGTAACTCAGCAGATATTTAGTGGTCATGAGCTTGCAAAAAAACTTCACAAACAAGTATATATAAGAAAAAATTTGTAATTTTAAATTAGGTTAGGGACAGTGTATAATGCTGCAATAAAAAGTACTGAAACAAGCTGGATCGGAGTAGTACGTAATGTCCAAATACTGTAAAACAATAAGAAGTGAATATCCCTACTGTGCATTGAGTGTAGCACAGTAGGGATATTCACTTCTTATTGTTTTACAGTATTTGGACATTACGTACTACTCCGATCCAGCTTGTTTCAGTACTTTTTATTGCAGCATTATACACTGTCCCTAATCTAATTTAAAATTCCAAATTTTTTCTTATACTTGTATATATAAGATTTGATTATGGGTCAGCAGATGGTATGTCTGTCTACATTTGGCTATGGTGAATGGACAAATCTTAGAGATAACACAAAGAAATTTGGTTATGCAAGTTTAATGTTTTAATCAATGCTATTGAGTTGTTTATAGCATAATTACAGAGTTTACTAGATGAGCAAGCTTGCTTATAGAGTGGTTATTTCATGTTATCAGTAATGTGGGTGTGGTCTGGATTAAAAACGTGCATAAACACTTGCCATAGCACTAGTTCTCACCTTAGCCCAACGTCTTTCAAAGGATAGTGAGGATAACAAAACACATTCTATCTGAGTGGTTTTCATGGCCAATTTCAAGTCATGCATACTGATCACGTTGAGTAACAGTTGATCCCCACAATCAATTTTGGCCTTAGTTTCTATATAATCGCTGCCCAGTTGTAGCCTGAGCTATATTCAGATGTAGCCCAGGAAGTCACCTAGTGAGGACATCGGAAACAATGGAAATTGAAAACTGAAATTGAAAACTGAAAATGGAAACCGAAACTGAAATTGGTCAAAACTTTGTAAGTGGTACTTCTTTACAAAGACCATCTCTTTAATAAGACCACTTCATTACAGTGGACAGGTGAAGTAGGTACAAAAATAGCTTCAGGCCTCAGTAATCAGTTCTCATTTTTAACCTCAAAATAGGTCACTCAAAAGTAAGTTCAGTTGCGTAGAAGCACTTATGAAATATACAGTCAAGATGAAATGCATCATAATGGCTTTTTGGAATAAGATTTATAGCTAACTAATAAGTACTGTACTATATAAAGTATATGGCAGGGAAGGGTCTGGTGGATTATCAGTAGTCATCTTGTGTATTCTAGTGATGCACCGATTAATCGGTAAATAATCAGAAATCAGTTTATTGCCCAAATTTCAGCAATATTGGTATGGGTAATAACTAGCAGAACATTTAGCGAATTAATTTTACTGACCCTGATGCTATTGTTTTCATAAAAATAAGACAAAAAGTTTAAAATTGGCAATTTTACAAAATAAGTGTGACATTTTCATTAATAGTATTGGCCATTACATGAATTTCAATATCGGCTAATCGGATAATCGGCAAAATCTCTCATTGGTGCATCACTAGTGCATTCCTCTGCCCAGTGATAAGAAAACCAGTAAGACCATAAAATATAACTACTTAGACTCTATTTAGGCTGTTTTGGGTGGGTAATAAATCTCATATACTCCACCTTGTTCTCTAATATACTCCACCTTGTTTTCTAATATACTCCACGCCTTCAGGCACAATATAACACACACTCAAAATCTAGGTTTATCCAATCGCTATGCATTGTTCATGTGCAGTGGTTTAATGAGAGCTATTATTTTGTCACGTGAGGACGCATAGTTGCCATAGCGCTAGTATTATCGCAAGAAAACCAGCCGCTTTGCCAAGCCTACAACAGAAACAGCCGTGGATGAGGTAAGTAATCTGAGTGTAATGTGAAATAGAGTCTAAAGCAGTTATATAGCTAGCAAACCTTGTTAATTAGGCCACTTCATTCTACAAATTTTGGTCCCAATAAACTATATGGTGTAACTACTTCACGTTAACATCTCCTTAATATCAAATCATGATTTTGTTAGTCTCATACGTATTTTGATAACTCAAGTTACATTATACCACACAGTCCACACTAAAGTAAAATGAGACAAAAAAATATGATCTTAATAGATGACCTTGTACACAAATTCATGAAATACACCACAGCTTTTTTGAAAATGGTCACTAAATACTGAGAATATGAAGTTAGCCTTACCTGAGACATATACACTTGCATATATATTTGAAAGCTGGTCACTATAATGAGGTAGCCTTTTCACAACGGTGGTCTTATCATAGAGGTGGTCTTATAAAGAGGTGAGTACTATTAGCTATTTTACAAGTTTTAGTTTTAGTTTCAGTTTTCCATATCCAGTTTCAATTTTCAGTTTTCAATTTCCACTGTTTCCAATGTTCCCACAAACTGGGCTACATTCACAATGTAGCACAGGTAGTTCCTGAGGTGTGAAAGTTTTACATAATTATGATGTAACAGCTAAGCACCACCTTTAGACTATACAGTCTGCTCGTTAATTAGTTTAAAGCTTGCTGGAAAAATTGCTACTTTGGCAGAAGCAATTATATTATTATTGTTATGTTTGGACCTAATCAAGTTTTTAACATAGCTACGAATATAGATCAGTGTATGTGTACTGTTGATTTTTCTGCACTGTAATAATAAAATATTTAAATAGTGAAAATGCTGTTAAAAGACTCACCAGTGCAAGATCAGTCAGTTCAAATGGTTGTACTACAGTTTTTCTTCCATAAGCAGTGACCCTTATAAGCATTTCAACCTAATGAAATGTAGCTATCACAGAAATCTCAGATTGGTGATATGTGAACTGCTACAACCTTACATTAATCATAAATGCACCTTGACAATGACATTATGAGCTAATGTGGTGGTGAAGCTTACTGATACATATATACATTATGTGAACAATAATTTGAGTGTAAATGCTTATACACTAGCTACGTACGTATTTTAAAAAATTAAAAATTTTGAAAGGAAGTAGGGATTGATATAATATACATGCTACAAAAAGTAGCTAAGGAAACAAGCTCACAATGTTACAACTGAAATGAGAAATGACCCATGCAATAAAAAGTAAGGAAACAAGATTAGATGACGACTTGCTGAAATGAGACACACTTTAATCCCTACTTTTGGCTAATTTGATGGTCTCATTTCAAGATGCTAGCCAAAAGTAGGCATTAAAGTGTGTCTCATTTTAGCAAGTAGTCATCTAATCTTGTTTCCTTACTTTTTATTGTATGGATCGTTTCTCATTTCTGCTGTAACATTTTTGAGCTTGTTTCCTTAGCTACTTTTTGTAGCTTGTATATTATATCAATCCCTACTTACTTTTAAATTTTTTTTAAATAGCTAGTTTGTTTACTTTTTATGTCTAGCTAGCTAGCTAGCTATATTATATTCTTTTGTTTTCTAAATATCACTTGAAGCAATTATTTTTTACCTTCGTATGCAATAAGTGCCTCTAAAAAATATTTGTCGCTTTGTAGCATAGCAACTTTTAAAAGCTTCAGCTGCATTTCTAATGGCTTAAACGTTGATGATTTAACAGTAAAACATTGCTGGAGAGTCCACCATTAAGAATGGAACCCTCGCTTTTAGAAGTCTGGATCCCACGGTGGATCCACCCCTCAAAGTCTAGCAAAAAAACAAAACTGGTAAGACTACAGAATGACTACCCAGCGTTAATAAATGCTAAAGACAACTCCTTGGCTACTACAACCATTCACCCTCATCTTACGCACACGTACTCACACTTCATTAAAATCACGTGTTTGGTTGTGGCACGTGCCACAACTATTCAGCGCCGCAACTATTAATTATCTTTCAAGAACAAAGAAGCGAATGAATGATAAAAGCAAACAGCATGGTGTAGTGGACAGAACATAATCGGAACAACAGATTCGTGCTTCAGCCATCATTACCTTAGCTGTCTGAAATTTCTGGAGTCATAGATGTAGCGCAACTGGGTCTTACAGCAGGCAGGCAGGCAAACAGGCAGGCAGACGAAATCCAGGTGAATTTCAAAATTTTTAAAACTCACTGTACATCAAAACGTTCGACTTTTCACTTTAATTAAGGTACAGCATCATTACAACAGTACCAATGCATTCCAGGTGGTTTTTTTGGGTAAAAAATTATTACAAGGCTGTTTTTAAAGAGCAAAAATTTACAAAGCCATATGATTTCTCACCAATCCCTACTTATTAAGTACTATCATACTTAATGATACTATTGTACTTAATGATAAATGTAATAATTATCATTGTAATATTTATCATTGCATAATGATACATGATGATGCTATAACCTTACCATGAAAATGGATACAATGACTGTCTTAACAACTACAGAAATATACACATAATGTATATGCTATATCTACTATTGTTGTACTTTGAATAAGTAGTTCAGTTGTGTCGGTAATTTCATCCCATTTTAAAGGGAAAAGAAAGCTATACAAAAAGATATCACGTAAAACATGTGCTACTAATTGAAAAACAAAGTCTAACAATTCTATAAATATCTGTACATATCAAAACATATGTATGGGATTTGTCAAATCAAGGCCAACATTAAAAGTTTTCAAAACACTCTTTTTGAAACCTCAGCTTGGTAAAACAGGCTGGTCATAAAATCTCATCATTCCTTGTCACTCATTCTCCAATGCAAAATGCATGTATTTTACATCACATACAAAAACTAATCTCGTTTCCTTCATTATGATTTGGCAGTATCAATCAAGTCAGAAAGTACCTTCAGAGCCCTAAAATGCTTCTAATAAGTTTTACAAATTTAAAACCCAGTTATTAAACAGAATTTTCATAACTGACTGACAGACAAAGAAACATGACTGACTGAATGACTGACTGAATGACTGACTAACTGATGTCTTCAGGTAAGTGCAAATTAATAATGGCAAACATTATGGGCTTGATTTTTTTGAAGCAAGACATTGCTTTGAATTGATATGTGCTAAGTGGCACATGCAGTTGGTACATTGCATGCTTTAGGGACCGCATTTCCCCACTATTTTTTGCTTGAAAGTCTAAGTGTTGATTTGCGGGTAGCATATAAATGACATTGTGTGTTATCCTTCGCACATAAATAATCATCTTCAACAGTCAAGAATAATTAACAAATTGATTATTGGCAAGCTTAATGTATTGTGATCCATACATATGAGGGCTGTGCAATGAGCTAACAGTAACCAAAATGCATGGCCACTTACTTTATCAGTCTAGGAGTGCACATTTTGTCATGCAATTACATTCTGGCACTCTTTCCTTTGTTGTAGCATTCAATAATGCTAGTTAAAAAGTGTAAAGGGAAAATTAGGATTCCAGTGCTTGATCATCACCTGAATTACAAATTTTATCCTGTAATACTGTACTTTAGCCAATGAGATTACAGTAGAAATAGTATACTGAATTTGCTGACACTTATGTATACAGGAGTTAAGGCAACTCTTTAGTAAAAATGCAAGAAATTTATACAAACATGATTCATGCACATAGGTAAACTAAACACAACACACAAAATGTTCTTACCAATGGATAATGATCAATATTAAAATAACTGTTTCAAAGTATTGTAGCTAAAGAAAACAAAAAATAATGCAATACTTTATGACCAGTAAACATTGTAGAGAGTGTAAACAATATCAAGACACACGGTAGTATGTCGTGTGGCCCAAGAAGCCAGCGCCACACCGTGAGTATATTAACAGGAAGAAAGAAAATGCAATTTTCACACCTATGTAGCTCTGTGATCCCTTATCCAATTGGGACCAAATGTGCTACAGAAGTGCCGGCCAGGTAGGGGAGTCTACATTCCAAATTTGAAGAAAATTGCTCTGGCCATTTCCGAGATACGAGCGGCCAAAGTTTGGGTTTATTTTCTTCCTTTTTTTTTCTCTTATTCTTCTACTTCTTTTCTCACACTTTGCAAAATCGGCCATACAACACGAATGAGTGCTCCAATCGGGCTGAAATTTGGCACACTTAAAGGGCTCATTAAGGCGGATCTCAGTACCAACATTGGTAGGAATCTGATGAACATTCACGGAGTTATGACCGATTATTCGTGTAAAAAAAGGTCGAAGGTCTGTAACGCCCACGGGGTAAACCCCCTTGAAGGAATGAGCTGAAAATTGCTATGTAGATGAAGTAACCATCGTAGGAGTGCCTTTTTATGGTTTTAAAATAATTTAGATAAAGGCCATCGAGATATGACACAAAACCCAACCTGTGTCACAATTATGTGATCGATTTTTATGAATAAAAAAAATTATTAATTTTCACGCCTACCAGGAAAACCTCTTAGAGCAATGAGCTGAAAATCGGTGTGTAGCTGGAATAAGTATCTTAGAAAGTCCTTGCAGTAGTACAGAAGAATCGGATTACAAACCACTGAGTTATGATTGGAAAGCCAGCTGTGTGTAGCATATGCGAGATCGAGATACTCTAATAGAACAGTCACCCTAATAGAGCATTCAGCTATGTTTATAACTTACTCCATTATAGAGTTATATTACATTGTAAGTTATTCTTTAGGGAGTTCAGCTACAAACAGTTAATCTTATAGACAATTCAGCTACAAGCAAGTCACCCTAGCGAGTTCAGCTACAAATATGTCACTGTAGAGATTCAGAACGTTACAAGTCATACTGAAGAGAGTTCAGCTATAAACAAGCCACTCTATAGAGAGTTCAACTACAACAAGTCACTCTGTAGAGAATTCAGCTGCAAACAAGTCACTGTGTAGAGAGTTCAGCTACAAAGAAACTACCCAGTAGAGGGTTCATCTATAGTAACAAGTTAGCTACCCTATAGAGATCAGCTACAAACAAGTTACTTTATACAATGTTCAGCTACAAGTAAGTCACTCTGTAGAGAGTTCAGCTACAAACAAGTCACTCTGTAGTACAAATAAGTCACTGCGTAGAGAATTCAGCAACCAATCAAAAAAACCACCCTGTAAAGAGTTCAGCTATTCAAACAAGTTATAACTATATAGAGAGATCAGCTAGAAACAAGAGAGAGCTCAGCTACAAACTTAATAGATCACACTGTAGAGAGCTCAGCTAGAAACAAGTCACCCTGTAGAGAGATCAGCTATAGAAACAAGTTATCCTGTAGAGAGATCAGCTAAAAGAAGTAACCTTGTAGAGAGTTCAGCTACAAAGAAACCACCATGTAGAGAGTTCAGCTGCAAACAAATCACCCTGTAAAGAGTTCAGTTAGAAACAAATCATCCTGTAGAGAGTTCAGCTAGAAATAGATCACCCTGAAAAGAGTTCAGCTACAAACAATGAGAGTTCCAACTAAAGTTCAGTTATGTAAGAAGTTACCTTATTAACTACAGTATGTGATAATCATTCAGTGTTAAATATGCAAATATTTAATCAGACAAAAGCTATACACAGAATTACCTCCTTTGTTCCACAATTCCTGGAGTAAAGATAAAAAACAAGTTAAAAGGAAGCACCAAAGCCAGTTTATGGCTGGCTTTGTGGCTTGCAATACAAAAAGAAGTGATATCTAAGCCAAAACAGCCAAGCTGTACAAAAAGCGTATGGCCCCCAAAAAGGCCAGGGTGAAAAAAGATGTGAAATCCAAGGTAGCGGCCAAGAAAAGGCTGTGATGGTAAGTTCATGGCAAAAATTTTAATTACAACAATTCGGGTGAATTTGGTGCCGAATCCCAGTGGAGGAGGCAACGCAAATTCACCTGAATTGTCGTAATTAAAATTTTTGCCATTAACCTAGCATCACAGCCATTTCTTGGCCGCCACCTTGGATTTCACATCTTTTTTCACCATAGCCTTTTTGGGGGCCGCACTTTTTTTACAGCTTGGCTGTTTTGGTTTAGATAGCAGCATACTGAAGATTATAGTCATGGACTTACTCTTCATATTGTTGAGCATACACATGCATATACACCATAAGTGCAGTGATGGCAAATTTACATACTTTAATTAGCTTTCTGGCTAAATCCTTAACAGGTAACCACCAAGAAGGAGATATAGACTGAAATGAATAAAATTATTATTATTAATAATATACATACAAACATTAAATCAATGTAATTTTTTACTATAATGTATTGTATATGTGGATTTAATCCATAAATTCTTTATCATACAGTATGGTAGTACTGTACATTAGGAGGTTTGCACTTTCTCACAAAAATTTTACAAAACCCCAACCCTAAAACACCTTTATGATACCTTGGAAGTTAGGCCCAAAAATGCCTTTAGTATGAACTGAAATGCTTCCAGTACATTGATATCAAACAGTATGATAGCAGAGATGATGAAGGTGTGGGCATGGCCTGCAATAAAATATCACCTAAAAACCTGCCTCAATTTCTCCTCATGACGACATGATGCACCAACATATTGGAATATACGTGTGGGTACTTTCAGTGAGCTGTTCTCCACGAGGTTCTCCATTGTAGACAAGAAGTCACCTGCCACCAGGAAATGTACTGCTTGTGCACAAAGCATTGGTATGAAAGTAGACTAATGTTGTAAGTGATTTAGTCTGGTATAGCTGCGTGTAAGTGAATTAGTCTGGTGGCTGTGCCAGACGTTGGTGCCATTGGTGCGTATCAGTAGTATAGGTGGAGCTGGAATGTAAGCACATAGCTCTTGTGCTTTTATGAATATTATCATTACAGTCGTGATTGTTGCAGATCATGATCTTACTCATGAATATGAGAATTGCTGAGTGGACTTCCTGCTTAAATAGTGCAATTACAATTGCTATTTACATATGCTAGCTTTTTAATAGTGGTCATGAATTGACAAAAAAGTTCACAAACAAGTATAAGAAAAAATTTGGAATTTTAAACTAGAGTAGGGACAGTGTTGTACCGCTGCAATAAAAAGTAGCTGGATTTGAGTAGTACATAATGTCCAGATACTGTAGAACAAAAAGAAGTGAATATCACTACTGTGTTGCATTGTCCCTACTCTAGTTTAAAATTCCTAATTTTTTTTCTACATCAAGACACGGTAGTGTGTCGTGCGGCCAAAGAAGCTGGCGCGTAACACCCATGAGTATATTGACAGGAAGAAAGAAAACGCAATTTTCGCACCTCCGTAGCTCTGTGCTTCCTTGATGAAACAAGACGATATTTGCTGTGGACATTCCCTCCACCTTCAGCACTCCACATTCCAAATTTGATCAAAATCGCTTCACGCGTTCCCGAGATATGCGACTTCAAAAATTGGCTTAGTTTCTTAGTTTTTTTTTTCTTCTTTGCTATAAAACGCGAACGCCATATCCGATTGTCTTGAACTTTGGCACACAGAAGGGGCATATAAAGGCACATCTCGGTACCAACTTTGGCTGGAATACAATAAAAAGGCAAAGAGGTATGAGCGATTATTCACAAAAAATAACACCAATATGTTGACATGCCTACAGGGTAAACCGCATATGGGAAGAAGCTGAAAATCGGTGGGTGAATAGGTTAACTATTGAACCTCAAACCTTTTGTAGTTTCAAAGAAATCGAACTAAAAACCAGGAAGATACAACGAAAAAACCAACAGTGTGGAACAATTATGTAATCGAAATTACCAAATAAAAAACGACTGCTTGCCATGCCTACCAGATAAACAGCTTGGGGTAATGCTTTGAAAATCGTTGTACAGATGGAGTAATCATCTTAGAAAGGCTCATCAATGGTGTAGAAGAATCAGACTTAAAGCCACGGAGTTATAACACGAAATCCAACTTGGTGCAGCAAGTGCGAGATCGAAATACTCTAATAGAGCAGTCATCTTAATAGAGCAGTCACCCTGAAGAGAATTCAAGAGATCAGCTAGAAACAAGAAACCTGTATAGAGATCAGCTACACACAAGTCACCCAGTAGAGAGATCAGCTAGAAGAAGTTACCTTGTAGGGAGTTCATGAAACTATGGAAAGAGATAGTTCAGCTAGAAGAAATCACCTTGTAGAGCTCAGCTACAAAGAAACCACCATGTAGAGAGTTCAGCTACAAATAAATCACCCTGTAGAGAGATCAATAGAAGAAGTTACCTTGTAGAGAGTTCAGCTACAAAGAAACCATCATGTAGAGAGTTCAGCTACAAACAAATCTCCCTGTAGAGAGATCAGCTAGAAGAAGTTACCTTGTAGACAGTTCAGCTTCAACAAATCACCCTGTAGAAAGATCAGCTAGAAGAAGTCACCTTGTAGAGAGTTCAGTTACAAAGAAACCACTATGTAGAGAGCTCAGCTACAAACTAGTGACCTTGTAGAGACATCAGCTAGAAAAAGTTACCTTGTAGAGAGTTCAGCTACAAAGAAACCATTCTTTATAGAGCTCAGCTGCAAACAAATCACCTGTACAGAATTCAGCTACAAACAAATCACCCTGTAGAAAGATCAGCTAGAAAAAGTTACCTTGTAGAGAGTTCAGTTACAAAGAAACCACCATGTAGAGAATTTAGCTACAAACTAGTGACCCTGTAAAGACATCAGCTAGAAGAAGTTACCTTGTAGAGAGTTCAGCTACAAAGAAACCATTATGTAAAGAGCTCAGCTGCAAACAAGTCACCTATACAGAATTCAGCTACAAACAAATCACCCTGTAGAGAGATCAGCTAGAAGAAGTTATCTTGTAGATAGTTCAGCTACAAACAAATCACCCTGTAGAGAGATCAGCTAGAAGAAGTTAACTTGTAGAGAGTTCAGCTACAAAGAAACCATCATTTAGAGAGTTCAGCTACAAACAAATCACCCTGTAGAAAGATCAGCTAGAAGAAGTCACCTTGTAGAAAGTTCAGCTACAAAGAAACCACCATGTAGAGAATTTAGCTACAAACTAGTGACCCTGTAAAGACATCAGCTAGAAGAAGTTACCTTGTAGAGAGTTCAGCTACAAAGAAACCATTATGTAAAGAGCTCAGCTGCAAACAAGTCACCTATACAGAATTCAGCTACAAACAAATCACCCTGTGGAGAGATCAGCTAGAAGAAGTTACCTTGTAGATAGTTCAGCTACAAACAAATCACCCTGTAGAGAGATCAGCTAGAAGAAGTTACCTTGTAGATCGTTCAGCTACAAACAATTCACCCTGTAGAGAGAGCATCTAGAAGAAGTTACCTTGTAGAGTGTTCAGTTACAAAGAAACCACCATGAAGATTTCTGTAATCAATATATGTATTATATGTATAATTTGTACATTAACTGATAAAATATTTAAAGTACATCTACTTCATCTTTTCTTCTTCCTGTGGTAAAGAAAAAAAGATAGGTTAAAAAAGTCCCAAAGCCGGCCATAGGCTGGCTTTGGTGTATACAAATACAAAAAGAAATGAAATCTAATCCAAAACAGCCAAGCTGTAAAAAAAGTGTGCGGCCCTCAAAAAGGCTATGGTGAAAAAAGATGTGAAATCCAAGGTGGAGGCCAAGAAATGGCTGTGATGATAGGTTAATGGTAAAAATTTTAATAATGACAATTCAGGTGAATTTTTGTGCCACTTGTGAGGGCCGCACTCTTTTTTACAGCTTGGCTGTTTTGGATTAGATTTCACTTCTTTTTGTATTTGCATACCCCAAGGGGTTTTCACAAAATTCACCTGAATTGTCGTTATTAAATTTTTACCATTAACCTACCATCACAGCCATTTCTTGGCCGCCACCTTGGATTTCCCATCTTTTTTCACCATAGCCTTTTTGAGGGCCGCACACTTTTTTTACAGCTTGGCTGTTTTGGATTAGATTTCACTTCTCTTTGTATTTGCATACCCAAGGGTTTTTTTAACCTATCTTTTTTCTTTACCACAGGAAGAAGAAAAGATGAAGCAGATGTTAAATACTTTAAATATTTCTGAATTTATCAGTAAATGTACAAATTATATATATATATATATATATATATATATAATACATTATTACAGAACTCTCTGCACGGTGGTTTCTTTGTAACTCAACACTCTACAAGTGGACTTCTTCTAGCTGATCTCTCTACAGGGTGAATTGTTTGTAGCAGAACTATCTACAAGGTAACTCTTCTTCTAGCTGATCTCTGTACAGGTGATTTGCTTGCAGGTGAGCTCTTTACAGAATGATTTCTTTGTAGCTGAACTCTCTACAAGGTAACTTCTTCTAGCTGATCTTTCTACAGGGTGATTTGTTTGTAGCTGAATTTTCTACAGGGTGACTTGTTTGCAGCTGAACTCTCTACATGGTGGTTTCTTTGTAGCTGAAATCTCTACAAGGTGAATTCTTCTAGCTGATCTTTCTACAGGGTGATTTGTTTGTAGCTGAACTTTCTACAAGGAAACTCCTTCTAACTAATCTCTGTACAGGGTGAATTGTTTGTAGCTGAACTGTCTACAAGGTAACTTCTTCTAGCTGATCTCTCTACAGGGTGATTTGTTCGTAGCTAATTCTGTACAGGTGATTTGTTTGCAGCTGAGCTCTTTACAGAATGGTTTCTTTATAGCTGAACTCCCTACAAGGTAACTTCTTCTAGCTGATCTCTATACAGGGTGACTTGTGTGTAGCTGATCTCAATACAGGTTTCTTGTTTCTAGCTGATCTTTTGAATTCTCTTCAGGGTGACTGCTTTATTAGGATGACTGCTCTATTAGAGTATCTCAATCTCACACTTGCTGCACCAAGTTGGATTTCGTGTTATAACTCTGTGGCTTTAAGTCTGATTCTTCTACACCATTGAAGAGCCTTTCTAAGATGATTACTCCATCTATACAGCGATTTTCAAAGCATTACCCCAAGCGGTTTATGTGGTAGGCATAGCAAGTAGTAGTTTTTTATTAGCTAATCTCGATTGCATAATTGTTACACACTGTTGGTTTTTTCGTTGTATCTTCCTGGTTTTTGGCTCGATTTCTTTCAAACCACAAAAGGTTTGAGGTTCAATAGTTAATCTATTCACCCACCGATTTTAAGCTTCTTCCCATACGCGGTTTACCCTGTAGGCGTGACAACATATTGGTGTTCTTTTTCGTGAATGATCGCTCATAACTCTTTTCCTGTTTATCGTATTCTAGCCAAAGTTGGTACAGAGATACGCCTTTATACCCCCCTTCAGTGTGCCAAATTTCAAGGCAATCGGATATTGCGTTCGCGTTTTATAGCAATTTTGGTAAGTGTGCGAAAAGAGGAAGAAAAATAAGAAGAAGAAAAAAAAACAACCAAGAAACTAAGTCAATTTTTGAAGTCGCATATCTCGGGAACGCTTGAAGCGATTTCGCTCAAATTTGGAATGTGGAGTGCTGAAGGTGGAGGGAGTGTCCACAGCAAAAACGTCTTGTTTCATCAAGGCAGCACAGAGTTACGGAGGTGCAAAAATTGCGTTTTCTTTCTTCCTGTCAATATACTTACGGGTGTTGCGCGCCGGCTTCTTTGGCCGCACGACACACTACCGTGTGTCTTGATTCCAGCCAAAGATGTGCCTTTACAGGGAATTTAACACTTCTTGCAATTTTGTATGGAATGCGTAGTGCACGTGCGTACACATGCGCATGTTTATTGGCGGTTTATTCTACTCTAATGGTGGGATTAGGTGGCAGTGGCTGTGGTAAAAAGCCAGGTCAGGCTGCAGTTCAAGTTAATGTCGTCAGAAGGGATGGTACCATAGGGCTACCGCTATTTTATTCAACTCCAATAACTGTCATATCTCAAGATTGGCCTGACAGTATGGCGCATGAGGCTACTACTTGAACAGAGCAGCATAGTGACTGTAGTGGTGACCTTCATCGTTAAGTAAGTTATTTGTATAGCTAATCAGATCATACACACAGGGGCGAGTTTTGGGATTTGTACTAAACCCACAATTAATTATTACAAAATTGTTGTTTGGTATTGTGCCACCGGCATGCAGTATAGCTATAACTACATGATGGCCACGGAGCTTCTATGGTGAGTGTGTGCATGTTATTAGTATTTTCTGTGATATATTGCTGTCATGTTTCAAAAGAAGCTCCCGTAGTTTTAACCTAACATTCCACTTCAATTTTATAACATTTGTTTCAGGGCAAAAGTACATGGATTGGTATATAGGTCAGCGTGTATGTATGTTATAATTGTATCATGTTAACAAGGTCAAGTGTATACAGGTTATATAGCTATTTTCCCTAGTGAGTGGTTTCGGTTTATACTTATTACTGGAAGTTCCTGTCATTGGTTTTTGCACAATGAAATCATGCAATATAATAATTTCCCTAGCTATGGGAACAGTTTACCCATACACAGACCATTAATGTAGCTCTTTGCTTCCATGATAAAAGTGATTAAAGAAGAGTAGAAAGCCAGCATAAAGTAATATGTGACCCAGTATGTTTATCGAGAAATTCCGGTTTTAAGTATTTAGTGTGTTGTAGCTTGCCAATGGTTGAAGCTATGTGTACCAAATTTTCACACTTGTTACACCAATTCCTTACCTTCCACAGCATCCACTGTGCAAGTAGCCAACAACGCCATTTTAGATAGTTTTTAAATCGAGGTTGACTGTATCAGGCGAGCTGCAAAATGAGTGGGAGGCGGGGGGCTTGGAAGGCAGGCAAGATGGTGTTCGAAAAGAAAGGTGTAGGGATGAATTAGGCCAAGGTTTTTGGGCCATTGAGGTCTCAAAATTGGCATAAATGAAAGGAAATTCACAGCAGAGGTACTTATTCTATACCACAGAGCTGTACAACCACCTACAGTCATCCCCAGGCTGACCAGAGCTCCATTAAGGCCCCACACCGCACGTACGGATCACCACTGGGCTTGGGAAAAGCAGCCAGCAAAACCAGACCACTGATTCTGGTTGTGGACATTAGATAGTTTATTCATGTAGCTTTGTGACCTGGGTGAAAAATCAAATCTGCTGACAAGGGCAATAAGACCGGTTTTCTCAGACTGGGTCACATATATTATAGTGGTTTAAGGGTGGGTGTTGTAGTATATATTTGTAGATGTATTTTTTTGTGTTTTATTGTTCCTACAGATATAATATATTTGTAGGCTTCTGATGATTTGTTCTGATACTGCGTCAAAATTGTTACCCAAGGAAAGTGCACCATTACCCGACAAATCTATAATTTTGGTGGACAGTTTACATCAATAACAGCGATCAAAGTGCTACTGATGGAGAAGCTTTGTGCCAAACACTATTGACTTTGGTGTTGGGTATTTTGAAGCAGGAAAGCAATCCAAGAGGTGGCTATGCTGTAGGGAAGATCTAGAGGCAATGTATAACTGTCATAACAAGGGAGATGAGATCACACTGTGGTGTGAATCAAGATTAAAACGAAAGAGGGAGGATGATACCTTTACATCCACCAGTAAAAGACAGACCAAGGAAAGCAAAGTGGATGCAGTTTACAAAACATTAAAGGAAAGCACATTGACAAGTATGAAAATCCAAAGGTAAGGCTTTGGACAAGAATGGTAGTTGGTGGACTACATGAGAATACTGATGAGCCTCCTGATATCCCAGCTTTTCAGGGTGGTGTTAAGAAGAAGAAGGCATCAACAATGGATGCTTTTAGTGGGATAGTGGAGGCTTTTACTAAAGCTGTTGAGCGTACAACTCCACATTCTCATGATAGTCCACCAGCTCTGCTAGTGTAACACCAGCTGTTAGTGTAAGTGCTACCACTCCAGGGGTATCTCCAGC
This sequence comes from Dysidea avara, assembly GCF_963678975.1. Classification (NCBI taxonomy): domain Eukaryota; kingdom Metazoa; phylum Porifera; class Demospongiae; order Dictyoceratida; family Dysideidae; genus Dysidea; species Dysidea avara. Next base: position 31,588,782 of record NC_089274.1, read on the forward strand.
CAAAGCTGCCACTTTAAGAATGAAAAGCTTTGAACAACTACGTTATTTACATGGTTTGTTTGAAGATAACATAATATCTGAGCAAGAACTTGTGGAACAGAAATGGATAGTACTTGACGTATTGAAGAAAATTACTTAATGTTTTGGAACAGTATGTGACATCAGTATGTGACAGTCAGTTAGCACATGTGTTTTAAAGTTTTTTGTACACATTTGAGTTATTTATCCAGCCCCTACAATCATCTTCAGTAATTTCAGCGAAAGCAGAAAGGGCGACTGTGTCAATGTCTACTTCATCTGTTGCTTCCTCTAACATCCTCACGCCAGTCTTCACTTTAGAGAATGCCTCCTCAATTGGATTGAGGTCAGGTGAATATGGTGGTAAAAAGTGGAGAATGGCACCAGTTTCTTCAATAGCTTCCACTGCTTGACCTGTGTGGTGAATTGATGCATTGTTTAATATGACCACACTGTGTATGTTGTGGCCATTGAATGGCTGCAGAAATGCAACTAGGTGGCTGAGCACAAAATTATAAAATGTATCACCATTCACTGATTCATGGTGAATCTTACAGCCTAGCAGTCCCTTTGCTGATATTGCAGCAATCACAGATATGTGTTGCCCTCGGTACAACAGTTTGTGACTTTTCGCTGGCTTACTCCTTACACTGTAACCTTTTATCCGCAAAATATTTCTTGTCAGCTCCAGTTTCATCAACAAACACTAATATATTAGAATCATACATTGATACATCATATTCAAAAGCCATTCTTATATCCTCATCTCTTTACTTAGCAATTAATATCATCCTTTGGTAACTAAATCCATTTTAATGCAAAAAATTGCATATAGTAGGTTCACTCACTTCAATCCCATACTCTCTTAACTGGGTCTGCACTTCTCTAAGCTTAATGCCGGGCTGTTGAACAACAGTGGTCAGCAAAATGATTTCAGCTGTAGGAGATAACGCTCTTTGTAATCTGAGTTTAGGATAGGGCCGCTTACAAACGTCTCCAGATATCTCAAATAAATTGATGGTTCGCTTTACAGTAGCCTTATCGACACAAAGGTTTGTAGCACTTCCTGCGAGTGTACAATTCAGGGCCAATCTCTGCCATATCATTCTCCATCTAAGGTCTTCATGATAAGCACTGGATCATCTATGGTACAGCTCAAGCGCAATGTCGCACTCGCTCGCATACGCAACTTTGCTCGAGATTTTAAAATCGCTAATTAAGGGGTGCAGCAACTGTTCCACTCGCAATTCTTGTGAGTGTAACAGCTACCACGCTTTCTCGCAAGCGAAACCGTGCCACGCCCTTTAATTAGTGATTTTTAAAATCTTGAGCAAAGTTGCGTGTGCGAGCGAGTGTGACGTTGTGCTTGGGCAGTACCGTAGGTTCGCAAGAAGATGCCATCACTTGTAGCTTTATAAATAGTAAGCTTTGGTACCAATAATCATGTGCATACGTATGCACGTGCACTACGCATTCCGTATGAAATTGCAAGAAGTGTTAAATTCCCTGTATACCCCCTTCTGTGTGCCAAATTTCAAGGCCATTGGATATGGCGTTCGTGTTTTATGGCGGTTTTTGTAAGTGTGCGAAAAGACGAAGAAAAAGAAGGAAAAAAAACAAAAAAAAACAAAGAAACTAAGTCAATTTTTGAAGTCGCATATCTCGGGAACGCTTGAAGCGATTTCGCTCAAATTTGGTGTGTGGAGTACTGACGTTGGTGGGCATGTATGTCTACACCAAAAATCGTCTTGTTTCATAAAGGCAGCACAGGGCTACGGAGGTACAAAAATCGTGTTTTCTTTCTTCCTGTCAATATACTCATGGTGTTGCACGCCGGCTTCTTGGGCTGCACGACACACTACCGTGTGTCTTGATACAGTAGGGGACATTAAAAAATTTACATTTTGGTTTTTTTACGATCATAAAACAATCATAATCTTATCAGCTTTTTATTATTTTTAAAATGATTGCACCATCCTTTTAATTACCAATCATAATTTAGTTAGGATCAATAATCGTTTTTAAAAATGATTACACTCATTTTTACCATAATGTAATCATTAAAAAAACAATTGTAATCAGTTTTAGTATAAACACTGAAGGTCTGACAGCAACATGTTGCTGTCAGACCTTCAGTGCTGGTCACTGTAAAGTGCTAATAACAATAAATACTTTAGGTTTAAGGAAGAAAATCTATCCCTCCTGAAGGAGACTGAGTGTGGCCCCGACTAGACATTGGGTGACCTGCAGTTCGAATCCTGGGGTTGGAGGGATTTTTTTTCCTTACTTTGGCCCCTTTTCTGTTACACCTTTTCAGCTATAAGCCACTAAGTCTAAGTCCTTGCAATTAGGTTAGGTAATCCTAAGGCTGCAGCACATGTTGCTGTCAGACCTTCAGTGCTGGTCACTGTAAAGCGCTAATAACAATAACAAAATCATATTGGAAATGTTTTTAAAAACGATTAGTATTAGTTTTTTTACATGACTGACAATCATTTTAGATACCAATACAAAAACGATTGTTTTTAAATCGTTTTTGCTATCGTTTTTTATAAAATGATGATACAATAAAATAGTTCATTTTTCATCCTAATGTAATAATTTTTAAATCATAAAATATAATGAAATGTAAACTTTTTTATGTCCCCTACTGTATATACAGTGAAAATTTTGACTAACAGACTACCTGACTGATCTCAGGGTAGTTATGACTGCGGGCTTGATTTTTTCACTGTTCATATGACCAAGAGTAAATTATAAACATTTTCTCTTGATATCACTGTTTGATATTGTTTCAGCCCAACAGGTGCCTTTTGGCATACTGTAGTATATACAATGCATGCTTTATGGACTTACGTACCTCTGTCCTCCTTGTATCCCCATTTATCTTCACTGACAGTGTAAGGTATCAATTCATGGTAGCACTGCGAGATTATTTACCTATGTTTGTAATGGGAGCTGTCCAGTTTTCTGTTGTGATTGGATTGATTGCAGAGGTCCTTCTTCTAGTGTTCTTCATTGTGTAATGGGCTGAACATAGCTGAAGATAAAGTGTAATAGCCATGCTTCACTATTTCAGTAATTGATAGTTGGGGCGTGTGTTCAACAAAAACAATAAGCTTGGGGCCATTCTTTCTTCTAATGCAATATGCATGGGTTCACCACTCATAATAATGTTACAAAAAAATAAACAAACAAGTATAAGGAAAAATTAGGAATTTGATTAGGGATTAAAGAAATAAAAAGTAGTGAAACAAGGAAAGTTGCCTATACCTGAAGATATACTAGTGGACAATTAATCCTAGACTGAAGTAGGGATTAAATGTCCACTAGTATATGTACCTTCAGGTGTAGGTGACCTCCCTTTTTCACACTTCATTTTATTTCTTTTATCCTTAATTGATCTTTCCTTGTACCTGTTTGTAATAAAGATTTACATCACAAATTGTAGTGTATGTACATAGAGCTGTGAAACTGGATAGAATATCATAAACAGTTAATTAATGAAAGTAAATTTGCTGGTTATCCAGTAAGTTATGGGTAGTAATGTGTACCTTAAAATTTGTATTGCAGTTTGGCAGCCAATGGTAGATTGCCCTTATAGTGGCCAAAGGACATGATAGACACCAAGTGATTATACCTACAGCTAGCTGAATCCTGCTATAGTATGTTCACGTTGAGCTGAATCCTGAAAAACAGCTAAAAATTAAAAGTGGATTTTTCTCAACAGAGTTAACATTTCAGCCAACCAGAAGATTATTGGTAACAGCAAAGGTGTCAACAACAGGCATGTACAGTTTGGCTCCATTACAAGTTCGGGAAAGGGCTGTAATGGACACTGCACTTATATGACTTCTCCATAGGAAATGTATTGTGAAAATTTTGATTGGCCGTAAATATTATGTCAAACATTTGAACAAAAAGATTTTGAAATATTTTTAGCGGGTCAAGCAGTACTACAAATGAGCCAATTTCAAGATCATGTGTAATTGCATCTATGAGTTATTAAATGTTTTTGAGGATTCAGCTCAACGTGAACATACTATATGAGTGTGGTATCAATGTTAAACAAGATGATGTTATGAACCAGGCAGGCATGGCCACCCCTTCATTTTCAAGCGAAGGGGCGGCTGCGCCAAATTAGGCACCCATGAAGTTAATACTATCCTGTTCTAACTAAATAGGCAATTAATCCACACATATAATTTATATTCATGCTATTGCCATTATTGGTTATTAGATTTGTAAATACTGTAATTTAGCGTATTTTGTATATTTTGTAATTCGGAATTATGTTGCTATGCACTGCTAAGGAAGCATAACTACAAACCACTTTAAACTGCAAATTACGTACAGAAGTATCTTCTCAACTGTTTTATAGTGCATCTATCGTGTTTTCTCATGCAAAATTGTTTACAGAAAGCCTTGAGGCTGCCCTTCATATTTGTTCATGTAAGTATTGGCACGCCCCCTTCCTCTTTGTAGGAATTCATTATTTCTGGTAGCCTACGAAGCCAGATATGATGTTTTTTTGGTAGTTTTACACCCATAATCCATTCATAACATCTTCAAGAACTCACTTCAAAAGAAACCGCCTCAAAGCGAAAGCTTACCTACTGGGAAGGTTTATACTGGCTCTACGCAGCCTTCTATTCTCACATACAGGATGCTTTTAGCATAAGCCACTTTGCTCACGTGGGTGTGAAAAGACAAACAAATATACAAACATACATACAAACACACATTTTTTGAAAAAGAAAATTCAGTAAATCAGGCGTGTGCCCACAGCCGGCCTTTGGCTGGCTGTGGGAACGCGCCTGGTTTAAAAAATGAGAAGAGTACTAAAAACTTACATTTTTGTGTAAAAATGCTACAAATTAGTTAACTGTACAGTACAGCTCACAGGTAATGTCGCAAGTATACACATGCGAGTAATGCTCGTGTCTTCTCAAAAGATCATTCTTTTGCAATGTACTGTATAAGACCTGTGGAACATCACGTGGATAAGCACTAGCCACACGAGAAACTTGCCACTCATGAGAACGCTCGTCACTCACTTCATTAAGTCACATAAATATTTGTGACCGGATCTGCAAGAATCCCATATATTTGTGCAAGCCTGCAGTAGCTAGCTATAATTTTACAGCCAGTAGAATGCAATAAAAGCAGGGTTCGCAGAACGAAATGGGTGGAATGTTTACAAAAAAAATGTTTACAAAATCGAAAAAAATTCTGTAAATTTTAAAGCGCTTGTTTCACAATGAAGTAAAGTGATAATACCACAAACCTTGGTAGCATCATGATCCCCAAAGCAAGAGAAGTGCCAGAATCTTTGTTTTGTGTCAGTACTCCAAAGTAGACAGAAGATATGAGCGTTAGTCTGCCTTGCATTGGACAAGTGGTTCACTGTCACTTTATTTCTCATGTTTTCATCTTCGCCAGTTCACCCCTGGTCGTAGGAAAGGCCTGGAAGACAAAACTTACCCAGCAATGGATTTGCTCGTTCATGGAGAATCCGATGGTACAACTTGCATACTGCATTCATAAGTTATGATCATTTATTAAGCGCATGTAATTTATTGTCACTGTACAAATCAATTTTTTGCTGTTGCCACTTTGTAGCGCTATAACTTCAAAAGTTCTTGTCTTCTAGAGCTGAAACTTCGGTTGACCATTAGGTGAGTTCTGTTATATCTCGTCTTGCATGACGCTCTAGAGTGAAGTTTGCCATCATGGAGCATTACTGTAGCCTTGCTGTATCCATGCGGGTTGCTCGAGCGCACCTCATGCGCGTTGTTCGTGTACATGCGATGTTACCTGTGAGCTGTACTGTATATGCAGAAAACTGAATTTATAAAAAATGCTTGGTTGGTTACTTGATGAACTGATAAAGTTATAGACTACAAATAGAGACAAAGTGAAATTTACTGAAAGTCACTAGCATTTATGCCTTAAAGAAGAGATAAACATATGTAATTTATGTGCTTTATAAGTAACATGACAGCTATATTAAAAACACTTACACTCATTGTTTCAGCATAACTAGTGACAGCCTTTTCATATTCAAGTATCTACATACAATATACACAAGTTAAATTTGCACTTACATACTATATATTGCAAATAACACCATACATTTTGATTGCCTCATTTGGAAAAAGAGATATCAGGGATTACTGATAAATCCACAGTACAAGAAGAGATCATTGGGTGGTGATGTTAATCACTAGTTTGATGCTACTCTCAAGTAGTGCTGCCATGATATAACTAAAACAACCAAGATGTAAAGAAGGGTGGGGCACTAAAATGGCCAGGGTGAAAAAAGTTGTGAAATTAAAAGTGGTGACAAAGGAGTAGCTGTGATGGTAGTTTAATGATAAACATAATAATAAGGATAATTAAGATGAATTTTGTACTGCTGAATTATCATTATTAAAATATTTGCCATTAACCTACCATCACAGCCATTTTTCATCCTGGCCTTTTTAGGGGCTACACCTGTTTTTTAAAGCTTGGCTGTTTTGGTTTAGATATCACTTCCTGCAAGCTACAAAGCCAGAAGCCAACTTTGGGTTTTACTATAGGAATTGCTGAAGGCAGAGAATTTTCTATGTATTTGTGTGCATACTTTTAAATATGTGTATAAAAATGATTATCACATAGTTAATAGGGTGACTTATTACCTGTACGTTATAGTTAAAGCACCGCCGCACATTTGTATGAAAAATACAGCACGAGGGGGCGTGTTTGCTAATACAGCACGAGGTGAAGCCGAGTGCTGTATTTTCCTTGAGACACCCCCCGAGTGCTGTATTTTTCATAAACACAAACTTAGGCAGTGCTTTAACTGTTACATCAAAACACACGATAGTGTGTCGTGCGGCCCAAGAAGCCGGCGCGCCACACAGTGAGTATATTGACAGGAAGAAAGAAAACGTCATTTTCACACATTTGTATCTCGGTGATACCTCATCCGATTGCAACCAAATTTGCTGCTGAGTTGCCCGCCAGCTAGGGGAGTCTGCATTCCAAATTTGAAGGAAATCACTCCAGCCATTTCCGAGATACGAGTGGCCAAAGTTTCGTTTCTTTTTCTTCGTTTTTTTTCTTCTTCGTCTTTTCGCACACTTGCAAAAATTGCTATAAAACGCAAACGTGTACTCCTATCGCCTTGAAATTTGGCACACAGAAGGGGAGTACAAAGGCAAATCCTAGCATCAAATTTGGTGCAAATCCGGTGAATGATTCAGGAGTTATGACCGATTATTCGCGTAAAACAAGATCGATTTGTTGTCACGCCTACAGGGTAAACCGCTTCATGGAATGAGTCGAAAATTGCTATGTAGATGGAGTAACCATCGTAGGAGTGCCTTTTGGTGGTTTGAAAGGAATCGAGATAAAGACCACGGAGATATGACACAAAATCCAACCTGTATCACAATTACGCGATCGATTTTTAGGAATAAGAAAGTATTAGTTTTCACGCCTACTAGGCAAACTGCTTAGAGCAATGAGCTGAAAATCGGTGTATAGCTGGAATAATCTTCATTGAAAGTCCTTGCAGTAGTATAGAAGAATTGGATTACAAACCACTGAGTTATGATTTGAAAGCCAACTCCGTGTAGCAAAAGCGAGATCGAGATACTCTAATAGAACAGTCACCCTAATAGAGCATTCAGCTAATTTATTTACTCCATTATAGAATTCTATTACCATATTCTGTAGGGAGTTCAGCTGCAAACAGTTAATCTTATAGACAGTTCAGCAAGAAGCAAGTCACCCTATAGAGAGTTCAGCTACAAATATATTGCTGTAGTGATTCATAAAATTGCAAGTCACACTGAAGAGAGTTCAGCTATAAACAAGTCATGCACCCTGTAGAGAGTTCGGCTACACTCTCTAGAGAATTCAGCTACAAACAAGTCACTGTGGAGAGAGTTCAGCTACAAAGAAACTATCCTGTAAAGAGTTCATCTATACAAACAAGTTACCCTATAGAGATCACCTGCAAACAAGTAACCCTGAAGAGAGTTCAGCTACAGACAAGTCACTTTATAGTTTATACAGTGTTCAGCTACAAGTAAGTCACTCTGTAGAGAATTCATCTACAAGTAAGTCACTCTGTAGAGAATTCAGCTACCAACAAGTCACTCTGTAAAGAATTTTGCTACAAACAAGTCACCGTGTAGAGAGTTCAGCAACCAAAATACTACTCTGTAAAGAGTTCAGCTATACAAACAAGTTACTCTGTAGAGAGATCAGCTAGAAACAAGAGAGAGTTCAGCTAGAAGAAGTCACCCTGTAGAGAACTCAGCTACAAAGAAACCCTGTAGAGAGATCAACTACAAACAAATCACCCTGCAGAGCATTCAGCTATAAACAAATCACCCTGTAGAAAGTTCAGGTACAAACAAATCACCCTATATACAGTTCAGCTACAAAAAAAATCACTCTGTAGAGAGTTAAGCTACAAAGAAGTTATGCTACAGTGAGATCAGTTTGAAACAAGAGGTTTCAGCTACAAACAAATTAACCTGTAGAGAGTTCAACTATGAACAGATCATCCTGTAGATAGTTCAGCTAGATACAAGTCACCCTATAGAGAGATCAGCTAGAGGAAGTCACCTTGTAGAGAGATCAGCTAGAAAAAGTTGCCTTGTAGAAAGTTCAGTAACAAAAGAAACCATCCTGTAGAGGGTTCAGCTACAAACAAATCACCCTGTAGAGAGTTCAGCTGCAAACAAATCACCCTGTAGAGAGTTCAGCTACAAACTAATCAACCTGTAGAGAGATTAGCTCGAGGAAGTCACCTTGTAGAGGGATCAGCTAGAAACAAGTCACCTTGTAGAGAGTTCAGGTACAAAGAAACCACCATGTAGACAGTTCAGCTGCAAACATATCGCCTGTAGAGAGTTCACACAGCTAGAAACAAATCACCCTGTAGAGAGATCAGCTAGAAGAGGTCACCTTGTAGAGAGTTCAGCTACAAAGAAACCATCATGTAGAGAGTTCAGCTGCAAACAAATCACACTGTGGAGAGTTCAGCTACAAAAAGATCACCCTGTAGAGAGTTCAACTAGAAGAAGTCACCTTGTAGAGAGTTCAGCTACAAAGAAACCATCATGTAGACTCTGAGAGTTAAGCTGCAAACAAATTACTCTGTAGAGAGTTCAGCTAGAAGAAGTTACCTTGTAGAGAGTTCAGTTACAAAGAAACCATCGTGTAGAGAGTTCAGCTACAACGAAATCACCATGTAGAGAGTTTAGCTGCAAACAAATAACCTGTAGAGAGTTCAGCTAGCAACAAATCATCCTGTAGAGAGATCAGCTAAAAGAGGTCACCTTGTAGAGAGTTCAGCTACAAAGAAACCGCCATGTAGAGAGTTCAGCCTCAAACAAATCACCGTGTAGAGAGTTCAGCCTCAAACAAATCACCGTGTAGAGAATTCAACTACAAACAAATTGCCCTGTAGAGGGATCAGCTAGAAGAAGTTACCTTGTAGAGAGTTCAGCTACAAAGAAACCGCCATGTAGAGAATTCAGCCTCAAACAAATCACCATGTAGAGAATACAACTACAAACAAATCGCCCTGTAGAAGGATCAGCTAGAAGAGGTCACCTTGTAGAGAGTTCAGCTACAAAGAAACCATCATGTAGAGAGTTCAGCTACAAAGAAATCACCTTGTAGAGAGTTCAGCTAGAAGAAGTCACCTTGTAAAGAGTTCAGCTACAAAGAAACCACTATGTAGAGAGTTTAACTGCAACAAATCACCAGTAGAGAGTACAGCTAGAAACACATCACCCTGGAGAGAGATCAGCTAGAAGAGGTCATCTTATAGTGAGTTCAGCTACAAAGAAACCACCACATAAAGAGGTCAGCTGCAAATAAATCACTTGTTGAGAGTTCAGCTACAAACAAATCCCCCTGTAGAGGGATCAGCTAGAAGAAGTCATCTTGTAGAGAGTTCAGCTACAAAGAAACCATCATATAGAGTTCAGCTACAAAGAAAGCACCCTGTAGAAAGATCAGCTAGAAGAAGTCACCTTGTAGAGTGTTCAGTTACAAAGAAACCATCATGTAGAGAGTTCAGCTGCAAACAAATCACCCTGTAGAGAGTTCAGCTACAAAAAGATCACCCTGTAGAGAGTTCAGCTAGAAGAAGTCACCTTGCAGAGAGTTCAGCTACAAAGAAACCATCATGTAAAGAGTTCAGCAGCAAACAAATCACCCTGTAGAGAGTTCAGCTACAAAAAGATCACACTGTAGAGAGTTCAGCTAGAAGAAGTCACCTTGTAGAGAGTTCAGCTACAAAGAAACCATCATATAAAGAGTTCAGCTACAAAGAAAGCACCCTGTAGAAAGATCAGCTAGAAGAAGTAACCTTGTAGAGTGTTCAGTTACAAAGAAACCATCATGTAGAGAGTTCAGCTGCAAACAAATCACCCTGTAGAGAGTTCAGCTACAAAAAGATCATCCTGTAGAGAGTTCAGCTAGAAGAAGTCACCTTGTAGAGAGTTCAGCTACAAAGAAACCATCATGTAAAGAGTTCAGCTGCAAACAAATCACCCTGTAGAGAGTTCAGCTACAAAAAGATCACCCTGTAGAGAGTTCAGCTACAAAAAGATCACCCTGTAGAGAGTTCAGCTAGAAGAAGTCACCTTGTAGAGAGTTCAGCTACAAAGAAACCATCATGTAAAGAGTTCAGCTGCAAACAAATCACCCTGTAGAGAGTTCAGCTACAAAAAGATCACCCTGTAGAGAGTTCAGCTACAAAAAGATCACCCTGTAGAGAGTTCAGCTAGAAGAAGTCACCTTGTAGAGAGTTCAGCTACAAAGAAACCATCATATAGAGAGTTCAGCTACAAAGAAAGCACCCTGTAGAAAGATCAGCTAGAAGAAGTCACCTTGTAGAGTGTTCAGTTACAAAGAAACCATCATGTAGAGAGTTCAGCTGCAAACAAATCACCCTGTAGAGAGTTCAGCTACAAAAAGATCACCCTGTACAGAGTTCAGCTAGAAGAAGTCACCTTGTAGAGAGTTCAGCTACAAAGAAACCATCATATAGAGAGTTCAGCTACAAAGAAAGCACCCTGTAGAAAGATCAGCTAGAAGAAGTCACCTTGTAGAGTGTTCAGTCACAAAGAAACCATCATGTAGAGAGTTCAGCTGCAAACAAATCACCCTGTAGAGAGTTCAGCTACAAAAAATCACCCTGTAGAGAGTTCAGCTAGAAGAAGTCACCTTGTAGAGAGTTCAGCTACAAAGAAACCATCGTGTAGAGAGTTCAGCTACAAAGAAACCACTATGTAGAGAGTTTAGCTGCAAACAAATCACCTGAAGAGAGTTCATCTAGAAACAAATCACCCTGTAGAGAGATCAGCTAGAAGAGGCCACCTTATAGATAGTTCAGCCACATTTCAAGTCACCCAGTAGAGAGATCAGCTGCAAAATAATATCCTGTGGGGAATAATGGGCATGTAATAAAGATATGTATATAATTTGTATAATTACTAATAAAATCAAAAATAATTGAAGTATTAAAAATCTTCTTTAAGTTCTTTTCTTCTTCCTGTGGTAAAGAAAAACACATGGGTTAAAAAAACCCCAAAGCCAGCCATTGGCCGGCTTTGCAGTATACAAACACAAAAAGAAGTGATATCTAATCAAAAACAGCCAAGCTGTAAAAAAAGGTGCGGCCCCCAAAAAGGCCATGGTGAAAAAAGATGTGAAATCCAAGGTGGCGGCCAAGAAATGGCTGTGATGGTAGGTTAATGGTAAAAATTTTAATAACGACAATTCAGGTGAATTTTGTGCCGCTTGGTCTTGGTACCAAATTCACCTGAATTGTCGTTATTAAAATTTTTACCATTAACCTACCATCACAGCCATTTCTTGGCCGCCACCTTGGATTTCACATCTTTTTTCACCATGGCCTTTTTGGGGGCCGCACCTTTTTTTACAGCTTGGCTGTTTTTGATTAGATTGTACTTCCTGGTCATCTGGCTCGGAGCAATTTTCTCTAGTACTCAAACCGCTGTGACTTTCGGTGATAAGGATATTAGTAAGTGTTTAACTAATCTATTTCTAGTCATAAAACGAACTAATAGGATTAGTTTGGCTAGTTTTAGCGATTTACAATGTCACGCACATGATCAATCGTGCTGTCTTAGTGGAGTCGTGTTTAAAAAGCTTCGTCATCAGACAATCAGTAAGTGTTTATACAATCTATTCCTAACCGTAGAACAAACTTGTAGGATTAGTTTGGCTGGTTTAGCGATTTACAGTATGTTGTTTATGTAACATTACTTAAATAAATTCTCCGCATAACTGTACTGTATTTGCCCAATTAGCTGCATAACTATACGGTATGACTCATACAGTACAGTTATGCAGTTGATTAGTACTGTATGGACAATACAATATGCAGCATTACTTTGATCCTCCCATGAAAAGTACAATATAGAGTGTTACAGTGTATGTATAGCTGTACTATCTCCAGGGTAATTTTATTCATGGCTAAACATTGTACAGGGTGACTTTTTTGCAGCTGAACTATCTGCAGGGTAACTTGTAATGTATTACTAACTGAACTCCCTACAGGGTCTCTACAGGGTGACTTGTTTGCATATAGCAGTATTTAGTACATCAGTAAACACCAAGGGAAATGATGTAATTGCGAGTGGATTGTAAGAGAGAAATTACACTCGGGTATGCCGTTATCTATGGCTAGCTCAGTGGGGATTGGACCATCATGGTAGCTGGTTAATCAAAAAAGCCATTAATTCAGTTTGTGGACTTTGCCATATTAAAGCACATTCTGTAGACTTATACAGCCATGCTGGCACTGGCTATTCACATTTTCTGCCATTCATACATAGCTGTAATGCCTCAAATACACTTTTCACTGACTTTACAAACCTTTATTCATACTCCATGGCTTGTGTGACCTCACATCTTTTGCTCACTGAAATACCCTTGGTGTTTACTATGGGAACTCTCTGTACTAACTCACTGCTTCTACACCATTGTCTAAAACACTTAGACACTTGTAATAGGCATCTTCGAGGATATAAAAACCATTGGTGATGTCAATAATTACCTTGGCTGTGCCTCAGTAATTATTGACATCACCTCAGGTTTTTAAATCCTTGAAGACACCTATTACGAGTGTCTAACTATTACTCAGTAATGTGGGTATGGTAAATATTCGGAAAACATGTGTAAATAATAGTACTAGTTTTCACATTAAATTTATGCTGTAGGATAGCAAAGATAACAGAACACTTGGCAAAATCCAACATGTGAGTATTAATCATTTCCCACAATCAATTGTGTCCTTACTTTTATACAATCAGCTGGCCAGTTGTAGCCTGGGATACATTCAGATGAAGCCTGGACAACTTGTCAACTTGGCTACATTGTGAATGCTGCTCGGGTGACTCCTTTGATCAGCTCATACACTGTGTTACATCATTATGTCAATAATATCAATAATTAGGTTGGTGACTAAGCTAAGAAGGAGGCCAAAACATCAGAGCATTGGCATTTAATCAAGTTATGTACTGATGGTTTAGTAGTGGCCACAAAACCTGCCCTAAGTAAACAGTGAGGCTTTGCAGCTAACATGTTGTGTGCCAACCTACTATTGTACATATCAACTATACTACAGGGGAATGTACTTGTAACTTTCATTAGAGCAATTAGTTTAAATTGTACTCTGCATGTGATGTAATCACAAATGACGGGAATGTTGCTTGTAAAGATATTGATTGTAATAAGGACATCTAATCCAAAACAGCCAAGCTGTAAAAAAAGTGTGCGGCCCTCAGAAAGGCTATGGTGAAAAAAGATGTGAAATCCAAGGTGGCGGCCAAGAAATGGCTGTGATGGTAGGTTAATGGTAAAAATTTTAATAATGACAATTCAAGTGAATTTTGTGCCAACACCAAGCGGCACAAAAATTCACCTGAATTGTCGTTATTAAAATTTTTACCATTAACCTACCATCACAGCCATTTCTTGGCCGCCACCTTGGATTTCATATCTTTTTTCATCATAGCCTTTCTGAGGGCCGCACACTTTTTTTACAGCTTGGCTGTTTTGGATTAGATTTCTTTTCTTTTTGTATTTGTATACCCCAAAACCGGCCTATGGCCAGCTTTGGGGCTTTTTTAACCTATTTTTTTTTCTTTACCACAGGAAGAAGAAAAGATGAAGTAGATGTACTTTAAATATTTTATCAGTAAATGTACAAATTATATATATAATACATTATATTGATTACAGAAATCTCCATGGTGGTTTCTTTGTAACTGAACACTCTACAAGGTGACTTCTTCTAGATGCTCTCTCTACAGGGTGAATTGTTTGTAGCTGAACGATCTACAAGGTAACTTCTTCTAGCTGATCTCTCTACAGGGTGATGTGTTTGTAGCTGAATTCTGTACAGGTGATTTGTTTGCAGCTGAGCTCTTTACAGAATGGTTTCTTTGTAGCTGAACTCTCTAAAAGGTAACTTCTTCTAACTGATCTTTCTACAGGGCAATTTGTTTCTGGCAGAATTTTCTACAGGGTGATTTCTTTGCAGCTGAACTCTCTACATGGTGGTATCTTTGTAGCTGAACTCTCTACAAGGTAATTTCTTCTAGCTGATCTCTCTACAGGGAGATTTGTTTGTAGCTGAACTATCTACAAGGTAACTTCTTCTAGCTGATCTCTCTACAGGGTGATTTGTTCGTAGCTGAATTCTGTACAGGTGATTTGTTTGCAGCTGAGCTCTTTACAAAATGGTTTCTTTGTAGCTGAACTCTCTACAAGTTAACTTCTTCTAGCTGATCTCTCTACAGGGTGATTTGTTTGCAGCTGAACTATCTACAAGATAAATTCTTCTAGCTGATCTCTCTACAGGGTGATTTGTTTATAGCTGAATTCTGTATAGGTAATTTGTTTGCAGCTGAGCTATTTACAGAATGGTTTCTTTGTAGCTGAACTCTCTACAAGGTAACTGCTTCTAGCTGATGTCTCTACAAGGTCACTAGTTTGTAGCTGAGCTCTCTACATGGTGGTTTCTTTGTAACTGAACTCTCTACAAGGTGACTTCTTCTAGCTGATCTTTCTACAGGGTGATTTGTTTGAAGCTGAACTCTCTACAAGGAAACTTCTTCTAGCTGATCTCTCTACAGGGAGATTTGCTTGTAGCTGAACTCTCTACAGGTGATTTGTTTGCAGCTGAACTCTCTACATGATGGTTTCTTTGTAGCTGAACTCTCTGCAAGGTAACTTCCTCTATTGATCTCTCTACAGGGCGATTTGTTTATAGCTGAACTCTCTACATGGTGGTTTCTTGGTAGCTGAACTCTACAAGGTGATTTCTTCTAGCTGAACTATCTCTTTCCATAGTTGCATGAACTCCCTACAAGGTGACTTCTTCTAGCTGATCTTTCTACAGGGTGATTTGTTTGAAGCTGAACTCTCTACAAGGTAACTTCTTCTAGCTGATCTCTCTACAGGATGACTTGTGTGTAGATAATCTCTATGCAGGTTTCTTGTTTCTAGCTGATACCTTGAATTCTCTTCAGGGTGACTGCTCTATTAGGATGACTGCTCTATTAGAGTATCCCGATCTCGCACTTGTTGCACCAAGTTGGATTTCGTGTTATAACTCCGTGGCTTTAAGTCTGATACTTCTACACCATTGATGAGCCTTTCTAAGATGATTACTCCATCTGTACAACGATTTTCAAAGCATTACCCCAAACGGTTTATCTGGTAGGCGTGGCAAGCAGTCGTTTTTTTATTAGCTAATCTCGATTGCGTAATTGTTACACACTGTTGGTTTTTTCGTTGTATCTTCCTGGTTTTTAGCTCAATTTCTTTCAAACCACAAAAGATTTGAGGTTCAATAGTTAACCTATTCACCCACTGATTTTCAGCTCTTTCCCATACGCGGTTTACCCTGTAGGCGTGACAACATATTGGTGTTATTTTTCGTGAATAATCGCTCATAACTCTTTGCCTGTTTATCGTATTCCAGCCAAAGTTGGTACCGAGATGCGCCTTTATACCCCCATTCTGTGTGCCAAATTTCAAGGAAATCGGATATGGCGTTCGCGTTTTATAGCAGTTTTTGTAAGTATGCGACAAGAGGAAGAAAAATAAGAAGGAAAAAAAAATGAAGAAACTAAGTCAATTTTTGAAGTCGCATATCTCGGGAACGCGTGAAGCGATTTCGCTCAAATTTGGAATGTGGAGTGCTGAAGTTGGAGGGCATGTCCACAGCAAAAATCGTCTTGTTTTATCAAGGAAGCACAGAGCTACGGAGGTGCGAAAATTGCGTTTTCTTTCTTCCTGTCAATATACTCAAGGGTGTTATGCGCCGGCTTCTTGGGCCGCACGACACACTACCGTGTGTCTTGATCTGGATACAAGTCCAGAACAATGTGTTTTATGAGCAAAACATGATGGAAACAAAAACAAGAACTGCAAGACAGATCAATGGAATTCTAGTTTCTGATGTGACATAAATAGATATTTGTAATTGGTGTACTGGTATGAAACAAACATTTCTAAACTACTTGTGCAGTAGTGAACATGATGACACTCTACTGGTTTTTTAGAGTTTCGGCATGACTGCTCTTTTTGCATATCTCAATCTACCTATGTGCAGTCTTTAAGCATGTGAGACAGTAAACTCAATGGGCTTAGATTAGCGATTTCCAACCTACCAATTTTTCACACATATTTTTGCTACTTAAATTATACACCTTCAATAAACGTTTCACAAGCTGCCGTTCCAGCAAATGGTAGCCAATGCTTCGTACTTTGTAATGCACTTTACTGGATTAAAATCCATGCGGTATTTATTGAAATACAGCAAATCAAAGTTTGAGAAATAAAAATCCCCATAGGGAGCCCATACAAATAATTGCGTACGTAATTCTAATTGGAAGAACATGGCACCTGTGATAGCCCAAGTTTCCGAGTGTTTCCGCGTGAATCTGCTGCTGATGAGGACGAAGAAAGTGGTTCTGGGCAAACTGTATATGCTGATTTCGATTTTGCCATCTGTTTTTTGATTGGAGGACGACTAATGTTGGATTACGATGGAAATATGGCCCTTTTAAAGGTAAATCATCATCTAGCACTGCTCAGAATTCAGCATTACAATCACCCTGGGCTTCAAGGCATCCCCCTGCATTGATGCTAGTATAGGTTGAAGGTGATCAGTTTGTTGTCTTGCGCGGAATTGCAAAATAAGGTTCAAGGTTGAGCATAATCTTTTCAAAAGTGGAGACTGGCATGTGATACCAACCTTACATGGCTTCACACTTACCTGTTGTTATATTCTGGTGTATTTACTGCTGTTTTGATCCATTTTATAGCAGCTTCAGTGATTGTAGTTTTGATCAGAAACTATTTATAATTTCTCTTTGTAGTATAGTGATGTCATTGTGTTATATAATAATTATCATCCTTAGTGCTTACAATGTGACAAATAAAGCTGAGCAGTGTCCAAACAGATCTATTTTAAAAATAATGTTGCTTTTATATTGTGTTATGAGCCTTATCCGAAATTACGTCACAAACATAAAATGGCTGCTGTAGTGTGGGGACATTCGTAAAATTTGTATGGGCGACTATGGGAAGAAAATTTTTGAACGGCGATATCTCAGCCAAGACGGAAGATATCGAGCTCTAACCAGCAGGTATGGTTATAAATTTGCTGAAAGAATAGGAATCTAGCGTTGTTTTGAAAATCAACCGAAAATCGCTTTTACGCACTTATTGTAATGTCTTATAGCCATACCTACTAGTTAGAGTTCAATATCTTCCTTCATGGCTGAGATATTGCCGTTCAAAAATTTTCTTCCCGTAGTCGCCCATACAAATTTTACGAATGTCCCCACACTACAGTGGCCATTTTTATGTCTGTGACGTAATTTCGGATAAAGCTCATTTGATTGTCATGTTTCCGAAGTATGTGTTAATTGTGACTTGTGATGCCAGTACTTGCCATGTTATAAAATATTACTAATTTTTCTAGTTAGTTATCCCTGAAAATGCATTAGGTACCGGTGTATACTTAGTATTACACAATACACACAGTTTTATCTGTGAACCACTTGCTTTATTCATGTAATATTCTGAATGGTCAGTCTACAAAGAAGTGGTCACTTTTGAGAGGTTTTACTTAGTTCATATGCTGTTCTTCATAAAATAGATATGTGGTGAAAATTTCATGTCGTTATTAGTTTCCTATCTAGATTTATGACTCTTTGAATATTGTGTTTGGTGCTATGCAATATACATAAAAAGCATTGAAAATGCTGTACACAAAAATCATCACACCGTCAACTTCTTTTCCTTATATCTTTTGATAGGAACCACTGATTGAGGTGGGGTTTGCACTAAAATGACCCTGAAACAACGCACAATATTTATCATACCAATGAATGTATGGAATGTTAATTATTTAATTTATTTGGAAATCTCTACTTAGATTACACACAATGTAGTTAATTATGCTTACTCACATCCAACAGTGCAGTAACCCATGTGACCCATGTAATATAGCCTGTTCTTTCATGGTCAAGAGCATGAATTAACTCTAAATTTTCTTCATCAGTATTCTGGAAAGAAAAACATTCTGGTACAAATTTGCTGCATTAATGCAGTGCAATATATACCTTTGGCTTTAGGGCACTGAATAGTATTAATAATTTAGGATGGCTCACTGATATCTTTTCTGCAGAAAGTAACATTACCATAAATTAAAGTTATGAAAATACTGTATGTATGTATGTATGTATGTACGTATGCATGCATGTATGTATGTATGTATGTATGTATGTATGTATGTATGTATGTATGTATGTATGTACGTATGTATGTGTGTATGTATGTGTGTATGTATGTATGTATGTATGTACGTATGTACGTACGTACGTATGTATGTATGTATGTATGTATGTATGTATGTATGTATGTATGTATGTATGTATGTATGTATGTATGTATGTCTGTGTGTGTGTGTGTGTGTCTGTATGTGTATGCATGCATGTGTGCATCTCATTCTCCACTACCACATAGGTAGGTGTTGATTGGTGGTAGTAAGTCATGGCTTCAATAGATTAATTTCGTTAGTGTGATCATGACTGAATAGTCCAGTTGCATGTAAGGGAAAGTATTTTAATTGATCTTTTAATTGTGTTTGCGCAACCACTGGATTCTGTGGTTAGGCATAAAAATGTACAGAAACCATTAGGAAACAGACGACCATGGACACAAAATCTATTGTCACCGTGAAACTAAAGGAGGTATCCGAGTTTTTTAAGCAGCACTAGAAACTACATTGATTCTACGCCCGGTGATGTTTGTCTGCTGTATATACGCTAAGCCAATAGTGAGTTATGAGTCAGTAAAGCATGGAATTAATGACAAAAATGTTTTTCGGAGACAAAATACACAGGCAGCTGCTTGTTTTCGTTGTCTACCAGAGGTGCAGTACAAGGACAAGTGTTACAATCACCTGGACGATGTATCAAGGCTTGCTGAATGTGCTATTAACTTAGTTGGCTGTTATGTCGAATCAGCGTTTTCCTGCAAAGCGATTCACTACAAAACTTATTGTTAAGATTTGTTGGCGTTCTTGAACGATTTTCTAACTCTGAACTTATGAATATCAGCTGTAAAAAGCTTTGTCTGGTAACTTTTCTAACTTCACGGCCCTATAACTCAGGCGTCTTTCATCCTATTTGCAGCGGAAAACCACCAAACGACAGAGAAATCAATGTAGATTCTTTCCATGTACAGAAAATTAGAACATACCGTATACTTTGTAAGTAACGGAAGTTTTACTGTAGGTTATCATAATTTTCCCAATGGCTTCAATACATTTTTATGGGCATCCACAGCATCCAGTGGTTGCACAATGAGCAATTAATGCTAATTACATTCCTAAGATCTTACATACAACTGGACTATTGATTGCAGAAGCATTTCTTGTACTGCTCTTCATTTGCAATGCTATAATGGACAAAACATAGCGGAAACTGAAGCAGAAAGGCCCTTAACTTTTCAGTAATTGATTGCTGGAGCACACATTCAATTGTAACTTTTGTAGTGATTGAATTAATTGTAGGGGTGCTGCTCATGCTGTTCTTCGTTTTTAACTCGGTATAATGGATTGAACATAGCTAAAAATGAAACAGAATGGACACTCGCATTTTAATAATTAATAGTCAGGAGGTGAACTCATCACTTTATAATGTATCACATTTTAGGCTATTAACCTGTAATATACTTGAGAGAGCATAGCAAATCAATGATGGAAAATGAGATTTGCAATGCTTGAGGTCTTTTCTGCTAGCAGGTTTTTAACCATTTAAGAACCTGCTAGCAGGTCTTTTAGTAGATTTTAAAGACCTTATAAAGATCAAAGAATTCTATGCATACCATTTTCTAAGAAATTTTATTTAGGGATCATAGAAATAAAAAAGTTATGGTTGTCATCTGCACCTGTAGCTACACTAGTGGACATTTCATCCCTATGGGTATACTATTATTGACAGGCCGTATATGACTAAAGGAGGAATTAAACGACCACTAGTGTAACTGCAGGTGTAAGTAGCGGGATGAACATAACTGGAAACTAAGCATAATGACCTTTTTGTGTAAATAGCATCAAAACTAGGGCTGAGCAATACTGGCATTTTAGTATCATGATCGATAATTCACAATAGTGAATACTCCATCATACAGTAGTTCAATCACATATCAAGACACACGGTAGTGTGTCGTGCGGCCCAAGAAGCCGGCGCGCCACACCCGTGAGTATATTGACAGGAAGAACGAAAACGTCGTTTTCACACATTTGTATCTCGGTGATCACTTATCTGATTGGAACCAAATTTGCTACACAGTTGCCCGCCAGCCAACGGAGTCTACATTCCAAATTTGAAGGAAATCGCTCCAGCCATTTCCGAGATACGAGCTGCCAAAGTTTCGTTTTTTTTTCTTCGTTTTTTTTTCTTCTTCTTCGTCTTTTTGCACACTTGCAAAAATTGCTATAACAAGCAAACGCGTACTCCGATCGCCTTGAAATTTGGCACACAGAAGGGGAGTCCAACGGCGAATCCTAGCATCAAATTTGGTACAAATCCGATGAATGGTTCAGGAGTTATGACCGATTATTCGCGTAAAACAAGATCGATTTGTTGTCACGCCTACAGGGTAAACCGCTTCATGGAATGAGTTCAAAATTGCTATGTAGATGGAGTAACCATCGTAGGAGTGCCTTTTGGTGGTTTGAAAGGAATCGAGATAAAGACCACGGAGATATGACACAAAATCCAACCTGTGTCACAATTACGCAATCGATTTTTATGAATTAAAAAGTATTAGTTTTCACGCCTACTAGGCAAACCGCTTAGAGCAATGAGCTGAAAATCGGTGTATAGCTGGAATAATCTTCATAGAAAGTCCTTGCAGTAGTACAGAAGAATCGGATTACAAACCACTGAGTTATGATTCGAAAGCCAACTCCGTGTAGCAAATGCGAGATCGAGATATTCTAATAGAACAGTCACCCTAATAGAGCATTCGGCTAATTTATTTACTCCATTATAGAATTTTATTACATCACAAGTTATTCTGTAGGGAGTTCAGCTGCAAACAGTTAATCTTATAGACAGTTCAGCAAGAAGACAGTCACCAAGTGGAGAGTTAAGCAAATATATCACTATAGAGATTCAGAACACTACAAGTCACACTGAAGAAAGTTCAGCTATAAACAAGTCATGCACTGTGTAGAGAATTCAGCTACAATTAAGTCACTCTCTAGAGAATTCAGTTACACAGAATTCAGCTACACACAAGTCACTGTGGAGAGAGTTCAGCTACAAACAAATTACCCTTTAGAGTGATCAGCTACAAACAAAACACTTTGCAGGGTGTTCAGCTGCAACAAATCAACCTTTAGAGCGATCAGCAATGAACAAATCAACACAAATCTACCTGTAGAGAGATAAGCTAGAAACAAATCACCCTGTAGAGAGTTCAGCTACAAAAAATCACCCTGTAGAGACATCAACTAGAAACTAGACACAATGTAAGGAGTTCAGCTACAAGCAATCACCCTGTAGAGAGTTCAGCTAAAACAAATCAACCTGCAGAGAGATCAGCTACAAACAAATCACCCTATAGAGAGTTCAGCTACAAACAGATTACCTGTAGAGAGATCGGCTACAAACAAATCAACCTGCAGAGAGATCAGCTACACACAAATCAACTTGTAGAGAGATCAGCTACAAACAAATCACCCTGTAGGGAGATCAGCTAGAAACTACACACAATGTAAGGAGTTCAGCTACAAACAAATCACCCTGTAGAGAGTTCAGCTAAAACAAATCAACCTGCAGAGAGATCAGTTACACACAATTCAACTTGTAGAGAGATCAGCTACAAACAAATCACCCTGTAGAGAGATCAGCTAGAAACTAGACACAATGTAAGGAGTTCAGCTACAAGCAAATCACCGTGTAGAGAGTTCAGCTACAAACAAACCAACCTGTAGAGCGATCAGCTAGAAACAAATTACCCTGAAGAGAGGTCAGCTACAAAAAAACACCTTGTACAGAAATCAACTACAAACAAAACACTTTGCAGAGAGTTCAGCTACAAACAAATCAACCTTTAGAGATATCAGCTAGAAACAAATCACCCTGAAGAGAGGTCAGCTACAAAAAATCACCTTGTAGAGAAATCAACTACAAACAAAACACTTTGCAGAGAGTTCAGCTACAAACAAATCAACTTTTAGAGCGATCAGCAACAAACAAATCTCCCTGTAGAGAGATCAGCTAGAAACAAATCACCCTGAAGAGAGGTCAGCTACAAACAAAACACTATGCAGAGAATTCAGCTACAAACAAATCAGCTTGTAGAGAGATCAGTTACACACAAATCAACCTGTAGAGAGATAAGCTAGAAACAAATCACCCTGTAGAGAGTTCAGCTACAAGCAAAACACCCTGTAGAGAGTTCAGCAACAAAGAAACCACCATGTAGAGAGTTCAGCTGCAAAGAAATCACCTTATAGAGTTCAGCTACAAACAAATCACCCTGTAGAGAGATCAGCTAGAAACTAGACACAATGTAAGGAGTTCAGCTACAAGCAAATCACCCTTTAGTGAGTTTAGCTACAAACAAATCAACCTGCAGTGAGATCACCTACAAAAAAGCACCTTGTAGAGAGTTCAGCTACAAACAAATTACCCTGTAGAGAGATCGGCTACAAACAAATCAACCTGTAGAAAGATCAGCTACACACAAATCAACTTGTAGAGAGATCAGCTACAAACAAATCACCCTGTAGAGAGATCAGCTAGAAACTACACACAATGTAAGGAGTTCAGCTACAAGTAAATCACCCTGTAGAGAGTTCAGCTAAAACAAATCAACCTGCAGAGAGATCAGCTACAAATAAATCACTTTATAGACAGTTCAGCTACAAACAAATTACCTTGTAGAGAGACCGGCTGCAAATTAATCAACCTGCAGAGAGATCAGCTACACACAAATCAACTTGTAGAGAGATCAGCTACAAACAAATCACCGTGTAGAGAGATCAGCTAGAAACTAGATACAATGCAACTACAAGCAAAATCACCCTTTAGTGAGTTCAGCTACAAACAAATCAACCTGCAGTGAGATCACCCACAAAAACACACTTGTACAGAGTTCAGTTACAAACAAATTACCCTGTAGAGAGATCAGGTAGAAGAATTCACCTTGTAGAGAGTTCAGCAACAAAGAAACCACCATGTAGAGAGTTCAGCTGCAAACAAATCACCCAGTAGAAAGATCAGCTAGAAGAAGTTACCTTGTAGAGAGTTCAGTTACAAAGAAACCATCATATAGAGAGTTCAGCTACAAAGAAATTACCCCGTACAGAGTTCAGCTATAAGAAGTCACCTTGTAAAGAGTTCAGCTACAAAGAAACCATCATGTACAGAGTTCAGCTACAAAGAAACCACCTCTACAGAATTCAACTACAAACAAATCACCCTGTATAGAGATCAGCTAGAAGAAGTTACCTTGTAGGTAGTTCAGCTGCAACAATTCACCCTGTAGAAAGATCAGCTAGAAGAAGTCATCTTGTAGAGTGTTCAGTTACAAAGAAACCATCATGTAGAGAGTTCAGCTGCAAACAAATCACTCTGTAGAAAGTTCAGCTACAAAGAAACCGCCATGTAGAGAGTTCAGCCTCATACAAACCACCTTGTAGAGGATTCAACTACAACAAATCACTCTGTAGAGAAGAAGTTACCTTGTAGAGAGTTCAGCTACAAAGAAACCATCATGTAGGGAGTTCAGCTACAAAGAAACCACCGTGTAGAGAGTTTAGCTGCAAACAAATTACCTGTAGAGAGTTCAGCTAGAAACAAATCACCCCGTAGAGAGATCAGCTGGACGAAGTCACCTTGTAGAGAGTTCAGCTACAAAGAAACCATCGTGTAGACAGTTCAGCTGCAAACAAATCACCCTGCAGAGAGTTTAGCTACAAAAAAATCACCCTGTAGAGAGTTCAGCTAGACAAAGTCACCTTATAGAGAGTTCAGCTATAAAGAAACCATCATGTAGAGAGTTCGGCTACAAAGACACCACCATGTAGAGAGTTTAGCTGCAAACAAATCACCTGTAGAGAGTTCAGCTAGAAACAAAATACCCTGTAGAGAGACTAGCTAGAAGAGGTTACCTTGTAGAGAGTTCAGCTACAAAGAAACCATCCTGTATATAGTTCAGCTACATTTCAAGTCACCCAGTAGAGAGATCAGCTGCAAAAAAATATCCTGTGGGGCATAATGGGCATGTAATAAATATATGTATATAATTTGTATAATTACTAATATAATCAAAAATAATTGAAGTACTAAAATTCTTCTTTAAGTTCTTTTCTCCTTCCTGTAGTAAAGAAAAAAACACATGGGTTAAAGAAGCCCCAAAGCCAGCCATAGGCCGGCTTTGCAGTATACAAATACAAAAAGAAGTGATATCTAATCAAAAACAGCCAAGCTGTAAAAAAAGGTGCGGCCCCCAAAAAGGCCATGGTGAAAAAAGATGTGAAATCCAAGGTGGCGGCCAAGAAATGGCTGTGATGGTAGGTTAATGGTTACATTTTAATAACAACAATTCAGGTGAATTTGGTGCCAAGATCAAGCGGCACAAAATTCTCCTGAATTGTCGTTATTAAAATGTAACCATTAACCTACCATCACAGCCATTTCTTGGCCGCCACCTTGGATTTCACATCTTTTTTCACCATGGCCTTTTTGGGGGCCGCACCTTTTTTTACAGCTTGGCTGTTTTTGATTAGATATATTTTATTGTTCAGTATTCCTACAGGAAGTCTTTTTATAGGTGCTACAGTAACAGTTATTGTAACATACGTGTATGCTTTGAGGTTATTTAATGATGTTCACACCTCTCTGCAGGTGCATGTAGTTTATGGGTGGGCTTAAACTGTTACAAGGATTTCTAGACAAGTATTGACCTAACTTGCGTAACAAAATTAATGGCTTTTGTACAGACATAATAATACTATCACAATAGTTATCAAAATATTGCAATATTGATAATTTCAAAATATCACAATTTATTGCTAAAATAATAATATCGCTTAGTCCTAATTAAAACAGCTGTGGGATGGCATCAAAACGGCAGGCATTGAAATAGCAGTGGAATGGAATCAAAACAGCATGTAAATAGACAATGACAGCTGACTGAAATAAAAGTATAGTGCTATACATCAAAGTATACAGTACAATACCAACCTTCTCCAAGAACATCTAGTAACTTCCAAGCTTTAATTAACTCAGCTCTTTGTCCGCTCCGTTCCTTTTTGACATGCTTTTTATTTCTTTCCCTGTATAATGTGCAGCATCAGGTAATTAATACATTAACAATCACAAGAACGGTGCGTTTTAAGAATAAAATAGCATGCAAAACATTCTATCAATAACATTCTCAAATAGCATAACATTTTATCAAATATTTCCTTAATCTTTTTTTTAGATATTTGCAAATGTTTATTTCTCTTATAACAATATTTTGAATATGCTTGTAGCATGCTCATATCTCACTAATTCATTGTTCACACATCATACGCATTTACAAAGAGCATTATATGCAACCAAGTCTGGGAAAACCGGTCTTATCGCCTATTTAAAAGTATTGAGAAATGCCGGTTTTAAGTATTTAGTGTGTTGCAGCTCGCCAATGGTCAAAGCTGTGTGTACCAAATTTTCACACGTTTTATACCAATTCCTTACGTTCCAGAGCATCTACTGTGCAAGTAGCCAACAACTAAGTTTTCCGCCATTTTAGAACCGTGGTTGACTGTATCAGGCAAGCTCCAAAAGGGGAGGGAGGCGGGGGCCCGGAAGGAGGACAAGCGGCTGTTCAAAAATCTGAAAGGGAAGGCGTAGGGATGAAATTAGGCCAAGTTATTGGCTATTCAGGTCTCAAAACTAGCTAAAATGAAAGGAAATTCACAGCAGAGGTATTTATTTAACATCACGGAGCTGTATAGCTACATAAAGCCATCCCCAGGCTGACCAGAGCTCCATTAAGGCCCCACACCGCATCGCCACTAGGCTTGGGAAAAGCAGCCAGCAAAACCAGACCACTCAAGTCTAGCTGATTTTGATTGCAAAATTAGATAGTTTAGTCATGTAGCTTTGTGTTCTGGGTGAAAAATTGAATCTGCTGACATGGGTGATAACACTGGTTTTCCCAGACTGGGTCACATATATCCATTAATCCATGTGTGTTCATTCCTTACACTATCTGTAACACTAATTTTTAACTTACATAACAACATTTTGCTTTTCAAAATTTGATTAGCACAAAGTATAATACATTATACATACATTTCAAACACACTTACATACCAATAAATATTTGCAATGACTGCCAGCAAAAGGGCAGTTAAAATAAATACACCAAGAAACAAAAAGGATCCTAGAGAAAGATAAGAGGCATGTTACTTTGATCAGTAAATCTGACAACTGAATATTATATGCATAACAATGAAAGTAATGTGAGTATAAAGACTTTTATCTGTATCCAACTAACTACAAAGGGCACAGATTATACATCATTTAATCCAGAACAGCCAGATATTCTATTCATCCTAACTATCAGTTATTCCCAACATTGTAATTTCAGTGGATGTACAACTTACATTGCAATTAAAGTATACCTTATATTGGTAGGCCTTCTTTGGAAGGATTTGATTGTATATACATAATGAAATTGCCACATAGAACAGTTTACATGACAGCAGGTCTATATCAAGTAGTTATAGAACAAGACGTGAGCTGACCTGGGAAATACAGAACACAGAGTGTGTGATGAGACACTAAAAGCAAAACTACCACAAAACACAGCACTCTGTTTTGCTTTATGCTATATTTGTGTCTCATCCACTCTTTTGCATACCTAAGAAAGTATAGCTAGTGCATTACTACAATTAAAAACTATAGCTAATGTGTTTCTACAATTAGCATGCTGATTGGTGTCGCAACATCCTGGGCAGTGGGTACTTGGCAGATCCGAACAGTGCACACTCCCTGGGTGCAATCACCACTTACCATGGATTTTGTATATGTGCATACATACAAAATACACATTACTATATAATATTTTCTTAGCTATACACACCACCCTACCACTACACCTAGCTCTATTGCCTACTATTGCCCTAATTCTAACCACAATAACATTTCCATAAATCCATAAAGTGTATGCACAAACAAACACTCATGCAAATATCTAGTACATAACATTGTCCAAATGCCATAAAGTGTACATAACAACACAAAACAAATAAACACTCATACAAAGATCTACACACAAACATTTTGGGGAAAAGGCAACTGAGGAAATCATTGGAGTAGGGAATAATAACTTTTACACAAGCAGCAGATAGGCATTGTGGATATGGCACAATACATAACTGGATTAACAGTTGAACTTGAAGCAAATAGGTCTTCCAATAAAGTAGTACAAGATTGCATGCATAGCAACACAACATGATGGCTGCTGCAACCACTAAATATCATAAAAGTTAAATTTAGCACGATTGATTGTTGTAGCACAGTTGCTTGAACATGATAATGCAGTAGATTTAAGCTTCAGCCTCTTGGTTGTTGTAATAGGGCGACTCCTTATTTAGGTGTATTGCTCTGCTCTTTAAGCCTTTGGTGAAGCTAGTGTACCTAACTGAATCATTAAGGGCATGGTAATGATACTGTGTTTTATTTGTTTATTAGACAACTATCCCTCTAGGGACCTGCAAGGAGGCTAACAGTAAGCCTGTGAAGCAGGGAGTCAGAAACCTTTAACTGAAAACTATGCTGAATACAGAAAAAATCCCAGGCCAGGCAGTGACTTGATCCACAAACAGCTTGCAGTCTAGGCAAGTGCTTGTGTGGAGTCACACAACCTGGGATCCAGGATCTCCTCTGCATTCAGCCGGTACTTAAACACCTTGACTTCTTGTTTTTTCATTAATTATTAGACAACTATTTTCTCTAGTTAAACATTTAACCAACTGTTATATTTGCAACTAACCAATTGTTATATATATTATTTGCAAATATCATAAATCTCTTTCACAGCAGCATAAACACTTCAAATAATTATTTGGTTTCTGTACTTGCAATGTGTAGGCATGAAAAATCAATACTTAAACATGTTTTTCCTTGTATGAATAAAATGAAAATAAATATGATCGAATGTTCATAAAGGACACTACAAGGCAGAGGTTTGGTCTGGACTCCTAAATTACCATGAATATGTTATGTTGGTCAACGAGGCACAAAACAGAGATCGTAGGATGCATTGCTTATCCTCTAGTTTTTTAACTGTGGCAGGCAGGGAGGTAGCAGACACGCAGGTAGGTAGACAGGCAGGCAGGCAGGCAAGCAGGCAGGTAGGTAGGTAGGTAGGTAGGTAGGTAGGTAGGTAGGTAGGCAGACACGCAGGCAGGCAGGCAGGCAGGCAGGCAGGCAGGCAGGCAGGCAGGCAGGCAGGCAGGCAGGCAGGCAGGCAGGCAGGCAGGCAGGCAGGCAGGCAGGCAGGCAGGCAGGCAGGCAGGCAGGCAGGCAGGCAGGCAGGCAGGCAGGCAGGCAGGCAGGCAGGCAGGCAGGCAGGCAGGCAGGCAGGCAGGCAGGCAGGCAGGCAGGTAGGCAGGCAGGCAGGAAGGCAGGCAGACAGACAGGCAGGCAGGCAGGCAGGCAGGCAGGAGGGCAGGCAGGCAGGAGGGCAGTAAGGCAGGCAGGCAGGCAGACACGCACGCAGGCACGCACGTAGACAGGCAGGCAGACACGCAGGCAGGCAGGTAAGTAGGCAGGCAGGCGGGTGGGCAGGAAGGCAGGCAATAACACTCTGAAGAATGCTTTTGGTCAGCTCTACTTGTTAGGTAATTATTGTGATAAGATAACTTCACGTGATCTATTGTGTTTTGTTATAGTTTCCTTCCATATCATAAAAGTCAATGACTTTTCACACATGTGCACCATATATATTATATGATGATGATAGGAGTGTACCATTGGTAATTGTCTATGCATAGTTAGTGAGTTATATCATACAGTACAGTAGTACTGTATATTAGGGATCACGCAGTTTTGCCCAAAATTATCACCCTAAAACCGGCCTCAAATTTCCTTCATAACAGCTTGGCAATATTGGTTAGGCATAGCCAAGCCCAAAAATGCCTTCAGAGTGACCCCAAACCCTTCCAATAAGTTTCCACAGAATTTTAAAAAATTTCTATTCAACAAAATTATTTTTATTTTAACTAACTAACTATCTAACTGATGCCTTCAGCCAAGAATAACTCGTCAATGGATACGGCTTCGGGCTTGATTTTTTCATTGTTCGACATCGCTTTGTCCCCAGACATGCCTTTTCGCCAACACAGTACGTACAATGCATGTATCATGGACTTACCTTTGTCCTCTTTTGTTTGTGTTCCAGTTCTTTTCACAGACAACGCAAAGTGTTGATTTGCAATAGCATGGTATGGCTTCCCTCAGGCTGTGTCATGCTTTTCGCCCGCATTTTCCGTAGCGACTGGATTCATTGCAGAGACATTTTCTTCTACTGTTCTTCATTTGTAACGCTGTGTAATGAGCGGAACATAGTTACAAACGAAGCATAATGGCCACCTCACTTTTTAGTGTATAATTGATTATTGGGGTGCACGTTCAGATGTATAATTATTTTATGGAATGCCTGGCGCCATTGTTTCTTTTAAGGTGGTACACATGGATTCAGTAGTCATAATTGTGTTATTAAAAAAGTAAACAAACAAGTAGAAGGAAAATTAGGAATTTTAAGCTGGGTTAGAGATCAAAGAACAAAAAAGCAGGGAAACAAGGGAACAGCTAAAAAGTTGTGAAACAAGGGAGGTTGCCTATACCTGCAGATATACTAGTGGACATCTAATTCCTTGACTGAGTAGGGATTAGATGTCCACTAGTATATTTGCAGGTATAGGCAACCTCCCTTGTTTCACAACTTTTTAGCTGTTCCGTTGTTTCCCTGTTTTTTGTTCCCTAATGCAGCTTAAAATTCTTAATTTTTCCTTCTACTTGTATATACAACATTGTTATGCGGAAATATGTAAAATTACAAGAGACATACATACATATATGTATGATTATAACCTTGCGTGGGAGGATCAAAGCAAAAAATGTATGTCATACAGAACGCAATAGTTCTATACTGGGAAGTTATAGAATACTTTGATAGACCACAGCTCTGTATCAGGTAGTTATTGGACTGGACTTGACACACGTGTGCCAAGGCCTATGTGCCTGCTTTGAGTGAACAATTACCCATTCTGGCTAGTACAACCAATCAATAAGCCAATAGTTCACACGCAATGCTGGTTGACCAATCAACCCAACCAGTAGGACAAGCACCACTGGATTCAATTTGTAGACATACGTACTTGGACGATTTTGATGATGGTTAGCTACAGTGAACATTCTTACTACATTTTGTTCACATAAATAGATGAGTCTGAGGAATATCATAGAAATATGTTTATTAAATACCACAATCAAAATTTTTTAGCAATTAGGAAGATGCACTAGACTCATCTAAGTCCAGAACAAGAACGATGCAGGTACAACACCCTATTCAGGCTATTCTACTACTCTGTGAGTTTCTATTTGTTTCGTGTACCTTGTGAATATCTAAAGTTGATGGTTCTCTATAACAGTTAAAAGGCTCATCAAATATAGCACTCAAAGAGTGGTCTCAAGATAGTATAGGCGAATATCTGTCTCTCGCCCATTCTTTTCGTGCTATATTTGATGTATAGCACTCACGGCAGTACTTTAACTCTTACATATAGAACTGTGTTGCATTTGTAGCTATATAATATGGAACCGATATTTGATGTTGGTAGAAAAGTTCTGAGGCATATGCAGAGAAGTCAAATTTTATACTTTAGAATGAATTAAATAGACATGCATTAATATGAAAATATACCAATATTGTGATAACCAATCAAGACACACAGTATTGTGTCATGCGGATAAGAAAAACAGCACGCCACACTGTGGGTATATTGACAGGAAGAAAGAAAATGGAATTTTCATGCATGCATAGCATCATGGCTGTTTCTTTAAAGCAGACCATTTTTGCATTAGAGCTGTCCACCAGGTAGGGTAGACCACACAGAAGATTTGAATTGAGAGATATGGACGTTCAAAATTTCAATTTATTTTCGTTTTTTTCTTCTTAAACTGTAGGGACCTACTGGAAATTTGAATTTTTATTATTAACAATTAACAGTGACCAGCACTGAAGGTCTGACAGCAACATGTGCTGCAGCCTTAGGATTACCTAACTTAATTCAAGGACTTAGACTTATTGACTTCACTCAGTGACTGACTTAATGAATTCTTTTACAAAAATTGTTATACAAACATGTAACTCAATTGCCGCAAAATTCAGTGCAAATGAAGAGTGTATAAAGGTGAATTAATGTTCTAAGTTTGCTATGAATCTGATAATTATCCATAGAGTAATCGCATTAAAAATCTAACTTTGCTCACTGCAACAAGATAAACCAAGCATGAGAAATTGATGTGTACATAGGCTGATCATTGTAGCAGTGCCTTTGATGGTTTGAGAAACAATGAAGTTACAGCTATAGAGTCATAAAATAAAAACTAATCAAATGTAACATCACTAGATCAAGATACTCTAATAGAGCAGTCACTGTGGGGTAAAAAAGGTGTACTGAAAAATCTACCAGTGTTCAAACCAGGGACCTCCATACCTAATGCCCACATCCTTAACCACTGAACCACTGCTATCTTGATTGTTTACCTCGCTTCATTTCTATTTTACAAATGAATATATTCTAGTTTAAATGCTTATTGGTAAAATTTCATATGTATACCAATGGTAAAATTTCATATGTATACCAATGGAAATTTTGGAACATTCTATGTGTATTCTATTCGAAGTGTGTGCTCTATTCAAGTACTACAATAATATTAAATAAACATGCAATACAATACATTTATAAGTCTGTTTTCAGTAATCATCATTGTGTCTGTATAGATAAGAAGAAATGTGAGTAAAAACAAACTCCAATCCACACAAAAATATCCAAGCTGTGAAAAATGGTGTGGCCTTTATAAAGTTGGGTGAAAAAAGTTGTGAAATCAAAGCAAGAAATGGCTGCAATGATGTTAATGAATATAAATTTTAATAATGGCTGTAGCTATTAAACGGTATGGTAGTACCGTTTAAGTAGGGATCTCCCAAAATTTTGCACACTGCCCAAAATTCCGTCTTTGAAAATCATCCTACGGAAATCTTACGAGACGAAAATCACTTTTACAGAATAGTACTAGTCCATATAATGTATAATACAGCACTAATTGTAACAAAACACTTACAAGTGGCCGGATAAGGAATTTTTAAAAAATCGCCAAAACTCAAATTTTAGACTAACTGCCTGATTGACTGACCACAGTTGCAAGGCTAGAGGCCAAACGAAGCAGTGTACGGCCACCATTTTACATCACAATAACAAACTCACCAGTGGGATGTGCCTTTTGGGGTTCCGATGAGTGTAGGCCCACTGCGCCTTGTCTTTTCTTTTATCTTCAATTAGGCTGCTTGTCTTCTTCATTCAACGAAACCATATTGAGGCATTAATTTTCCATATCAACGCTTTCTTTCAGCTGCGTATTTAGATGTTACAGAATTATTTCAGAGCTGGATTTCAGAAGAGCTTCAGCCCTGGCACTACTATAAGAGGTATACTAGCTAGATATCTGCAACTTCGCAATTGGGATCCCATTCGTGATAGGTTTGCGACCACACCCATCAAATAAAGATCTAGGTGGACTAATAGTGATAGAGTATGAAGACCACACCTCTTAACAATCTAGCTGTTTACTTAACAGTAAACAATATGACCTCACCCCTTATTGGTCTAGCTAGCTGCACACCAATTGGCTGGCTGACTATCGATACTCTAATACAACAGTCACCTTTCTACAACAGTCATGTATGATATTCTAATAGAACGATCACAAGTTACACTGTAGCTAGCTGTGCTACAACAAAAAAAATAAACAAACCAGTATTTTAAAAAAACAACTGTTAATTTAAAAATGAAGTAGGGATCTATGCAACAAAAAGTAGTAAAACAAGGGATGAATGATGGTATTACAGCATAGCTTGGTGGGAAAGTCCCTACTTTGGCCCATTAGCTATAACAATTATTTTGTTCAATGCCAAAGTAGGGACTTCCCACCAAGCTATGCTGTAATACCATCATTCATCTCTTGTTTCACCACTTTCTGTAGCATAGATCCCTACTTCATTTTTAAATTAACAATTTAAAAAAAAATACTAGTGCATTATAATATAATTTCGTTAACATCATTGCAACCATTCCTTGATCGACCAATGTGTGGATAATATATTGACTACGTAATTACCAATTCTGGCAATGATACCGATATTTCGTAGAAATGGATTGCATTTAAGTATGGACACTACAAAAAAATTATTAGGTGGATACCAAAACCTTTTTGGATACAGGCAACTGAAAAAGGTAACAATAAAAAGATGCATGCTTAGGATTTGAACCCTTGGCTTTAAAAAGTATGTCAAATCACCTGGACTAAAGGTTCAGGCTTTACCTACAGTGCTGCAAAATTAATCATGGGTAACAGTAGGTAATTATTGCACTTAACTAAAACATCTACTAAAAATTCAACCTTTACTGATATCTGCAACATTTATATCAGTACATCACTAGAATTAACTATCTGTTATGGAAGATGTTGGTAAAAATAGTGGACTTGGTGAACGAAGACCTGGATCCAACTTTTCACAATGTCTATATATGTACAAGATATCTCTGCAAATCACATTAGTCTTGCATGGAGCTAGACCACTTTTCTCCTTTATGGTGCCTCACATGATGTCTCAATTGCACAATGTCTGTATCAGCTGCACTGGCAACTGTCTGATTTGTATAGGCCACAGCTGACATGGAATAGTTAGTTCAGTCTAATTGATTGTACAGATTCCTAGTAGCTAGGTGCTATAATAGACTAGTGTGCTCATCATGCTTAGGAAAGCTTCAGTAACCGCAATTGTAACAGGCTACACAAGTAGTTCAACAAACAGACTTAGTGTATCATGTGGTGCACGAAGGTAAAGATTTGTTAGAATTAATTACCCGGGTGGAGATGTGAAGAATGAGGAGTCTATTTACATGCAAGGTCCTTTTTCGGAGTATGTGGTCAACATGTAAGGTATCAGGACAATGTAAAAGTGATCTGGCCATGTGAGACTAGACACTATGACTAGAAGATGTGTGTATTTAGAGCAAATATTGTGAATTATATAAAGCCAATGATCCCCATGAATCCTCAGGTTGCAGGTCCTTGGGCTCACTGTTTATACCAACCCTGGAAGAAGTATATGATACAGGCGTAAACAATAATGACCAGATTATTGAAAGAATAAAAAGACAAGCTGCCTGCTCTTCTTTGACCCAGTTTTCTTTATACAATACTTCACAAAACACTTTCTTATGTACATATTTCGTCATTACACATACCAAAATAATAGAAAGTATGCTGACTTTTACAATATGCTGGAAAAATAAAGTCCTGAAACAATACAAACATGTTATAGATTGCATATGCATACATAAACACAATTAAGATACAAAAAAGTAACAGGACACACGATAGTGTGCTGTGCGGCCAAGGAAAACCAATGCATTTGGGTGCATGACAGACAAGTGCAAATTACTGACAGAAACAACTTAAGAATCCATAAGCAGATGGGCTGACCATTGCAGCATGGATCTCCTGTTATTGTTTTTGAAAGTACAGGTTCCTGGTTCGAACCCTGAACAATTTTAACATTATTCGTACATTGTTCACTTTAATTTCTTGGTGACTGTACTATTAGAGACTTGTTTCACCTGTTTGGTTTTTGCTTTATACCTACAGTATGCACCCAAACCCTTTACCATTCCGCCACTTGCTCAATTTCTACCTTATAAATGTAATTAACTGCACCAGAATATAGGATCTATCCGTGATTGTTCTAGAACATTACTAAGTACATTGCATTAAAAATGCTCAGAAAATATGTGCACTTTATTAGAGAAGTGCATACAAAATGTGCATTTTATAGGCTACATACCAACATACACATAAGAGTCATGTGATCGAGATACTCTAATATAGCAGTCGGCTTCACTGCAATTTGTTGTCATGCCTACCGGCTAAACTGGTTATGTAAACTAGTTGAATTTTCTTGCAAGTGTCAGGTAACTATCATGGTACAAAACTTTAGTAATGTAATTAAAACCAGTTTAATTATCAGTAAGTTATAATGTGAAAACTAACCATATATGTATTACCAAGCGCATTTCAAGATCCTTTTATACATGCGACATTTAGAAACAAAATAATTTCAAAATATAGTACAGATATTTCTTAAAATCTAGTTCCTTTGTTTACCTGTAGAAAAAGATAGACAAATCCACATAGCTATACAAATACAATAAGAAATGATATCTAATCCAACAGCCAAGCTGTGAAAATTGGTGTGGCCTTCCAGAAATCGACTAGTATGAAAAGATGTGATATCAAAGGTGGCAGCCAAGAAATGGCTGCAATGATATAATATCACATCTATTTCATACTAGCCTATTTTTGGAAGGCCGCACCCATTTTCACAGCTTTTTATGTGAGTAAGGATGTACCACTCATCTAAGTTCCCAACTCTAATCACCTTACAACACCAGCTAAATTGTCCAAAGGCATTGCTATAACAACACTTGTGGTATTAATCATTCAGTGATAATGCTAATTTCAAGTCTATATAACACAAACAAACACATGTGCAAATTTGGCATATTTTCATATTGGTGGAATAGGGAGGGACTTGATTGGGGATTGCTGACCTCAAATAGTTGCAGTATCATGTATATATGGGTTAGCTTAATTACATAGCTGAAAAGTTACATAGCTGAAAAGTTAGCATTGAAGGAGTACATTTCAATGTTTGTAGAATTTTGAAAAAAGTGTTTGTTTACTATAATAGAACACACAACTTCTCTAATACAATGCATCACTTTAGTATTTGGCTAAGCATTGGTTGGTATTCATGAAACTGCATGAGTATGTTCTTATAAACCATGTTCTTTGTGCAAATTCAAATTTCTTCCATTAGTGGCTGTACAGCAGTCACAGAAAACAAGAAAATTGTAACCATTGACCTTGACACCCATACTATTAAGATATTACCTCACATACTTTTGCTTGTAAAAACAAGACAGATTTCTCTTGAAATGGTTTTGTAGGCATCAAAAAGTTTCCATTTTAACAGGATTTCAGTTCGCTGCAAAGGCAGTGAATTGATGTCAAACAGCAGCACAATGGAAACAGAAGAGTACCAGAATTCCATCAAAATGGTAGTGCAACACCATACCCGTGATGAATACTGTAGCTATCTATACTCTACACGTGAGTAGCAGTTTTCTGTTAATTTTCCATTTCACAGGTCTACTCAAGAAAGATGACTTCACAAGTCAAAGGAGGTAGTTAGCAGTTAAATTAGTGACTCAGTAGCAGACTTGTTACAGCAGCAAAAGTAGCAGAAGAACAGCAGGGATCACCACCATGTCATACAGTACCATGTTCAGCAACTAACTAATTCAAAATTAAAATTAAATTTCAAAAATATCTGTTTTTCAGTAAAAAAAAAGATTGACAAAAGCCAGCATAGCTACAATTGAGACTTAAACACGTTACAATCAGATACAGAGAGAACAGAATGAGGTATACATTGTACAATTTCAGTAAAACACAGTTTATACCAGAATGGTAAAATTGCAATGTCGAAATGATGGTGGAATGGCATTAAAACAGCAGTGAAGTGGTGATAGAATCCCACTCAAATGGTGCCACTCAAACGATGCCAGAATGCCATGAAATGGCAGTGAAATGCTGTGTGAATGGAAATTTACATTTGATGCCTACAATAACACCGAATTAATTGAATGTTTCATCAAGAATCAAATATATAATGTAATAACATACATGCATTGTATCCATTACTTAATTGTACATATTAAGCTTACGGTTGTTTGCTGTTGATCTAGATACACATAATGAATACATACGCATTTGTATGTATGTAGAGCAACATAAACTTACTGGATAATTTTCAGTAGTCAGCAGGGTAAACAAACGCAGTGATGCCATCAAAACATGATCAAATGCTCTGCATTGAAATTTTTCACATACAGTATTCACTTTAACAATGTAAGAAAAGTGGTAGTTATAGGATTGCAGCAATGTATACATGCCTGCACAGTCAACTGAATTATGAAAAAGGAATAAAATCTCCTATTTGCTAAAATACATCTAAACCACAGCAAAAATCAGTAAAATCAATGTGGTGAACATGTGCTTACTCCCAATGGTTTTATGCTAGTACAAGTAATATTGCAGTTGTTACACAAGTAAATACAGTACTTACACCGACATAAACTGTGAATATTCTATTAGAGCAGTTGACTACTTTATTAGAGTATACGATTGATTGTATATTGAGTATGAAATGTGTGTGTAAAGACAGAAAAGAGTGAAAAGGAAGGAACAGATTATACCCTTTAGGGGCCATCAATTATAGTGTTTCGAATATGTAGTGTTTGCTTCTAGCTACTAAATTATTTAAGTAGTGACATTAGCCCAATAATCGTGGAAAACTGTATGTTTAGATTGGTGCATGTATGTACACTGCATACTCTTTAAAGCAATATTGTTTAACTAACAAAAACAGTAATAAACTTACTGTATAATCTGTGGAGTATATTATTAATTTAGGGATCCAAGCGATAAAAAAGTAGTAAATCAAGAGATGAACCATGGTATATATTATAGCAAACAGGTAGCTCTTTGAGAAATCCCTACATTGGCAGGTTATAATAATCATTTTGTGCAATGCCAAAGTAGGGATTTTCCCACTACTGAGTTATGCTGTAATAGCATCATTCATCTCTTATTTCA
The DNA here is from genome assembly GCF_963678975.1 of Dysidea avara. Classification (NCBI taxonomy): domain Eukaryota; kingdom Metazoa; phylum Porifera; class Demospongiae; order Dictyoceratida; family Dysideidae; genus Dysidea; species Dysidea avara. Next base: position 31,627,451 of record NC_089274.1, read on the forward strand.
CTAAAATTGTGACCCGCTGAGCAAAACCGGCCATTTTTGCACATTCCTTGAAATCCATTTTATTACATCTCTGTAATCTACAGTAACAAAAGAGAGGACAGCCAAAGTTTCAGCTTTTTATAGTAGGGACCACAAAGGAGTAGGCGTGGCCCATGAAATAACATCATCCAAAAACCAGCCTCAATTTCTCCTGCGACGATGAACAGTATTGGTTAGGTAAAACTAAGCCCAAACAAGCTTTTAGATCAACCTGAAACACTTTCAAAAATTTGCTACGGAATTAATAAAAAATTTCTACTAACTGAGTAACTGACTGACTGATGCCTTCAGAGAAGCGTAACTCGATAATGGCTAAGGCTACGGGCTTGATTTTTTCACTGTTGGACGTCACTTCGGCCCTAGAGGTGCCCTTTGGCAAACTGCAGTATGTACAATGAATTCTTCAGGGACTTACCAGTGTCCTCCTTTGTACCCTATTCATCTTTGCTGACAGCGAAAAGTGTCGATTTGGCAGTAGTACATGATGGCTTCCCTTCGTAATGGAATCATCATAGTATTTTTCATAGTGGCTGTTTTGTTTGTAGAGGTGGTTTTGTATAGTTCTTGATTGTACTGCTGTATATCAAGTTGAACATAGCCGACAACGAAGTGTAATGGCTTTTCAGACAATAATTGATATAGCTGGGGTGCGCGGCGCCATTTCAGATGCGATATGCGTGGGATCACCAGTCAAAATAATTATTTACAAAAAAAGTTGATAAACAAGTACACAAAAAATTTTGGAATTGTCAACTAGGGTAGGGACCACAGCACATTGATAAAAAATAACTGAAACAAGCTGGAGTAGTGCACGATATTAAATCACAGTAAAACAATAAGAAATGTTGTATCCCTACTGTACATTTCACAACATTTCTTATTGTTTTATTGTGATTTAATATTGTGCACTACTCCAGCTTGTTTCAGTACTTTTTATCGATGTGCTATGGTCCCTACTCTAGTTGAAAATTCCAAACAATTTTTGTGTACTTGTGATGAATGGTCTTGGAGTTATAGCACTTGACAGTTGGAACAGTGATGAACTCGATTTGTACAACAATACGGGAAATAAATTACAGGCGCTTAGATAATCAATCATAACTCACAATTGAAACAAGCTATGAAGATGGGACTTGGTTCAATCTGTGCACCATGAACTGGCAGACCAATCAAGGTATAGTGTTTTCCCTGTACTCTTTCATGCTGACAAAGACAAAGGCCATTTCAACTAAGAGATGATCACGGCGAACATTGTTTTTACCACATCATAAATTAACGCCCATAACTCACGTATCCTTTGCTGTGCGAACACGATACAAAGATTTTCTTACTCTTCATAACTAGGAGAATTCAGTGGTGTATAGGTTTTATTAATTTGAGCTTAATTTCAGTGCATATGAACGTGATTAAAGTGTGTGTAAATTCTTATGCAGCACGTGTATTTTTACCTAGTGTATTTCAATACAATTTTATGGCAAAATATAATTTTACAAAAACGGCCGGTTTTCGCTCAGGGAGTCACAACTTTTATTGCTTGGATTCCTATTTCATTTATACTAGTTTGTTTAGTTCTTTTGTTGTAGTACACAGTTACATGCATGACTGTTCTATTAGAGCAATTACTGTATTACAATGCATCTCAAGTCAGCCAAGGGGTGTGGGGGTGTGGTCACTATTCCTTATTTTCACCATGATATCATACAGTACGATAGTACTGTGTATAGTAGGGAATACAAAGGAGTAGGCATGGCCCACAAAATAACATCACCCCAAAACCAGCCTCAATTTTCCCTGACGACGATGAGGCAGTAGCGGTTAGGAAAAACGTAGCCCAAACAAGCCTTCAGATCGACCTGAAATGCTTTCTCAACAAGTTGCTACAGAATTAAAAAAAAAACATTTAATGGAATTTTCTAGTACTGACTGACTGACTGATGTCTTCAGACAAGAGTAACTCAATAACAGCTAAGGCATGGGCTTGATTTTTTCACTGTTTGACGTTGCTTCAGCCCAAGAGGTGCCTTTTGGCATACCACAGTACATACAATGCATTTTCATGGACTTACCAGTGTCCTCCTTTGTGGTCCCATTCATCTTTGCTGACAGAGAAAAGTGTCGATTTGGCGGTAGCACATGATGGCTTCCCTTTGCAACGGAAATCGTCCGTATTTTCATAGTGGATACTTTGATTGCAGAGGTGCTTTTCAAACAGTTCTTGATTCATACTGCTGTGTAACAGGTTGAATATAGCCGACAATGAAGTGTAATGGATACTTCACAATGAAGTGTAATGGATACTTCACTTTTCAGATGATAATTGATATAACTATGGCACGCGGCACCATTTCTTTCTTTCTGTACGCGTGGATTGCCAGAGGTACTTTTCGAACAGTTTTTGATTTGAAATGCTGTGTAACAGGTTGAACATAGCTGACAATGGATACTTCACTTTTCAGACAATAATTGACATAGCTGGGGCACAAGATGCCATTTCAGATGCGGTATATGTGGGTTCACCAGTCAAAATAATTATTTACAAAAAAGTTAACAAACAAGTACACAGAAAATTATAATTTTCAACTAGAGTAGGGACCATAGCACATTGCTGAAACAAGCTGGAGTAGTGCACGATATTAAATCACAGTAAAACAATAAGACGTGTTTATCCCTACAGTGCATTTCTGTTTCAGTACTTTTTATCGATGTGCTATGGTCCTTACTCTAGTTGAAAATTCCATTATTTTTGTGTACATTTATTAGCATTAACATCATTGCAGCCATTTCTTGGCCGCCACCTTTGATTTCACAACCTTTTTCACCCAGGCTTTTTAAGGCCGCATCATTTTTTCACAGCTTGGCTGTTTTTGTGTGGATGATAAGTACAGCTAGACCAATAAAGGGGTGAAATCATTGTGTTGGAGGAAATAGAGGTGTGGTCTCCATACTCGATCATTATCAGACAGCCCAAATAGTAAATGGGCATGGTCTTGAACCTATTGTAAAGTTACAGGTATCTACCAAGTGTCCAGATCTTTTACAATAACATATGTAAGTACTTTAAATAATGTCGTGGCATTTAAATATGCTGCTTAAGGAAAATGCTGACACGGAAAATTAATGCCTCAAATGGTTTTGTTACATGATGAAGATGACAACTAGCCTGATTGAAAAGGCACATGCTTATCAGAACCCCAAAAAGCACATGTCACTGGTCAGTTCACTGTCGTGGCATAACATAGTGGCCAAGCACTGCTTTGTTTGGCATCCAACCTTGCAACTGTGGTCAGGCAGGCAGGCTGGCTGGCTGGCAAGTTGGCAGGCAAGCTGACAGACCAAAATTTGAGTTTTGGTGATTTAAAAAAATTTATATCTGGTCGCAAGTAAATGCATTTTTGTTTTTAATGGGATTGGAAGGTGAGAAACTAATAAGTTGTGTGTAAGTTTATGTGACCTAAATAGTAATTAAATCGTAAACTTGTTGGAAGGATTTGGAGTAACTCTGATGGGCTTTGTTATGCCCACCAAGATGTTATGAAGGATAAGTGAGGCTGGTTTTAGGGTGACATTTTTGGGAAAGAAAGTCCAAACCGTCAGGATCCCTACCATAAAGTACTACCATACTGTTGAGATATACATGTAAACTGCACACATACAACTCACCCGCTAAATGGAATAGATTCTGAATAACTTGCATTCATGTTTCTGTAAAATATATGAAACAATAATTTAGTTCTAACTAAACTTTGTATGCATGCATGTACGCATGTAACTAACAATTGCATGCATGTGCATACAAATAATTATGTATGTAAGTATGAGTAGAGAATTCTAAGACAAGTCACCCTGTAAAGAAGTCAGCTACAAGACATTGAATTCAGTTACAGTACATTACAAGTTACCCTGTACGGAGCTCAGCTATGTTACAAGTCATCCTGTAGAGAGTTCAACTACAATCCCATAGAGAGCTCAAGTCACTTTGTAGAGAGTTCAAGTCACTTTGTAGAGAGTTCAAGTCACTTTGTAGAGAGTTCAAGTCACTTTGTAGAGAGTTCAGCTAACAACAAGTCACCCTGTAGAGAGTTCAGCACCAAAAACATCCCGTTAGAAATTTCAATTACGAACAAGTCACCCTGTAGAGAGTTTGACTGTGTTACAAGTCACCCTGTAGAGGAGCAGATCCAGGGAGATTTTATTCAGACATTGATTTGCAAAGGTATCAAATGTTCAGACCAAATACTCTAATAGAACAGTCACATTAAAAGTTACTTCCTGTACCAACACAGTAAAAATAGTTTACAATTATATCTCAGAGTATTTTAGACCTGACTTTTTTTGATGCTCCCAGACATCAAAATGGCGTTCACGTCAGTTGTATGCTTCAGACTTCAGATAGCTCACCTCTTAATTCTTTAGCCTGCTCCTGATACTGTGCAGAAGAAAGCATGAGTACCCTATTCCTAATAATTATATGCTTAAAATGTCGACTGTAAAGATTTTTTAGTAAAAGTTATTAATCTCAGAATGCATAATTTTCAAAATCTCCTGGGGGAGTATGCACTGTACATGCAACAAAAAAATTGGAAACATGTCACCAAAATTCCTGGAGCTACCCTTGGAGGCTACTAACTTCATCATTGGGGCAGTAAGTAAGTTACTTAAGACTAGTTTATTTTTAATTTAAATCTGATTTGTGCTGATAATTGCACTATAAAATTGAAACAGAAATTTGCATTTGTGCTGGTTACACACACACTACTTGTAAAGTCAGTGAAATAAGAAACTAAAATGCACTTCCATAGACTTGATTATTTTCCTGGTTAATATTTTAGTTTTGGTTTTCTTACTGTACAATCTCTGACTGCACATAAATGTGCAGAGTACAGATTGTATATTTAACTTAATCACAAATCATGTAGTGCTGTGACAACTGCATATTGCATTGGATATTCATTACAGTTCTAAAACACAATACATTGTAATCATGAATGTATAATCATACAGCATGATAGTACTGTATATTAGGGATCATAAAGGTTTGGGCTTTTCTGGCCAAAAACATCACCCTAAAACCAGCCTCGCAATACCTTCATGGCATCTTGGCAGTATTGGATAGGTATAACCAAGCCCAAAAGTGCCTTCAGTGTGATCTGAAACACTTCCAAAAAGTTGCTACAAAATTTAAAAATTTTCTAATTTGTGGAATATTTTACTGACTGACTGCCAAACGTAACTTGATAAAGGCTAAGGATGTTCGACTTGCTTCAGCCCTACTGGTGCCTTTTGCATACCACAGTATGTACAATGCATGCTTCATGGACTTACCTGTGTCCTCCTTTGTGTCCCATCTTATCTTTGCTGACAGCACAAGGTGTTGATTCGTGGTAGCGACACGTAATGGCTTCCCTACGTTTGACAGGAATTGTCCGAGTTTTCTATTGCAACTGATTGATTGCAGGTGTCCTCTATAGTATGTTCACGTTGAGCTGAATCCTGAAAAACAGCTAAAAATTAGAAGTGGATTTAATATTTCAGCCAACCAGATGATTGTTGGCAACAGCAAAGGTGTCAACAACAGACATGTACGGTTTGGCTCCATTTCAAGTTTGGGAAAGGGCTTTAATGAACAATGTACTTATATGGCTTCCCCATAGGAAATGTATTGTGAAAATTTTGATTGGCCGTAAATATTATGTCAAACATTTGAACAAAAAGATTTAGAAATATTTTTAGCGGGTCAAGCAGTACTACAAATGAGCCAAATTTCAAGATCGTGTGTAATTGCATCCGTGAGTTATTAAATGTTTTTGAGGATTCAGCTCAACGTGAACATACTATAGTGCTTATTTGTTTGCATATAACACTTTGTAACTGGCTGTTGGAAATGAAGCACAATGGCCACTTCACTATTTCAGTATTGATATCTTGGGTGTGCAAACAATAAGTCTGGTGCCATTTTTTGAAAAAATCAAGCCTGTATCCTTAGCCTTTATTAAGTTATGTTTGTCTGAAGGTATCATTCAGGCAGTCAGTCAGTAAAATATTCCACAAAATAGAAAATTTTTAAATTTCGTAGCAACTTTTTGGAAGTGTTTCAGGTCATACTGAAGGCACTTGTTACAAAAAAGTTAAGAAACAAGTACTGTATAAGGAAAAATTCTGAATTTTGAAGTTTGATTAGGCATTATAGAAATAAAAAGTAGTGAAACAAGGGAGGTCGCCTACACCTGAAGATATACTAGTGGACATTTGATCACTAATTTAGCCATGGGTATAGAATGAAGTAGGGATTTAATGTCCAATAGTATATCTTCAGTTGTAGGCGACCTCCCTTGTTTCACTACTTTTTATTTCTATGATCCCTAATCGACCTTAAAATTCTTAATTCTTGTTTTATATACAGTATCATGCAGTATGATAGCACCGCATAGTAGGGATCACGGAGGTTAGGGCTTCTTCCCCAAAAATGTCACCCATGAACCAGCCTCAGTTTTCCTTCATGACAGGTTGGCAGTATTGGTTAGGCATAGACAAATCCAGAAATGTGTTGAATTCCTTCTTACAAATTTAAACTTTAAGAACTTGACTAAATTTTCTATTACATGTAACTGACTGCCTGATTCCTTCAGCTAAGCATAACTCGACTATCATTAACACTTTGTGTTTTAATTTCGTTACTGCTCAATGTCACTTCGGCTTTTTCACTAAGTGCAGCAGCTACAATGTATGCGTCATGGACTTACCTTAGTCCACCTGTGTGTCCCATTTCTTTCTAAAACTAGCATGTAGGCGTTGATTCGTAGTAGTACGTCATGGGTTCATAGTAGTATGACTGGATTGATTGCTAAGGTACTTCTTTTACTGTTCTTCATTTGTAACACCGGGTGGAACTTTGCTGAAACTAAAGTAGAATTGCCATTTCACGTTTTAGTGGGGCATGCATTCAGTCATACACACTGTAATTTCCATAGTGATTCAGTGACTGGATTGAGATTTCTCATACTGTTCTTTACATATTATGGGTGGAACATAGCTGAAAACAAAGCAAAATGGCCACCTTGCATTTCAGTAATTGATAGTTGGGATGCATGCTTAGTCACAAGATTAAATTTTAGAATGTGTGTAGTACCATTCTTTCCTTTAAGTAATGGTGTAAATTCAAAAAAGTAAACAAACACAAGTGTAAATAGAAGCTTTAAATTTTACATTTGAGTAGGGATCATAGAAACAAAAAGCAATGAAACAAGGGAGATTATCTAAACCTGTAGCTATACATATACTGGTTGACCTACTTCGGTGTACTAACAAACAGAAGTAGGAATTAAATATCCACTAGTATAATACTAAAGGAGTAGATGACCTTCTTTATTTCATTTCTACGATCCCCACTTAAATGTAAAGTTTTTAATTTTACTTACACTTATACACAAGGATTGCTTACCGTTGGCAAAAAGTAGTGCCTAATAGGCATGGAGTGGAACAAGTAATATTACTGTACGTTGGCATTAACAAGTGAACACCAACTGAAGAATATAATAAAATGAACACAAAACCAATGAATGTAGCACTTCCAAGTTTTCTGAATATTGACCATACCACCTATAGGTACAGAATAAAAATTAGTAGTAAAATTAAAACTAATTAATTTAAAGTTAAAGTAGGTTCCAGTGACAAAAAGTAGTGAAACATGATTATAATTGTAGCTATTACAACGTAGCTATGACATGCTATCACCATCTGTTACAATGCCAAAGTAGAGATTTTCTCACAAACGTAGTTAAGTTGTCGTAGCCACCATCATTAATACATCTATTTTGCTACTTTTATCACTGGTAATCAATAATTTTTAGGCAGTGGTTACAGTAAAACTTAGACAAAAAAAAGTTACTAAAATGAACAACCAGGGTTCGAACCTTGGATCATCGGTGTGATGGATCTGGGTACTACCAGCTGTGCTACCGCTGGTATATGGCTCCCCAACTCCCTTACTTTTCTATCTTGTTATAAATGTGACTCAAGGAATAAGCTGTATATATATAGTAAGAAGAATGTAACCTAAAGGTCAAGGCTGAACCTGAGCCTAATCCTAACCCTGTCGCATGCCCTAAAGTTGAATGCTCAGGGCAGCTACTAGGCATGTGCCCTAAAGTCGAATACTTTGGGCAACTACTAAACGCATGCCCTAAAGTTGAATACTTAGGGCATACCAACCCTAACATACAACTAGTGTGCTTGATACTCGAGTAGATGGATAAATGTCAGTTAATTTGTGTTATCTGCAGAAAAACAACAACAACTTTCGGTTCAGTAACCACTTTCTATTTTTTAATTGTTAACCTTTTTTTTGCTATAACATAACCATGATATGTGTGTGTGTGTGTGTGCATGTGTGCGTGTGTTTCTTTTGATGTTGGGGAGGCCTGTGCTGCTAACAGACCTTCATACTTTTACTTGTACATGTGGACGTATTTTTACGCGTTCTGGAGACATGACCAGACATCAACGCTTTTGTGGCAGACAAACATCTAGATCATGGAACTCCTTTTTTCACTGTCCCTGTGGAAGGATCTTTCGTAGGAAGGAGATCTTACCAGGCATTCACATTTTTGCAAGGCAATATAAGGGTGTGGTCACATCATGCAATTGGTTTACAAGTGCAGCTACATGCATCTGCTCCCTCTTAGAGTAGCTTAAGCACTTTAAATAGTTTTGTGCCACCAAGTGTGCCCGCCTGCCTGCCTGCATGCAATTTTATACCACAATAACAAACTCAGTGTCTGTCTTCTGCACTTTGCCTTTTCTTTTCAATTACACGGTCATCTGCTTCATGCGTGGAAACCATACCAAGGCATTAATTTTCCATAGTGAGACTTTCCTTAGAGAATTGCTTTTAATGCTGGAGTTAATAATTCATAATCATTCTGTAAAAGAGATATTTTGTGATGCACTATATTTCTATGATGGCTTTTTTTATTGGCAGAATTTTGTTAGGTCATTTTAGAAATGAAACAGTACTATTGTACTGTTTAATACTATTGTACTGTTTAATAGAGGTGTAAGACAACAAGAACCTAACACATGCACAATCATAGACACATTAAAGTTAGCTTAATCATGTATTGTACATTTTAACTGTATGTATGCTATGCGATTAAACTATTTTATATGTACAACACTAAGCTTCAGTTCACCAGAAATCAAGACAGACGATAGTGTGTTGTGCAGCCCAAAAAGCCGACGCGCCACACCGTGAGTATATTAACAGGAAGAAAGAAAACACAATTTTCACACCTATGTAGCTCTGTGATCCCTAATCCGATTGGAACCTAATTTGCTAGAGAAGTGCCGGCCAGTTAGGGGAGTCTACATACCAAATTTGAAGAAAATCGCTCCAGCCATTTCCGAGATGCGAGCGAACAAAAGTTTGTTTTAATTTCTTCGTTTTTTCTTCTTCTTCATTTCGCACACTTCGCAAAATCTGCCATAAAACACGAAAGCGTTCTCCAATCGGGCTGAGATTTGGCACACTTGAAGGGCTCAGTAAGGCGGATCTCAGTACCAATGTTGGTAGGAATCCGATGAACATTCACTGAGTTATATGACCAATTATTTGCATAAAATAAGGTCAAAGGTCTGTCACTCCCACAGGGTAAACCCCTTGGAGGAATGAGTTGAAAATTGCTATGTGGATGGAGTAACCATTGTAGGAGTGCCTTTTTGTGGTTTGAAAGGAATCGAGATAAAGACCATGGAGATATGACACAAAACCCAACCTGAGTCACAATTACGCGATCGATTTTTATGAATAAAAAAACTATTAGTTATTATTATTATTATTATTATCAATTTTGTCAAAAGACCGGGTTGTACAAAAGGACAAGCCTGTAGGCGTACTTCCCACACATACACACCAGAAATTACAAAAATAATGACAAAGCAAATACACCTGAAAAACAAAATAACTACTACAAGAACAAAAATAAATACCAACAAAACAAGAACATTAAGTATAGAGAAGTTTTCATGCCTACCAGGTAAACCGCTTAGAGCAATGAGCTGAAAATCAGTATGTATCTGGAAAAATCATCATAGAAAGTCCTTGCAGTAGTACAGAAGAATCAGATTACAAACCACTGAGTTACGATTCGAAAGGTAACTACGTGTAGCAAATGCGAGATCGAGATACTCTAATAGAACAGTCACCCTAATAGAACATTCAGCTACGTTTATAACTTACTCCAATATAGAATTATATTACATTACAAGTTATTCTGTAGGGAATTCAGCTACAACCAGTTAATCTGATAGACAATTCAGCTACAGGCAAGTCACCCTGTAGAGAGTTCACCTAGAAACAAACCACCCTGTGGAGAGATCAGCTAGAAGAAGTCACCTTGTAGAGAGTTCAGTTACAAAGAAACTATGCACCATGTAGAGAGTTCAGCTGCAAACAAAATCACCCTGTAGAGAGATCAGCTAGAAGAAGTCACCTTGTAGAGAGTTCAGCTACAAAGAAACCATCATGTAGAGAGTTCAGCTGAAAAAAATCACCCTGGAGAGAGTTCAGCTAGAAGAATTCACCCTATAGAGAGTCAGCTGCAAATAAATCACCCTGTAGAGAATTCAGCTACAAACAAACTGCCTTGTAGAAAGATCAGCTAGAAGAAGTTACCTTGTAGAGAGTTCAGTTACAAAGAAACCATCATGTAGAGAGTTCCGCTGCAAAGAAATCACCCTGTAGAGCGTTTAAATCACCCTGCAGAGAGTTCAGCTGCAAACAATTCACCTTATAGAGAGATCAGCTAGAAGAAATTACCTTGTAGAGAGTTCAGCTACAAAGAAACCATCATGTAGAGAGTTCAGCTGCAAACAAATCACTCTGTAGAGAGATCATCTACAAATAGATCACCCTGTAGAGAGTTCAGCTACAAAGAAAGCACCATGTAGAGAGTTCAGCTGCAAACAAATCATCATCCTGTAGAGAAATCAGCTACAAACAAATTGCTCTGTAGAAAGATCAGCTAGAAGAAGTTACCTTGTAGAGATTTCAGCTACAAAGAAACTATCATGTAGAGAGATCAGCTACAAACAATTCACCCTGTAGAGAGACCAGCTAGAAGAAGTTACCTTGTAGAGAGTTCAGCTACAAAGAAACTATCATGTAGAGAGTTCAAATCACCCTGTAAAGAGTTTCAGCTACAAAAAGATCACTCTGTAGAGAGTTCAGCAAGAAGAAGTCACCTTGAAGAGAGTTCAGCTACAAAGAATCCATCATGTAGAGAGTTCAGCTGCAAACAAATCACCCTGTAGAGAGTTTCAGCTATGAAAAGATCACTCTGTAGAGAGTTCAGCTAGAAGAAGTCACCTTGTAGAGAGCTCAGCTACAAGAAATCACCATGTAGAGCGTTCAGCTGCAACCAAATTACCTTGTGGAGAATTCAGCTACAAACAGATCACCCTGCATGTAGAAAGATCAGCTAGAAGAAGTTACCTTTTAGAGAGTTCAGCTACAAAGAAACCATCATGTAGAGAGTTCAGCTACAAACAAGTCACTGTGTATAGAGATCAGCTAGAAGAAGTTTCCTTGTAGAGAGTTCAGCTACAAACAATTCACCCTGTACAGAGATCAGTTTGAAGAAGTTCTTTGTAGAGAATTCAGCTACAAACAAATCATCCTGTAGAAAGATCAGCTAGAAGAAGTCACCTTGTAGAGAGTTCAGTTACAAAGAAACTACCATGTAGAGAGTTCAGCTACAAACAAGTGGCCCTGTAGAGACATCAGCTAGAAGAAGTTACCTTGTAGAGAGTTCAGCTACAAAGAAACCATCATGTAGAGAGTTCAACTACAAACAAATCACCTGTAGAGAGTTCAGCTACAAATAAATCACCCTGTAGAAGATCAGCTAGAAGAAGTTACCTTGTAGAGAGTTCAGCTACAAACAATTCACCCTGTACAGAGATCAGCTAGAAGAAATTACCTTGTGGAGAGTTCAACTACAAAGAAACCATCATGTAGAGAGTTCAGCTGCAAACAAATCACCCTATAGAGAGATCAGCTAGAAGAAGTCACCATGTAGAGAGTTCAGCTACAAACAATTCACCCTGTACAGAGATCAGCTAGAAGAAATTACCTCGTGGATAGTTCAACTACAAACAAATGACCCTCTAGAGAGATCAGCTAGAAGAAGTCACCTTGTAGAGAGTTCAGCTACAAAGAAACCATCATGCAGAGAGTTCAACTACAAACAAGTGACCCTGTAGAGATATCATCTAAAGAAGTCACCTTGTAGAGAGTTCAGCTGCAAAGAAACCATCATGTAGAGAGTTCAACTATAAACAAATCACCTTGTAGAAAGATCAGCTAGAAGAAGTCACCTTGTACAGAGTTCGGTTACAAAGAAACCACCATGTAGAGAGTTCAGCTACAAACTAGTAACCCTGTAGAGACACCAGCTAGAAGAAGTTACTTTGTAGAGAGTTCAGCTACAAAGAAACCATCATGTAGAGAGTTCAACTACAAACAAGTGACCCTGTAGAGAAGTTACCTTGTAGAGAGTTCAGCTACAAAGAAACCATCATGTAGAGAGTTCAGCTACAGTACAAACAAATCCTGCAGAAATATCAGCTAGAAGAAGCCACCTTGTAGAGAGTTCAGTTACAAAGAAACCACCATGTAGAGAGTTCAGCTATAAACAAGTGGCCCTGTAGAGACATCAGCTAAAAGAAGTTACCTTGTAGAGAGTTCAGCTACAAAGAAACCATCATGTAGAGTGTTCAACTACAAACAAATCACCTGTAGAGAGTTCAGCTACAAACAAATCACCCTGTAGAAGATCAGCTAGAAGAAGTTACCTTGTAGAGAGTTCAGCTACAAACAATTCACCCTGTACAGAGATCAGCTAGAAGAAATTACCTTATAGAGAGTTCAGCTACAAAGAAACCATCATGTAGAGAGTTTAGCTACAGTACAAACAAATCCTGTAGAAATATCAGCTAGAAGAAGTTACCTTGTAAAGAGTTCAGCTACAAACAATTCACCCTGTACAGAGATCAGCTAGAAGAAATTACCTTATAGAGAGTTCAGCTACAAAGAAACCATCATGTAGAGAGTTCAGCTACAGTACAAACAAATCCGGTAGAAATATCAGCTAGAAGAAGCCACCTTGTAGAGAGTTCAGTTACAAAGAAACCACCATGTAGAGAGTTCAGCTGACCCTGTAGAAACATCAACTAGAAGAAGTTACTTTGTAGAGAGTTCAGCTACGAAGAAACCATCATGTAGAGAGTTCAACTACAAACGAGTGACCCTGTAGAGACATCAGCTAGAAGAAGTTACCTTGTAGAGAGTGAAGAAACCATCATGTAGAGAGTTCAGCTACAAACAAATCACCCTGCAGAAATATCAGCTAGAAGAAGTCACCTTGTAGAGTGTTCAGTTATAAAGAAATCACCGTGTAGAGTGTTCTGTAATAAATATATGTATTATATATATATAATTTGTACATTTACCGATAAAATCAGAAATATTTAAAGTATTTAACATCTGCTTCATCTTTTCTTCTTCCTGTGGTAAAGAAAAAAAATCCCCAAAGCCGGCCTATGGCCGGCTTTGGGATATACAAATACGAAAAGAAGTGAAATCTAATCAAAAACAGCTAAGCTGTAAAAAAAGGTGCGGCCCCCAAAAAGGCCATGGTGCAAGGTGGTGGCCAAGAAATGGCTGTGATGGTAGGTCAATGGTAAAAATTTTAATAACGACAATTCAGGAGAATTTTGTGCCAAGACCAAGCGGCACCAAATTCACCTGAATTGTCGTTATTAGTTCACCTGAATTGTCGTTATTAAAATTTTTACCATTAACCTACCATTACAGCCATTTCTTGGCTGCCACCTTGGATTTCACATCTTTTTTCACCATGGCCTTTTTGGGGGCCGCACCTTTTTTTACAGCTTAGCTGTTTTTGATTAGATACATCTAACAGTAGTCACACAATGACACAAGCAGTAAAGTACCAGAAATCACTCTGAGTTATACTTGTAAAATAGCAGGAAAGAGCAGGTATTATATGACTGTTAGAAAATACATGATCAGGTATATTATTGCTCAAAATGTTGAGCATAAAAAGCATACTATGTTATTACATAATAGTGGCTTATTGATCTACTAATGGTTATATATAGACATAAACTTATCACCACAAGCATAATTATGCCAAAATTACCATTGACAAAGTGGATACCTAAGCAATTAGAACAAAGAGTACAGTAGCAACTAGGATATATGGGAGTGTATAAACAGTGGAAAGGACTACTGGAATGGTGGAATGAAAGTTCAATATCGTTTTTTACATCCAAATAAGTACAACTCCTCCCATAAGTAAGCAAATAAATAGGATTCTCCTTGAAGTCAGCTCATTTAGCATATTTTTCCTCACCACAACACTTGTATATGACCTATAACTCAATACTTTATTACTTGTCTGAAACTAACTGTCTTAATGAAGGTTCAGTTCAGTGTAAAATGTGACACTGCCACAACAAATTTTGGTTTAAATTTTCTCATAGCTTACAAGAACAGTCCCGTTTCACTTTACCCAAAGATTTTCCTAGGTTAGTGGTAAACACCTCGTACAGGCTCTGCCTTCTGTGTTCGCCCTCCAGTGCCTACCTGGTAAAGTTGATAATAAATAAATGTGAATACTTCATTATACAGTGGATGTACTTTTACAATGCATACATGTAATCAGCTAGCTAGCTAACTTTCATCATTTGGGAACAAGGGTTAAGTCAGTAGTCTTCTTGGTATTCCCAATAAACTGCTATTGTGCATGTTCATAACTAACTTTACAGCACATTATATTGATAAACTTTGTCTATGGTGAGGTGAATTATGCTATACGAGCTAGCTTCAATTTGGGAAATCCTATTTATTTGCTTACTTAAGGGGAGGAGTTGTACTTGTTTGGATGTAAAAACTGAACTTTTAAAAATTCCATTTCACCATTCCAGTTAGGCACCGGCCAATTATGGCGGCATTATTTAAAGCATAATAGGTGGCCAAAAGCATCAAGCATAATGCCAGGATAATAGGGACGATGTTTGAAAAATTAATTAAATGCGCAATACGCGCGCCTGAAAGAAAGCAAATATTCACTGCCAATAGTATTATTAGTGCATTTTATAATCAAAAACACGTAATACAACTTATTAAACCGTTTCTTTGTTGGTTATTCACACTTTGCAGAAATAAGATCGAGATATTCTAATAGAGCAGTCACTTACTCTAATAGAGCAGTCAGGAAAGGCTGATATACTCTAATAAAACAGTCACTTCTAGGGCATAATTTTGATTTTGAAAGCATAATTTTGAGCATAATAGGCTTTATTTTTGAGCAATGCTCAAAAGCATAATAGGTAAAATTTCAGGCATAATAGGCCGGTGCCTAATTCCAGTATTCCACCATTCCAGTAGTCCATTCCACTGTTTATACACTCCCAGGATAGACTGGAGGTCACAGGTGTACACACACACACAGAGAGGACAAAGACGTGTGTGTAGGACTTACACTGTATATGTGTCCAATGTTTTTTACTTTACAAACCAGCATGGCAAGTCTTAGGGATCTAAATGGTTGCACTACCTGCAAAAACAATTATAAGTTAATTATATACAAACATATGCACATAGCTCTGTATTTTATACATAGATGTACACAAGTATTATATACAATGTAAACATGCTGAGATCATCGGTGTTTTAAGGTAACAGCACCATGAGACAGTCACACTGCAAGTAGAATTCTAGGAAAGATAACCGACAGAAAATAGCGGATAAAGTAGTTTTTACATCAAAATGCTTATTGCTGGATCCTTTTCCTAAATGATCAAATACTCCAATAAAGCAGCCACATTGCACCAATAGAGTGGTCAAGATTTTGAGAGAGTAGCCCAGCTATGTAGTCGGTTACTAGCATGAGCACCTATGGACACATGCAACTCCATACACTACTCACATTTCAGCCATGGCATCTTCATGTTAGTGATATATATCATTGGTTGTTACATTATTCTTACATGTAACAGGGATGGCCATTACTCCATCATCTTATATCAATAGGAAGGCCCTCAAGTTTAAGGAAAAGCTGGGAATAGTCAACTGTATATATCGAGAGATTGATTTCAGTAGATATTATAAGCAGAAAAATTTTACATATGCAATCGCAACTGAAGATTTTGCCTTGCTTTGACCATTAGTGATGTAGACTTTGCATGACACTTACCACCAGGTCATACTCACCAGTAAAACACTACAGTTGGCTGCTATGGACTTAGTGAAAGCTATTTTTCTGGAAGCAGGACTTGTATCCTATACAATGTCTCAGGACCTCACCACTTACGTGAGATATGCAGTTAAGTCCTTGTCAAAGGCCTGCTATGTATGTGTTATATATTAGTGGGCATTTGCCTGATATGTATGCTCTCAGCCCTCAGCCTTGACATACATATCAGGCAAAGCATTGTGCACTATACTTCACATTGAGAAATTAGCTATTTAAGTTACATTCAACTTATTTACATTTTCATTCATAGAAGAAACTTGAGCAACAAATATTATCCAGTCCAAACAAAACATGGTTATGAAAACAAATTCAACTCTGCAAAGAGATATACTCACAATATCAGAAGCAAACGATATGCAGTTAACATACCTGTTCCAAAAATATTCTTCTGAACGCCAAAATATTCTCCAAGATACATATATCATCACAAGTGCAACATCAAATGCATATATACTTATGCATAAGAAGTTTAGTACCACTGCTGTCACAATAAATGGTCTATCAGATCTATGTAGTTGCATGTCAAATGGAATGGGCATTTATGTAATACACACACACACACACACACACACACACACACACACACACACACACACACACACACACACACACGTACACACACATACGTACACACACACACACACACACACACACACACACACACACACACACACACACACACACACACACACACACACACACACACACACAAACATACATACATACGTACAATACACATTGTATGCACAGTAATATAACTGTTAAAGAATCTATGTAGCATACACAAGAAGACAAAGGAGACAGTACACAGAATCTTCATACTGTATTTACTTGATTTGTGCCACACCTTTGAATAGTACCGCACTGCAGTGCAGTACTATTCGAAGGTCTTTATCCTTGTTTCTGAAATTTTTTAAATTGTACCACACCCTTGAATAGTACCGCACTATACTTTTGTAATTACTCTTTACCAGTGTTCTCATAATTTTAGTATTGATCTTCACCTTGACTTAAGGAAGGCATTGTCCTGGTAAAACTTAAACGGCTGTCACATGATCGAAATTCTGATTAGCTAGTAAATTGACCACATAGCACAATGGCTATGCTACAAGGACTTGAGTGAAAGAAAGGTCCTGTATAGAAGAAGTAAGTAGTAACATGTTGCGATTGTTTTATAAAACTATAATGTGGTATAGCTATAGTAGTGGCAGGTTTAAAATATTAGTAGCGCACCCTCGAATAATACTGCAGTGTAGCACTACTTGTAGGGCTTTATCCTTATTTTTGGGGAAAAATATAATAGTACCCCTGTGGTACAAATCGAGTAAATACGGTATGTGAAAAGGTTTAGGTAATCCGGTATCTACCTGCAATTTGTCCTTCTTGTGTGCATGTAGATATTGTGAGAACTTACTTTTCCAATACTTCTGTTGAGGGTGGCTCCATGAAAACTAAGCTACTGTGTAGTACAATAACTGCATACAGGAATCGTTGAAACCATTTGTTTGTTATTATTTTAAATGCTCTAAAACACAGAGAAATACACAAAATGATAGTACTTTTCAAGCAAACTGAAGTAGTCTAGCTATCTCAACTTTTACACCTTTCATGATAAATTTATAGCTTTGTTTACATACAGTATATATATGATATAATATATGGCAGCATTGAATAGTAGGCATCATGGCAGTTAGCATTTTTTCATAAAAAAAAGATATAAGACCAGCCTCATATTCCTATTCCACGATGAATATTCAGTACTGGTTAAAGCATAAACATACCTTCAGATGATTATGGTGAGTTTCTATGAAACTAATTTAATAGATATTTAACCAACTGAATGGCCGACTGCTTCTTTCAGACAAGCATACCTCACTTGTGAAGAATGTTCACCATTAGACATTATTTGGAGCAGAATTGCCAATACATGCATCACAGACTTTTCTTTGCCCTTTGTGTCCCGTTTCTTTTTTTGCTTGTAGCATAAAGGTGTTGTTTTGTGATAACAGCTCCATGTGTCATCTATCACATAAGACAGAAGTGGAATTATTTGTACCAATTATTTAGTTAAAGAAATCAATGATTTAGCTACAGTATAACCAAGAGTTCATAATGTTTGTATGGGCCCTCATACAAACATCATGAACTCTTGGTACAACTAATTTTTGATTTTTCATTTCAATTGGAGAAATTGTATATGGCTAGATAGACATTTGGATCATTACAATTCCCTGACCAGTCATGAATTAATCATAAGTGATTAACAATTATGACTTAGGCCTTGAAAGGAA
The DNA here is from genome assembly GCF_963678975.1 of Dysidea avara. NCBI lineage: Eukaryota > Metazoa > Porifera > Demospongiae > Dictyoceratida > Dysideidae > Dysidea > Dysidea avara. Next base: position 31,646,118 of record NC_089274.1, read on the forward strand.
CCAAGAATACGTATATGTATTAAGCGCAGCTTACATTATCCATAAAATCATGAATCTAGTATAGTTTGAATCATTTTAATGTTCAAAATCAGTCAGCAGCTGGTGTTACGTCCCAGACCCCCACACCTATACTGACTCACCACCAAATTTGGAAACCACCTAGGATATGACTCTGCTGCTTTTCACTATAATGATCCCTATAAGCTTATAAATTAAAATTCCTATTTTCTTTCATTTTGTATCAAACAGTATGGTAGTACTGTTTAAGTAGGCTAAGGGATCCCCCAAAAGTGATGTGCGCCACCTAAAATTCTGCTTTTAAAAATTATCCTAGAAACATCTTACGTGACAAAAATCACCTTTATGGAATAACATTAGTCCATCTAACATCAAATACAGCATTAAAAACAAAAAAAAAACACTTATAGGCAGCCGGATATAAAACCTTAAAAAATCACCGAAATTTGAATTTTCATCTGCTTGCCTGGCTTCCTGCCTGAACACAGTCACAGGCTGGAGGCTATGCACGGCTACCATTTTACGCCACAATCACCAGTGAAATGTACTTTTGGGGTTCTGACAAGTGCTGTTCATTCTCTTCTTCAGCAATGAAACCATATTGAGGCATTAATTTACCATATCAATGCTTCCCTTGAGCAGCATATGTAGATGCCACAAAATTATTTAAAGCGCTTATGCTTGGTAGATACCTGTAATATGAAGTAGGGATCCAAGCGATAAAAAGTAATGAAACAAGAGATGAATGATGGTATTACAACACAGCTCAGTGGGAAAATCCCTACTTTGGCATTGAACAAAATAATTGTTAAAACATGCCAATGTAGGGATTTCCCACAAAGATATGCTTGTAATACCATCATTCATCAATTGTTTCACTACTGTTTATTGCTTGGATCCCTATATACTGTACTAAGTATCATTTTTAAATTAATAATTTTTTAACATACATATATAGCATGTTCGCAGCTTTTCCAACTGCTGATTTAATATTATACACTTCTGCATAAATTTATTTGCAAGGTGGAATGAGTCACAAAATTGAATAGCAGCAGCTGTAGTGACAGTAGGCAGGAAATTGAAGCAAACATGATATTGGTACATCTTGATACACAAATAATTCCAAACTATATAATGAAACATACATTTGTGCATGTCTTGGTTTAAAGTAGTATAGTGCCATCCCATATCGTCCTCTACAAAAGATCATATAGCAACAATCAATTTTATAAAATATGCTGCTACCTTCCAGTAACTGCATCATTGATATGTGCTGCTGCTAATATGACATCTCTATCTTCTCCCTGTAACTCTGTAAACGATTGTGAAACTGCATCTCTCTATGAGTAGAATATGCAATATATTGTAAATGGCAAGCTCTATTGATTAACAAAAAGGATTAACATAATTAAACAAAATCAAGTATACACCTTTACACAGTATTACCAGCTACATGGTTGACAACACTACCAAACTCACTCCTTCAATTTTGGGAACAACAGCAATTGCAGGTGTCAATAATCCAAATTTGTTAATCATATCTGTTTTTGATGACATGTTCAGCGACTGCTTTTTATTTCATTGCTACAAACATTAATAACACTTAAGGTTGTACATAGAGTATATTATGATGTATGTATATATACCACTTTCACTCCCTATTTCAAAGGGAAGAGAAGGTATATAAATGCCATGTAGCACTGCTATCAGTGCTCAGGTGAGAAATGGAGGTAGTTATCAACAATATATCGCTCCTAGGAGGGTGTCTATTTTACCTCCATTTCTTGTTAATGCATTTCAGGCATTCAAAAAACAATGAAACAGCGGAGGTGATCTACACCTACAGCTGTACTAGTGGACATTTAATTGACAGGCCATATATGACTGAAATAGGAATCAAGTGTCCTCAAGTATGGCTGCAGGCATAGATGACTTCCCTTGCTTCATTGCTCAAATGTAAGTTTTCATTAACTTGTAGTATAATTATAGGAACCACAAAGACAGTGGTATAGTACCTCATGACAGCGGCGCCCGCTTGCTATTGCTGTAATGAACAAGAGACCAGGGCCGCCCACAGGGGTCAACTGGGGAATTTTGTCCCGGGCCCCAGCCTGAAAGGAGCCCCAGGAGGCCCCATGAAGGGCACCTTGAATACCTGTTTAAAAGATCGATATACTCTAATAGAGCAGTCATATCTAGATACTCTAATAGAGCAGTCACAGTATTCTTCAGAGGAGTAGTTTAGCAAGCTTATAAATAAGGAGATATGGTTGGTGAGGGGCAGCTATTGTCATTGTCAGCATGTAATGACCTTTTTTTTATTGGTCTTCAACTTACAGCTTGGGTGAAGTTGTGATTCAGCTTGCCCCTGGGGGCCCCACTTTAAATTTATGCCCTGGGCCCCTTAATTTCTCTGGGCGGCCCTGCAAGAGACCAGCAGCGTATACTTCAATACTTTTGTTATAAATCAGTAACTGATATTGAGAAACACTTAACAAGTACATCACATGATCCACGTAGTCCCCCAGTACATTCTATTTAACACACAGCATCACATGATCCTGAGGAGGAAGGGATCCATTCACAGACTACTGAGTTGTGAGTAATAACATGCTGGTGGTTGAATTCCCCAAAGTTATAGACAAATCATAAAATTATCTGTCTCCAGGCAAGTCAGTTGAGGGTGAAATATTTGTGACTGAATTGAACCATGAAAGTCAGGCTGGAGTATAAAGAGTTATGTTCAAACACAGATAAGTTAAAAGACAAGAAGGTGTAATAAGCTTTGTGTGACACTGTTAGCTATATCATTTATACAATAGTAGTAGACTAGTGGAATAAGCTGCACTGTAGTGTATAAGTAGCTAGCTAGATACATCTAAAGCAGTAAGGATGGACTCATGTTTTGTGCTAGGTTACATTAAGTGAAATGTGTGGGTGATTGTGCCCACCCATCCCTGAAGGTCTGGCTACACCACTGCACCAAGGTTCAAAAGATTTCCCAACCAAAAAATGTATCAACTGTATAGACACAAAATCATTTCTACATTTTAATATAACTAAATTTTCTGACTAATTAATTTAGTTACTAGTTAACAAACTACCTCCAGCCAAGTATAACTCAACAAATATACATATACACTATACATCAAGACACACGGTAGTGTGTCGTGCGGCCCAAGAAGCTGGCGTGTAACACCCATGAGTATATTGACAGGAAGAAAGAAAACGCAATTTTCGCACCTCCGTAGCTCTGTGCTTCCTTGATGAAACAAGACGATTTTTGCTGTGGACATGCCCTCCAACTGCAGCACTCTACATTCCAAATTTGAGCGAAATCGCTTCACGCGTTCCCGAGATATGCGACTTCAAAAATTGGCTCAGTTTCTTCGTTCTTTTTCTTGTCACACACTTACAAAAACTGTTATAAAACGTGAACGCCACATCCGATTGCCTTGAAATTTGGCACACTGAAGGGGGATATAAAGGCGCATCTCGGTACCAACTTCGGCTGGAATATGATAAACAGGCAAAGAATTATGAGCGATTATTCACGAAAAATAACACCAATATGTTGTCACGCCTACAGGGTAAACCGCGTATGGGAAGAAGCTGAAAATCGGTGGGTGAATAGGTTAACTATTGAACCTCAAACCTTTTGTGGTTTGAAAGAAATCGAGCTAAAAAACAGGAAGATAGAATGAAAAAACCAACAGTGTGTAACAATTATGCAATCAAGATTAGCTAATTAAAAAAACGACTGCTTGCCACGCCTACCAGATAAACCGCTTGGGGTAATGCTTTGAAAATCGTTATACAGATGGAGTAATCATCTTAGAAAGGCTCATCAATGGTGTAGAAGAATCAGACTTAAAGCCACGGAGTTATAACACGAAATCCAACTTGGTGCAGCAAGTGCGAGATCGAGATACTCTAATAGAGCAGTCATCCTAATAGAGCAGTCACCCTGAAGAGAATTCAAGAGATCAGTTAGAAACAAGAAACCTGTATAGAGATCAGCTACACACAAGTCACCTTGTAGAGAGATCAGCTAGAAGAAGTTACCTTGCAGGGAGTTCATGCAACTATGGAAAGAGATAGTTCAGCTAGAAGAAATCACCTTGTAGAGTTCAGCTACAAACAAATCTCCCTGTAGAGAGATTAGCTAGAAGAAGTTAACTTGTAGAGACTTCAGCTACAAAGAAACCATCATGTAGAGAGTTCAGCTACAAACAAATCTCCCTGTAGAGAGATCAGCTAGAAGAAGTTACCTTGTACAGAGTTCAGCTTCAAATAAATCACCCTGTAGAGAAAGATCAGCTAGAAGAGGTCACCTTGTAGAGAGTTCAGTTACAAAGAAACCACCATGTAGAGAGCTCAGCTACAAACTAGTGACCTTGTAGAGACATCAGCTAGAAGAAGTTACCTTGTAGAGAGTTCAGCTACAAAGAAACCATTATTTAAAGAGCTCAGCTGCAAACAAATCACCTGTACAGAATTCAGCTACAAACAAATCACCCTGTAGAAAGATCAGCTAGAAAAAGTTATCTTGTAGAGAGTTCAGTTACAAAGAAACCACCATGTAGAGAATTCAGCTACAAACTAGTGACCCTGTAAAGACATCAGCTAGAAGAAGTTACCTTGTAGAGAGTTCAGCTACAAAGAAACCATTATTTAAAGAGCTCAGCTGCAAACAAATCACCTATACAGAATTCAGCTACAAACAAATCACCATGTAGAGAGATCAGCTAGAAGAAGTTAACTTGTAGAGAGTTCAGCTACAAACAAATCACCTGTAGAGAGTTCAGCTACAAACAAATCACCCTGTAGAAAGATCAGTTAGAAGAAGTTACCTTGTAGAGAGTTCAGCTACAAAGAAACCATTTTATAAAGAGCTCAGCTGCAAACAAATCACCTGTACAGAAGTCAGCTACGAACAAATCACCATGTAGAGAGATTAGCTAGAAGAAGTTACCTTGTAGATAGCTCAGCTACAAACAGATCTCCCTGTAGAGAGATCAGCTAGAAGAAATTACCTTGTAGAGAGTTCAGCTACAAAGAAACCATTCTGTAAAGAGCTCAGCTGCAAACAAATCACCTGTACAGAATTCAGCTACAAACAAATCACCCTGTAGAGAGATCTGCTAGAAGAAATTACCTTGTAGATAGTTCAGCTACAAACAAATCACCCTGTAGAAAGATTAGTTAGAAGAAGTCACCTTGTAGAGAGTTCAGTTACAAAGAAACCATTCTGTAACGAGCTCAGCTGCAAACAAATCACCTGTACAGAATTCAGCTACAAACAAATCACCCTGTAGAGAGGTCAGCTAGAAGAAATTACCTTGTAGATAGTTCAGCTACAAACAAATCACCCTGTAGAAAGATTAGTTAGAAGAAGTTACCTTGTAGAGAGTTCAGCTACAAAGAAACCATTATGTAAAGAGCTCAGCTGCAAACAAATCACCTGTACAGAATTCAGCTACAAACAAATCACCCTGTAGAGAGGTCAGCTAGAAGAAATTACCTTGTAGATAGTTCAGCTACAAACAAATCACCCTGTAGAAAGATTAGTTAGAAGAAGTTACCTTGTAGAGAGTTCAGCTACAAAGAAACCATTTTGTAAAGAGCTCAGCTGCAAACAAATCACCTGTACAGAAGTCAGCTACGAACAAATCACCATGTAGAGAGATCAGCTAGAAGGAGTTACCTTGTAGATAGCTCAGCTACAAAGAAACCATTCTGTAAAGAGCTCAGCTGCAAACAAATCACCTGTACAGAATTCAGCTACAAACAAATCACCCTGTAGAGAGATCTGCTAGAAGAAATTACCTTGTAGATAGTTCAGCTACAAACAAATCACCCTGTAGAAAGATCAGTTAGAAGAAGTTACCTTTTAGAGAGTTCAGTTACAAAGAAACCATACTGTAAAGAGCTCAGCTGCAAACAAATCACCTGTACAGAATTCAGCTACAAACAAATCACCCTGTAGAGAGGTCAGCTAGAAGAAATTACCTTGTAGATAGTTCAGCTACAAACAAATCACCCTGTAGAAAGATTAGTTAGAAGAAGTTACCTTGTATAGAGTTCAGCTACAAAGAAACCATTTTGTAAAGAGCTCAGCTGCAAACAAATCACCTGTACAGAAGTCAGCTATGAACAAATCACCATGTAGAGAGATTAGCTAGAAGAAGTTACCTTGTAGATAGCTCAGCTACAAACAGATCTCTCTGTACAGAGATCAGCTAGAAGAAATTACCTTGTAGGAAGTTCAGCTACAAAGAAACCATTCTGTAAAGAGCTCAGCTGCAAACAAATCACCTGTACAGAATTCAGCTACAAACAAATCACCCTGTAGAGAGATCTGCTAGAAGAAATTACCTTGTAGATAGTTCAGCTACAAACAAATCACCCTGTAGAAAGACCAGTTAGAAGAAGTTACCTTTTAGAGAGTTCAGCTACAAAGAAACCATTCTGTAAAGAGCTCAGCTGCAAACAAATCACCTGTACAGAATTCAGCTACAAACAAACCACCCTGTAGAGAGATCAGCTAGAAGAAGTTACCTTGTAGATAGTTCAGCTACAAACAAATCACCCTGTAGAGAGATCAGCTAGAAGAAGTTACCTTGTAGAGAGTTCAGCTACAAAGAAACCACCATGTAGACAGCTCAGCTGCAAAGAAATCACCCTGTATAAAATTCTGCCACAAACAAATTGCCCTGTAGAAAGATCACTTAGAAGTTACCTTGTAGAGAGTTCAGCTACAAAGAAACCATTCTGTAAAGAGCTCAGCTGCAAACAAATCACCTGTACAGAATTCAGCTACAAACAAATCACCCTGTAGAGAGATCAGCTAGAAGAATTTACCTTGTAGATCGTTCAGCCACAAACAATTCACCCTGTAGAGAGAGCATCTAGAAGAAGTCACCTTGTAGAGTGTTCAGTTACAAAGAAACCACCATGGAGATTTCTGTAATCAATATATGTATTATATATATAATTTGTACACTTACTGATAAAATATTTAAAGTACATCTACTTCATCTTTTCTTCTTCCTGTGGTAAAAAAAAGATAGGTTAAAAAAGTCCCAAAGCCGGCCATAGGCCGGCTTTGGGGTATACAAATACAAAAAGAAATGAAATCTAATCTAAAACAGCCAAGCTGTAAAAAAAGTGTGCGGCCCTCAAAAAGGCTATGGTGAAAAAAGATGTGAAATCCAAGGTGGCGGCCAAGAAATGGCTGTGATGGTAGGTTAATGGTAAAAATTTTAATAATGACAATTCAGGTGAATTTTGTGCCAAGACCAAGCGGCACAAAAATTCACCTGAATTGTCGTTATTAAGACCAAGCGGCACAAAAATTCACCTGAATTGTCGTTATTAAAATTTTTACCATTAACCTACCATCACAGCCATTTCTTGGCCGCCACCTTGGATTTCACATCTTTTTTCACCATAGCCTTTTTGAGGGCCGCACACTTTTTTTACAGCTTGGCTGTTTTGGATTAGATATATATATATACACACATTTTTTGGAAAATAAATTCAGGAAACTAGGCACACATCTTGGTCTTCAGCCAGCCAGCTGTGGGCACACTCAGTTTAAAATGTTATTATTTTCAAAAATACCTGACTGTTTTATTAGAGTATATTTGACTGCTCCTTATGATCATCATAGGTGCAGGAGCCTTTCTGAAACAAGGCTAAGGAGCTCCATTTCCCTCCCCTTTGCTTCTAAACCTATAACCGTTCACACAATATTTAAGCAAACTTTACATTTTTTTCTTAAAGATCATGTAATCATTAAGTATGGTAGTACTTAATGGTAGGGATCGTCAAGGTTCACGATTTCCCGCCAAAAAATTACGCACCAAAAGCAGACTTGCAAAACCATCTCGGCGATTCAGCAGTATTGTATTACAAAAGTGAAGCACGATTTCACCTTCAAAATGACACGAAATGCATCCTATGAGTTTCCACGAATTTAAAAAAAAATTCTATCTGATCGAATTTTCTAGTGACTGACTCCCTAACTGATGCCTTCAGCCAGGCCTAGCGGGAAGATGGCAACAGCTACAGTCCTACTTCTTGCATGAAAACGGCTCGCTTTGCCTATAGATTAAACCTTTCCTACACCGATAGAAATACAATCCTTGCGCTAGGGTCTTACCTTTCATCGTTCTTTAATGTCGCCATCGTCCTGGATTCACTACAGGTAGTGTTAATAACTCCACAAATGGCTTCAATGTACGGCGCCGTCCGTTTTAATAAGAGTGCTCGCTAAATAGAGTAATCATAATCTTCGCGGTAAAATATTCGAATACACGTGGTTGAAAGTTCGAAGTTGATTTTGAGCAGGAAGAGCGAGCTGTTCACAATCGGGAAGCTTTGTACGTGTAAGTGAATATATTTAGCGACTTATATCTTTTGTTTCTGGCAAAGTTAACCGGAAAAATTAATATTGCTTGTGTTTGTAAACGCATTTCTTTGCTGTAAACAACGTATCTACCTCAAGTATTTGAGCGATATTAGAAATAATTCGTAGCAAAATAGCGTTAGCTAAGGGTATTGTGGTTATTATTGCTTTGTGTGTTTTCTCTGAGGCAATATTGGGTGCGGCAATGCCTTCGAAGGAAGCGGCGCGGAAGAGTAGAAAGAAGGAGAATAACAGGGCGTACTATGAAGCTCATACAGAGTCTATATTCTCAGAGAGAAAGGACAAGTACAGCAGTGAATGCCGATCACAGCGTCATGCTAATGAGTACTACAAAAATGTAACAGCGTCGCGTGAGAAATCAGCTGAAGCCACCAAAACATCATTTAACAAAGATTTGGCAAAGTCTCGCATTGAGTCAGCGGAAAGGCAAAGGGAATACTACCATCAAGACTTGGAAAAGTAACTTTAGTGTCCTGTGTAATAGAAACTGCATGCACATAAAAGATAAGATTCATGCAATGTTTGTAAAAAGTACACAAACAAGTGGAACAAAAAATTAGGAATTTTCAATATGAGTAGGGATCAAAGTAATAAAAAGTATTGAAACAAGAGAGATTATCTACCACCTGAAGTCATGCTAGTACACACGTAATCCCTACTTCAGTGCCATTATATCTTAAATCTTGGCAACTGAAGTAGCGATTACGTGTGTACTAGCATGACTTCAGGTGGTAGATAATCTCTCTTGTTTCAGTACTTTTTATTACTTTGATCCCTACTCATATTGAAAATTCCTAATTTTTTGTTCCACTTGTAATATTTAGGTTTGCCAAAACATTGACCTACCACATCACACAAGGCTAATTTGACATGGTCTAACCCAAAAGTTTGTAAGTACTTTCATAAACAAAATGCACTGCCTTAAAGCTTATGTGATTCAGAAGCACAATGCAAAAATCTTAATATAAACTTCATTGTATTCTAGTTTGGCATTGTAATTTTGAGATCATATGAAAATAGCATTTATTTATGGATTTTAAATGGTGCTTGTGACATGTCAATTAAACCTCCAGCTTGGACATATTGATTTCACTGACTGCACATATATACAAGCATAAAAGGCTGTAAATTAATTTTTAACGATCAGGCAATAATTATTAGAGCTGTTGATAAGCGTTAAATAAAGCTATGCCTTTGTAGCCTAATTCATGAAATGATGTGATAATAGTTTACACATGAATGTTTCCTGAAAATACATACTTTTTGTTAGAATTCCTTATCACACTGTGACATATACATGCAATGCTTTTAAATTACCATACAAAGGTAATGCACACATACCCATCGATACTACTCATATTTGAAGTATAGTACATTTAGTAGAACCTTTCACTAAGAAATTTTGGAGAGGATTACTTGTTGAGAGGAAAACCGTATTGGTACATTTCCTCTGGTTATTCATGTCCATATTTTGCCGTAAATATGCTGTAATTTTTGCACATGCCTGTGGCACCTGCCTACAGGAAAGGTACTAATGAACTAAGCCAGCTGCAACATAATCATTGTAACATTCAAATGTTAATAAACAAGAATTTCATTGATCTCTTCCAATTGATTGATTGATACTTGCAGCATTCGGGGAGCTTTACAAGTGTAACATTCACATTTACATGCAGGTACACATAGATCACTACATATACACATAATGAAAATAATAAAAAACAACAGTACACTTGACAGAACAAAAATAAAACAAAACTGGGAGGAAATGACTTAACAGGTATATAAGGTAAATTAGGAACTTTAAATTCAAGTAGGGGTCACATAAATAAAAGTATTAAGGGGGGTTGTCACACCTGTAGCTATGCTAGTGAACAACTTGGTTTTATAACTTGTCAATATCATAAGTGTGGTATTACATTATTGTAGGGACCACGAAGATTTGTAGTTTTAACTGCCAGAAGATATGGACTAAAAACCAGTCAAACTAAAAGTGTCTTCAGAGCAATCCAAACACTTCACATAAGTTTACAGAATTTACATGGAAATTTACAGAAGTTCAATAGTCACAGTAAATGGATTGCAAGCTTCATACATTGTTCTCCCTATGTACAGTATAGGGCTGAATAACTGCTTTTGTGCTTATAAATCATTAGGGCAAGGGCACATATTTTGTCAATCAATTGTAGCCTCGTACCTCTGGTACCGTGGTATTACAACAGAGAAGTGTTTTATTACTTTTTAATTCTTTAAAATTCCTACCTGTTTGTTTAATTCATTAGAATCTAACCCAGGAAAGAATGATGCCAGACATACTATAAAACTAATTTTTGCATCTGAACAGTTGCATGAACCACACCTTGTATTAATTACTGAAAAGCAAAGTGGCCATTTCACTTTGTTATCAGTTGCATGCATGATTCGTCCATTATTCAGTGTTACAAATGGAGAACGATAAGAGAGCCATCAATCCCATCACTACAGGCAATATGGATGGTTCCATGGCATAGCATTCCATAAGATAGCACAAGAAGCCATACATGTTATTCATGTATCAACATCTGGAGAAAGAAATGGGAGGACAAAGGCAAGTCCATGATGCATCCGTTGTGGCTGCTGAATTAAGGCACGTCTCAGGTCTAAGAGACTCAAAATAGTGAAGAAATCAAGCTCAGTGTTTATTTGATGTTTGGCTGAATGTATCAGTCAGATGCAATTCAGAAATTCTATAGTGAGTAATTGAAAGCATTATAAGTTGCATTGGAGGCACATTTGGGCTTCAACCAATACTACCATTCTGTTGAGAAGGGAAAAGTGACGTAGGTTTTGGATGATATCTATTGGTAGGAAATCACAAATCTTTACGACCCCTACTATATATACTGTATAATAATTACTTGTTCATAAAATTGTAGGGAAAAATTCACCAAATCAACCAGAAGGCCATATCATTTGTTCCCTAAACCTTCTTCAAAAGAGAATCAACAGAAATATTTGAAACTGTAGCAATAATATATAAGTCCTGACAGTATTTTGAATTGTCAGCAAACACATCATCACTGTGTACTACAACTATTCAGTGTTAATTACTTGTGGTCACAAATATAATAGCTTCTACTGGTGTCACTCTCCTCAAATGATGTAGCCTTGGCTTAAAGCATTGCCATTGGGTCTCTAAATATAAGTAATATTTCCTTTGATGTCAGAAGTTACTAAATCCAATAGAAACCTGTGGCGGAGTTACTAAATAGCTAGTCTCACCAGTGGTTGTTTGCTACATGAAAATCGGTAAAGCCAAAAACAAAAAATGTCCTTGCTGTTAGTGACAAGACAAGCATCATTAGCATTCAGATATAGGCGTTCCAGTCAATACACCAATGTCACTGACACACTGATCAACGTGAAAGATAGATCTCGATGCTAGCACCCACAGTTTGCTTCTTAAGAGCTTACGTTCTGGACAAGATAAGTGTCATTCTAGCCCAACATAGTAACTACTTGATACTGGCACTACTGTCATGTAATTTTGCGGAGCCCAATGGCAGTTATGAATGTCATGCCACTGCAGTGGCACTGACATGATCAACTTGACTTAGGATAAGTCCCAATACTAGCATGCAGTTTTGTAATTTTCTCTCACACCTACTTCATTCAGGAAAATTTTCTAAACCACTTAGGGTTGGCTGACATCAATTTCTATGCTATATTGAGCTCCTCAGACAATGTGGCTTGGCTATCCACATTATCCTCAGGTCTCTAAATAGCACAGAAACCTTGTCAGCCCATTCTAACTAATACAAAAACCTAGTCATCACATTCTACTATAATACACATACATGCAATGCAAAACCCATACAGTCAACACGATTACAATCTAATGGTAGAGTTTTGATAATCTAAGTGTTATCCCCACTAGGGACCTGTGAGAAGGCTAAAGTCTGTCAATACATCTTTAAACTTAAAACAAAGAGAAAAAAAAGACCCAGCAGCATGCACTCTAGACAATTAATTTCTCACTATTTTATTTGTCCCTAGGGACCCGTGAAAAAGATAATACAAGGAGTTTGAATATTGAAACTAAAACTCTATTCTGAGCCAGGGGAGTATCCAGGAGCTGGCAAGGGGAGGGGCACAAACAGGGTAAGTTGTAGGTGGTTGGGGAGAGCCAGATTCTCTAGTTCAGTGCTGCGTTTTTTGAAGCAACAAATAATCACCTCTTAGTATAGTGTCTCACTGTTGATTTTTGCCTTTTTAGTAGAGCTTCTAAGCCTTAAAAAAAGGCAAGTTTTGTGCACTTTTGATAAAAGCATGAAACTTGGTACATAGTTTGTATATACCATAAAGGTCATTTTAAGATCAGGAGCCACCTCAGATTTGACCTTTGGTGACCTTTGTATCCAATTTTATACTTAAAATTGATAGTTTTTCCTCTATTTCACTTATACATGACTCAAAATCCACAAATATGGTGTCAAATTAACGCTTTTACTCTAAAGAGCAAGTTGACACTTACAGAAAGTCTGTAGCTCCTCTATTCAAAAGTTACAGTCATTTATAAGATCATATTTTCACCCACCCACGCACATCATGTATGATAGTTGTATGTATACTACAGTATTTTCACATAGTTCTATTACATCCCGAGTAATTATTGTACAGTTATATAGTGGACCCTGTCTTAGTAACTACCTGTGTAAAGACACCACCTCTCCATACCAGGGACACTGGAACAGCAAATTCAAAAAACTGTATTGCATAAAAGCATGCTTGTCTAATGCAGCCATTTGTTTATCTGCATACCACAGCAAAATAATCCTGAGGTGATTACAGTAACTATGTGTGGTATCAGGTTACATGATTTTGTTTAAGTAGCCTGCTTTATAACTGTTATTAATTTTCAGGATATGAAAACTTTAATATACAGCAATATACACTGATTAAACCCTGTACTGTGTAACAGATTAAGTGATATCAATTATAGAAGGCCAATCACTCTGTATAGTCTGCAGGAGAATAAAGTGAATAGCATATATTTAAAACATTCACATATATTAATCCTACTGTTGTGCTATGAAAATAAAAAACAACCAAAGACTATATATGGCCATAATATAATGACATAGCTCCAAGGTAGTTTGCCTCTCCATATTGTGAACAATGGTTGTTAATAAATCTGTACGTACAGCAGGATATTCATATTCTTTGATATTTGAATGTTAAAAATTAATAAGCATTTGGTAATTATATGGATATACTTTCATTTTTATTGTTGCCATTCAAACCTAGCTGTTATTATATGATATAGGCAGAATCAAGGGATGAACAGAATCATGTAAAAAGCAATTTTCATATTATTATTCATAAAATTCTAGATTGTGTAGCGTAGCAAAATAATATTTTAAACTCAACCATATTCATTCATGATCACAATTACGTACATTTTCACAAATTTGTCATTCACTCATGAAATTTTTGAAAATTTTCTTCCTTAATATTTTTAACCTATAAAGTAATAGAGCCTTTCTAACTCATAACTAGTTTCATTTTTAGCCTATATAGAGGTTAGTTATAATTACGCATCACCCAATGTGCCTTGACTTTACACATTGGAATACAAATAGAAATTTCACTGCATGCATGGCTGGACCAAAATGGCATAAGTAGATTTCTCAGTAAATAGATCAACCTTGACTGTGAAGTTAATATGTCATAAATCGAATGTACGTGTAAGTAGCTATTAGACCAACCAGCTATTAGCAGCATAAGGAATGTTTCAAAATGTAATCAAATGTTATACTTCTATGCTAGTACACCAAATTCTACATAATGCTCTTTCTAAGGTGATTTTATAGATACGTACATATTCCAAACTATTGATATAACCATCTTGACCTGTAAGTGTACGTACAAGTCTAATAGTAATAGGGATGCCATGCAAATAATCTCCTTTACATTTCCGCAGGTTCCTGGTTACAACCATAGATTGTAGAGAAGGGGGATTGGAAACTGCATGTTACATTCACGCCTACAGACTAAGTGTCACCTTCGTGTTATTACAAAGATATATAGCCTATAACAAATATATATAGCCTATATATAACATACAGAAAGTATGTACATAAAGTTAACTTTGAGAGGGAGGACAAAACCTTGCGTTTCTGTAGTCATGGATCAGAATGCGTACAACTATATTTTAGATTGGAGTTTCTAATCCCCCTTCTATATTCTATGTTACAACCTTAGCCTATACCCACTTGATTAATAAAATTGGTCTCTGCTGTGTATAATTTATATACTGTGCAAGTGGGTTATCCCAACCCCTCCCCACCTCCTATATTGTACTCCTACTAACCTATCAAGACACACGGTAGTGTGTCGTGCGGCCCAAGAAGCCGGCGCGCCACACAATGAGTATATTTACAGGAAGAAAGTAAACGCGATTTTAACACCTTTGTAGCTCTGTGATTCCTTATCCGATTGAAACCAACGTTGCTACAGAAGTGCCGGCTAGGTAGGGGAGTCCCCATTTCAAATTTGAAGAAAATCGCTCCATCCATTTCCGAGATACGATCGGCCAAAGTTTGGGCTTTTTTCTTCGTTTTTTTCTTCTACTTCTTTTCGCACACTTTGCAAAATCCGCCATAAAACACGAATTCGTGCTCCACTCGGGCTGAAATTTGGCACACTTAAAGGGCTCACTAAGGCAAATCTCAGTACCAAGTTTGGTAGGAATCCGATGAACATTCACCGAGTTATGACCAATTATTTGCGTAAAATAAGGTCGAAGGTCTGTCACGCCCACAAGGTGAACCGCTTGAAGGAATGAGCTGAAAATTGCTATGTAGATGGAGTAACTATTGTAGGAGTGCCTTTTCGTGGTTTGAAAAGAATCCAGTTAAAGGCCATCGAGATATGACACAAAACCCAACCTGTATCACAATTACGCGATCGATTTTTATGAATAAAAAAACTATTAGTTTTCACACCTACTAGGCAAACCGCTTAGAGCAGTGAGCTGAAAATCGGTATGTAGCTGGAATAATCATCATAGAAAGTCCTTGCAGTAGTACAGAAGAATCAGATTACAAACCACTGAGTTATGATTCCAAAGCCAACTAGGGTCCTGCTGATTAACAATAAATAAATAAAATAAATAAGTGTAACATATGCGAGATCGAGATACTCTAATAGAACAGTCACCCTAATAGAGCATTCAGCTAATTTATTTACTCCATTATAGAATTCTATTACATTGCAAGTTATTCTGTAGGGAGTTCAGCTGCAAACAGTTAATCTTATACACAGTTCATCAAGAAGTAAGCCACCCTATAGAGAGTTCAGCTACAGATATATCGCTGTAGTGATTCAGAAGAATCAGAACATTACAAGTCACACTGAAGAGAGTTCAGCTATAAACAAGTCATGCACCCTGTGGAGAGTTTGGATACACTCTCTAGAGAGTTCAGCTACAAACAAGTCACTGTGGAGAGAGTTCAGCTACAAAGAAACTACCCTGTAGAGAGTTCATCTATACAAACAAGTTAACTTATAGAGACCAGCTGCAAACAAGTAACCCTGTAGAGATTTCAACTACAGACAAGTCACTTTATAGTTTATACAATGTTCAGCTACAAGTAAGTCACTCTGTAGAGAATTCAGCTACATACAAGTCACTCTGTAGAGAATTTTGCTACAAACAAATCACAGTGTAGAGAGTTCAGCAACCAAAAAACCACCTGTAAAGAGTTCAGCTATACAAACAAGTTACTCTGTAGAGAGAACAGCTAGAAACAAGAGAGAGCTCAGTTAGAAGAAGTTTCCCTGTAGAGATCTCAGCTGCAAAGAAACCCTGTAGAGAGATCAACTACAAACAAATCACCCTGCAGAGTGTTCAGCTATAAACAAATCACCCTGTAGAAAGTTCAGGCACATACAAATCACCCTATATAGAGTTCAGCTACAAAAAAAAATCACTCTGTAGAGAGTTCAGCTACAAAGAAACCATCCTGTAGAGAGTTCAGCTACAAACAAGTTACCCTACAGTGAAATCAGTTTGAAACAAGAGATTTCAGCTACAAACAAATTAACCTGTAGAGAGTTCAGCTATGAACAGATCACCCTGTAGAGAGTTCAGCTATACAAGTCACCCTGTAGAGAGATCAGCTAGAAGAAGTCACCGTCTACAGAGATCAGCTAGAAGCAAGTCACCTTGTAGAGAGTTCAGTGACAAAGAAACAATCCTGTAGAGAGTTCAGCTACAAACCAATCACCCTGTAGAGAGTTCAGCTACAAATAAATCAACCTGTAGAGAGATCAGTTAGAAACTAGACACAATATAGGGAATTCAGTTACAAGCAAATCACCCTGTAAAGAGATCAGCTACAAACAAATCACCTTGCAGTGAGTTCAACTACAAACAAATTACCCTTAGGCACCGGCCTATTATGCCTGAAATTTTACCTATTATGGTTTTGAGCATTGCTCAAAAATTAAGCCTATTATACTCAAAATTATGCTTTCAAAATCAAAATTATGCTCTAGAAGTGACTGTTTTATTAGAGTATATCAGCCTTTCCTGACTGCTCTATTAGAGTAAGTGACTGCTCTATTAGAGTATCTCGATCTTATTTCTGCAAAGTGTGAATAACCAACAAAGAAACGGTTTAATAAGTTGTATTACGTGTTTTTGATTATAAAATGCACTAATAATACTATTGGCAGTGAATATTTGCTTTCTTTCAGGCGCGCGTATTGCGCATTTAATTAATTTTTCAAACATCGTCCCTATTATGCTGGCATTATGCTTGATGCTTTTGGCCACCTATTATGTTTTAAATTATGCCGGCATAATCGGCCGGTGCCTAATTACCCTGTAGAGAGATCAGCTACAAACAAAACACCATGTAGAGACTTCAGCTACAAACAAATCAACCTGTAGAGATTTCAGTTACAAACAAATCACCCACCTTAGAGAGATCAGCTACAACCAAATCACCCTGTAGAGAGATCAAGATCAGCTACAAACAATCACCCTGTAGAGAGATCAGCTACAAACAAATCACCCTGTAGAGAGTTCAGCTACAAACAAATCACCCTGCAGAGAGTTCAGCTGCAAACAAATCACCCTGTAGAGAGTTCAGCTACAAAAAAATCAACCTGTAGAGAGATCAGCTACAGTATATAGACACTAGACACAATATAGGGAATTCAGTTACAAGCAAATCACCCTGTAGAGACTTCAGTTACAAACAAATCACCCACTGTAGAGAGATCAGCTACAACCAAATCACCCTGTAGAGAGATCAGCTATATAGACACTAGACACAATATAGGGAATTCGGTTACAAGCAAATCACCCTGTAGAGAGTTCAGCTACAAACACATCACCCTGTAGAGAGTTCAGCTACAAACAAAATACCCTATAGAGAGATCAGCTACAAACAAAACACCTTGTAGAGACTTCAGCTACAAACAAATCAACCTGTAGAGATTTCAGTTACAAACAAATCACCCACTGTAGAGAGCAGCTACAACCTAAATCACCCTGTAGAGAGATCAGCTACAAACAAATCACCCTATAGAGAGTTCAGCTACAAAAAAAATCACCCTGTAGAGAGATTAGCTAGAAACACATCACCCTGTAGAGAGTTCAGCTACAAACAAATCACCTTGTAGAAAGTTAAGCTACAAACAAATCACCTTGTAGAGAGTTCACTTACAAACAAATCTACCTGTAGAGATATCAGTTACAAACAAATCACCCCCTGTAGAGAGATCAGATCACCCTATAGAGAGTTCAGCTACAAACAAGTCACCCTGTAGAAAGTTCAGGTATAAAAAAATCACCCTATAGATAGTTTTGATACAAACAAATCACCCTGTAGAGCGTTCAGCAAGATAAAAGTCACCCTGCAGAGACATCAGGTTACCCTATAGAGAGGTCAGCTAGAAGAAATCACCTTGTAGAGAGTTCAGCAACAAAGAACCCACTCTGTAGAGAGTTCAACTAGAAACTAGTTACCCTATACAGAGATCAGCTATATGTAGAAACAAGTCATCCTGTAGAGAATTCAGCTACAAACAAATCACCCTGTAGAGATTTCAGCTACAAACAGATCATCATCCTGTAGATAGTTCAGCTATAGATACAAGTCACCCTGTAGTAGGAGAAGTCACCTTGTAGAGAGATCAGCTAGAAACAAGTCATCTTGTAGAGACCAGCTACAAAGAAACCATCCTGTAGGGAGTTCAGCTACAAACAAATCACCCTGTAGAGAGTTCAGCTATGAACAGATCACCCTGTAGAGAGTTCAGCTATACAAGTCACCCTGTAGAGAGATCAGCTAGAAGCAATTCACCTTGTAGAGAGTTCAGCTACAAAGAAACCATCCTGTAGAGAGTTCAGCTACAAACAAATCATCCTGCATAGAGTTCAGCTGCAAATAAATTACCCTGTAGAGAGTTCAGCTACAAACAAATCACCCTGTAGAGTGTTCAGCTAGATAAAAGTCATCCTACAGAGAGATCAGGTCACCCTATAGAGAGATCAGCTAGAAGAAGTGATCTTGTAGAGAGTTCAGCTACAAAGAACCCACTCTGTAGAGAGTTCAGCTAGAAATAAGTTACCCTATAGAGAGATCAGCTAGAAAAAAGTCACCCTGTAGAGATTTCAGTTACAAACAGATCATCCTGTAGATAGTTCAGCTAGATACAAGTCACCTTGTAGAGAAATCAGCTAGAGGAAGTCATCTTGTAGAGAGCCAGCTATAAACAAGTCACCTTGTAGAGAGTTCAGTGACAAAGAAACTATCCTGTAGAGAGTTCTTCTACAAACAAACGCCCTGTAGAGAGTTCAGATGCAAACAAATCACCCTGTAGAGAGTGCAGCTACAAACAAATCAACCTGTAGAGAGTTTAGCTACATTTCAAGTCCCTTAGTAGAAAGATCAGCTGCGAACAAGTTATCCAGTAGGGAATAATAGACATGTAATAAATATATTTATATAATTATTGATAAAATCAAAAACAGTTGAAGTATTAAAAATCTGCTCTGTCTTTTTATTCTTCCTGTGTAGGATAGGTTAAAAAAGCCCCAAAGCCAGCCTATGGCCAGCTTTGGGGTATACAAATACAAAAAGAAGTGATATCTAATCAAAAACAGCCAAGCTGTAAAAAAAGGTGAGGCCCCTAAAAAGGCCAAGGTGAAAATAGATGTGAAATCCAAGGTGGCGGCCAAGAAATGGCTGTGATGGTAGGTTAATGGTAAAAATTTTAATAACGACAATTCAGGTGAATTTGGTGCCGCTTAGTCTTGGCACAAAATTCACCTGAATTGTTGTTATTAAAATTTTTACTATTAACCTACCATCACAGCCATTTCTTGGCCGCCACCTTGGATTTCACATCTTTTTTCACCTTGGCCTTTTTAGGGGCCCCACCTTTTTTTACAGCTTGGCTGTTTTTGATTAGATATAGTATAGCAGCACAACCAAAAAACTGTGCACTTTTTCATAAAGCCATGAAACTTTCCACATAAATAGTACTCCTCAATACGTGCATTTTTAGATATAGTGCCATCTGGTTCGACCTATGGTGACCTTTACGGCCATTTTTGTACAGAAAATTGATCATTTTTGTCTTTAACTTCCTGAGGCACTAATTAACTTGTTAAAACATGGTATCAAAATAAAGATCTTGCTGATAGAAACAACTTGGTCTTTATTTGAAGTCAATATGTGAATTCATTCTTAAGTTATGAGTATTTTTATTAGTTGCAAAAATTTGATAAATTTATGCATAATTATCTGCCCACAGGTAATTCACACCTCAAGGGCAAGTAAATCTATCAAATTTTGCAGCTAGTAAAAATGATCATAACTTTGTAATGAAATCACCAATTGACTTCAAATAAAAACCAAGTTGTTTCTATCAGCAAGATCTTTTGTTTGGTACCATGTTTTAACAAGTTAATTATTACCTCAGGGCGTTAAAGACAAAAACGATCAATTTTCTGTACAAAAATGGCCGTAAAGATCACCAAAGGTCAACTCAGCGATGGCACTATATCTAAAATTACATGTCATGAGAAGTACTATTTATGTGGAAAGTTTCGTGGCTTTATGAAAAAGTGCACAATATTGCCAGTTTTGGGTTTTGGGGGCTATGCCGCTATACTAATATGCACCCTTTGGTAGTTCATGGGTCTGCTCCTGATACTCACTCCCAATTGAGGTCATTAGCTACCAAATAGTATGATAATTGATAAGCAACCTTCTTTCTTTTACATATCTAAAGTATATGCGTGGGTGGGAGAAAAATGGCATTTGTTATTTATAAAAATTTCTATAACTTTTGAATAGAGAAAGCTACAGACTTTCTGCAAGTATCAACTTGCTCGTTAGAGTAAAAGCATTAATTTGGCACCAAATTTGTAGATTTTGAGTCATGTATAAGTGAAATAGAGGGAAAACGGTCAATTTTTAAGTATAAAATTGGACACAAAGGTCACCAAAGGTCAAATCTGACCGATCTTAAAATGACCTTTACGGTATATAAAAACTATGTACCAAGTTTCATGCTTCTATCAAAAACAAAGAAAGTGCTTAGGAGCTCTACTATTTGGACCTTTTCAGATGGTTGTAAAGTCTTAAAAGTTGTCAAAAGGCTCTGAATGTGTGAAACAGCAGCAACACGATAATTAGTTTTAGAGGCGCTTAGTACGAACTAAGGTGCTGGGTGACAATTTTACAGTCAGTTTGACTTTGGCTTGCTTTGGTTTCAGGTGAATTTGTAACAAATGCTAGTAAAATGTGCATATTTTCATGAGTTGGTAAATTGATCTTGGCCTGACATAAAGTTTAGTAGCTTTTTTAATCAGAAGCATGGCTGGCTCCTCCACAAGGTGAGGGGGGGATTTGCCCCAAATGCTCCATTCTAGATCCTTCATTGGAGAACTGTATACAGTGGAACTTCTCTATGAGTCCCGGCAAAGTTGATTTATAGTTTCTCGTCACTCACCATTATCACCTGCCTCTAAATTCATTACTGCTATAATTGATCACACGTGCCAGTATTTCAATGTATAGACAAACTATCCATCATTTTCAGCTATGGAAAACATTTCTCCCTGCTTCAGAAAAGTAAATATAAGAGTTTATTTGTGGTGGTTCATGGTGACACTTCTTCTCAGCAGAACTTTACAGCTCGGGTGGTGTCTGGTCCCCTTTATTGTTCAATTTGTACATTCATCACCTTACTAAATAAGTTTTACATTGCGACTTTTTTGATGAATATGCAGATGATTCATCTCTTGTGAAGGTGATTAAGAGCAAGGAGGATCAGATAGCGGCATTGAAGAGATAATGCTGACTTGAATTGTTTTTTTTCCTGGGTAGAGTGTGGAACATTAATTTTGAACCTGCTAAATGTCACTCACTGTGTGTATCGTTAAAGCATGATGTTGAGTGTCATCCCTCCCTATATATGGACTCCCTTTCCATCAAAGAGGTTGATAATTTGAAGGTTTTAGGGTTCTATTTTGATCGTAGATTGACTTGGAGCTCTATGATAGAAAATATGTCCACCTACTGTCGACAGAGAATGGGAGCACTATACTGTGTTAGAGATTTTCTGGCCTTGCTGTTGCTTTTAAATCCTTTGTGAGGCCTGTATGTGAATACAGTAGTGTTGCTATTATGAGTGCTGCAGCCACTCACTTATCTAAACTTGATGCAATACAGAAAAATGGCTGAGAAACTGAGTGAATGTACATTTCCCTCACTGCATCCTTAAGCTTGCTGTGAGGCCAGTGCTGTGGGACTATACTTTGTAAGGTACTTGATTTCTGAGGTCGAGGGCCTCTACAGCAGTTTTGTCCAACTTTTGCCACTGCTCCATTGACACATTCTTATTGCTTAAATTATGGTCCTTTATCACTATCCTCATCAGTTCAATACACATCTTTAGAAGAAACTTTGTTGGTGTAATCGCTATAACCATAGATAATGCATGCGTTCCAAAGTAGTGCCTGCTTTTTGAACAAAACAGTGGAAATGTACAGCGAAGCAGTGAATATCTAGCTAGCCTACTACACTCTACCTGCTACAAGTGGTGTAAACAGCAGCAAAGAAACAACACTGCACTTTCTGTTTTTCAGGAAATTTGCACGACCATTTCGAAACACCATATTGCACCTTTGAGCCTGAATTTTCTTATGCTGTTGTTTACTACTCTCCTCTCCAGCGTCCCTACCCAGTCCAGCCTCCAATTAGTATAGGTGGTAACTGACCCAGCTGTAAACAACAAACACTAATTTGCTGGTTACAAGAACAGCAAAATCTTCCACCTGTCAAGGCCATAAAGTATGGCCCATGATGTCACTATGTGTCACTATGTAAATAATAATGGTGTTTCCAATCCATATGACATACATTAACTATGCTATAACATATGGGCATCTACTCCTTTAGACATCAGGTTGAGAGGTTCTGAAGAGGGATGGTCTACTGTTTTGAAACTGTTACAGACATCTTTGTGTTTAATTGTATGTATGTTGTATGCTCTTAGATAATATTGTAAATAGAAAAAAAAATATTAAGAAGACCCCTGTAGTGACAGATGGGGGTGATTTTGGGTGCTTCCTTCCGGCTATAAGTAATAATAAAAAATGACTGCCCATGACCCATGTCATTTACTGTCCCAAGTACTGTATATCATGAAAGCTGTCTTCCTTAAAAGTGTGATCGACAACACCAATAGAAGTGATTATATTTGTGACCACAAGTAGTTAACACTGCATAGTTGTACTAGTACACAATGACAATATTAGTGTTTACTGGTAGATGAACTCTTGAGTGACAGAATTTTTTATCATTGTCAGATACACAAGCGGCATATGGTCACCAGGATTTGTTATGCTACGCCATCAAGATTATTAAAATCGTTAATCGGATTTATAAATCTAACTTTACCTTTAACAGACGATTTAATTCTGTACGCGGAAACAGATTATTTAATAAATCGCAGCTAACCCCTCTAAAATATTCGTTCACACACACACGCCAATAAGCTTTGATGTACCACAAATCTAGGAACTCACCTACTGGCACTGTAAGGTCTTCGAGAAAGTACAACACACCATGAACGCAAAATCAAGACGAAACCATAAAAGTGACAATCGATACGCGCTTACAAACTGCTTACAACCACACCCTATTTTCAAGTTGCTAGGCAAATTGGCACGTTTTAGTCGGTCCCATAATAATTATGTTATTATATATTATCGAGTATATTATTATTATGCTGCTTTAAATGTTTAAGAATAACTGTAGCCAATGGTACGTACGTACTGGGACCGACTAAAACGTGCCAATTTGCCTAGCAACTTGAAAATAGGGTGTGGTTGTAAACAATTATTGTATAGAGTAACTAGTCTAGTACTGCCCTTTTGCATATTGGTCCTCAGTATCATATATAAGTCAACATCCACTGTTTAAGTGTTTATTTTGCCTCTCTGCCCACTGTTTAATTTATATTATCATACTTAAGATATCGAAAAAAAAAAGAAGTGAACATCGGTATCTCAATAAAACACCTTTGGCACTCTCCTCTTTATGCTTGTACACTTTTGTTGCAGAACTACTACACATATCATGCCACATCCATCACAACAGATCTATTTCTCCAAGCTATTTCCATACAAGTACTATAAAAGCCACATGATATGGTGTCTAGATCTTCTGTACTGATCTCCTTGAATCACCATCTGCATCACATGAATTTGACAAAAGATGAAAAGTTGTAACACCAATTCCTTTCTCTCAAGCACTATATATATATGTTCTTCCTTTACCTGGCTTCCATGCATAACCCTGCACATATAGCTATATGCATTGCACTTATTATTAAGGAAGTAGTTAGCTGAACCGAAAGGTTTTAATTTTTGCGTCTAGTAGTTGCCCCAAGCATTAGACTTTAGGGGACACATCTAGTAGTTTCCCCAAGCATTCAACTTTAGGGGATGCGAAAAGTAGCATTAGGTTAGGGTTGAGTTCAGCTTTGATTTCTTCTCCACCTTTAGGTTATGTTCTTCTTACTATAATTATAGTGAGACTACTACATGAGTAACATTTATAAGGTAGAAAAGTAGTAGTGGGTAGCTAGCAGTGGTAGCACACTACCTATAGTTCCAATAGTCCAGGGTTCGAGCCCAGGCCGAGATATTTTTTTGTTTAGTGACCTTTTTCTTTGTCCAAGTTTGACTGTCGGTTCAATAGCGAGTCCAGCTTATTGAACCGACTTTTGGTTCAGTAACCACTGCCTATTATTAATGTTTTACAATGCGTAAGTACTGAAAGCCAATGGCAAGTCCTGCCAAGGGCTAAATTACACTAACATAAATTAATTAACTACAAAACTTAAAGTACACTAGCATAAAATTATTGAATTAATTAGTTACAGAACTGATTGGTTTCTTATAGGAATAGTGTGGAGGTAAAGTTATGGTAGTTTGTCATAAAGTGGAGGTTTTGTTGTTCTAACACAGTGGCTACAGGGACAGAGATAGTGGAAGGTATGTACATCGTTGTCATTGGACTCTTGTATGAAGTGATTCCACATAAATTATAGATGTACAATTTGTGCTTGATAGAATTTATTTGAGCTGCTAAATCCACTGTAGGTAGAGAGTTCCACAGGTGGGGTATATGGTGAAAGTAGAAATGTTGAATTAAGTTTGTGGAACACCTGTGGTGAACCAACTTTGCAGATGATAGACTATAGTATGCACCACTGTGACAGTGTGACCAAAGTCAAATGCTAAGATGTCAGTCAACCACAGAACCATGTTTACATAAATCCATTTACAGCTCGTAACCCAGCTACTCACAAGTACAGCTAGCCGCATACAGTATAAACATACTGTAGAAATGACTTAATAACACATGGAACAGAAAGCTACATATACAATGTGTACATAATGAAACTACTAGTTTTTCCGTAAATAAATGTCTTCAGTGTATCCTTGTTGGTGAGATACATGCCTTGCAGCAACGAACAGAAAATCACTTAGTCGGTTTAGGTACTTTGCTACACTCAGTTCCACTTGACCATCACGAACCAAAGGTGTAACCCTACACAAACATACACACACACACATAAAACAGTAGCCACAATAATGCTTTACCTAATTAAATTACACTGTACATACTGCATAGACAGTACATACTGTACATTCAGTACAAACATACATACAGTACAAACAAACATACATATGAACGTCTGCACAATACAAACTGAATAGGTGTGTTATTAACTGTTCTGCGGTGAGAGAAGGGGGGGAGCATAGAAAAAGTCGGCCTAGTAATTGGAAGGTTCCAGGATTGATGCCAAGTTACTATTGCTATTGTTTCCTTGAGCATGGAACTTTAGTCAAATTGACATGTATAATGGGGATCTGGTGGCCTGCCACCCGGCTGTAACATCAATGGATACCTGGGGAAAGCAAATTCCCAACTGTCCTTGTCTCACTTAGCCGTGTTGGCAACTTCAGATTCTATGATACCTGGACAGTCCTCCTGTGGGTTACTAGTCCTCCCCAGGAGGATTTGCCTACACAAGACAGACTCAAGTGCCCGAGTGGTGCACAGGCATAACAATTCTGGTTTGCTGAGCAGCAATAACTGTGTTTTTCACAATGCTGCCAGAGGCTTGTGTGTGTGTGTGTGTGTGTGTGTGTGTGTGTGTGTGTGTGTGTGTGTGTGTGCGCGCGCGCGCGCGCACGCATTTCCCCCCAAATAAGAACTATGTTTGGAATGGAGACATCTATGAAAGATTTGTTATCTGTTAGACGTTTGCATTGGCTTCACACAACAAGAATGATGTTAGGATACCTAAGAGACTTTGGTTACCACAGCCTCAACCTGAGCACAGAGCCAAGCTCCATTGGAGAGACAAAAGTGAGGCAGAGGTTCAGTATTGCTGAGGCTGATTGGCAATGCCTTGCCAAAAACAGAAACGTGTGGAGAGATGTGTGCCAGGAAGGATTAAAAAGGGTACAGAACACTAGAACATTGCTCTTTCTGAATGGTCTATTTGTGAAACTTGCCACCATGAATTTCAAAGGAGACAGGACATCGTCAGACACAAGTGTCAAACAACACATCCAAGAGGGAGGAAGAGGTAGTCATGGTTTGGTCCACTACCAATAGTGGGAAGCATCGTCCAGTGGATGGCTTTACTTCAATGGTCAAGGTTATGTGCGTGTGTGCGTGCGTGCATACATGCATGTAAACAAAAGGTGCCCATTTGTAGCACAGAAAGCTCAGACTAAACATCGGATATTGGTTAAACTTGTGTCAAAGGAACAATGTCACTGTCTTGGTGGTTAGCTAGTTAAGTGGTAGCCAATTCAGCCCAGCAATTGTACTGTTTCCCATTTTAGAGCATGAGTGTACATACTGAACAGGAGAAAGGATTACCTATAAAACAAAACTATTTATAGATAGTAGTCTAAGTTGATATTGTACTTTTAAAAACCGGTACTCAGTTAACGCTATGCTCTAATTTAATTCAGTTAGAGACATACAGCACTTATTAACTGTTTTGTAACTTGTCTATAGTGTTTTCTTACAAAAAGCCTCTAAAAGCCTTGGAGCTAGTTCATCATTTTTGTACTTGTAGGAAAGGGACTATCCTTTTTGTTTTTGAGCAATCCTCCAAAATTTTCCACATTATGGTCCAATTATGCTTAGTTGTGCCCAATCAATGCTCTAATAAAATTGTACTTTCACTGCTCTACTACGAGTGTCTAATCCACCTCTTCCCTGAGTATAAAATTAATTTGATATGCATTGGTTTATTAAAGTATCACAATCTACTTTATACAAAATATGTGAAGTTACAGCTCCTCTGACATCCAATCCACAAAATTTATCCCTATTAGGGCTGAAGCAAATACTGAGTACTTATTAAGAATTTTGGTACTCGGATAGTAAAATTGGTACTCAGTATTCATCAAGAACACATGATCCAGCTCACATGATGCATTTGCCATCAGGGAGTGACACAATGAAGGCTATAGGGTTTGATTGACATAACCTCTTGTCAGGAACAGTAACACCAATACAGTGTGCATATCATTGTTATTATTGGAAAAAGCTGTAAATTGCTCAAAGTCAGCATAAAACATGTTAGATGGGTATGACTACAAGGTAGCTAGTGTTCGTGAGTACTCGATCATTATAGAGAGTATGCAAATACCAAAAAACCTTGATCATTTCAGCTAATATGCCAATTATGCTCAATATAGTCAAACTGCTTGATATCCTCCACCAAAATACAAAGAGAAAGAATTGTTATCTTCCTGTAAGCAATACAGGGTCTATAGAGCAACACTGGCTGTTTCTGCTTTCAACATTCAACCATAAAGCAATTTTTCCACACAAGTATGGGAGTGGACAGACATACTGTAGAAACAAACACACACAATTTTTGGAAAACAATTTCAGCAAACTAGGTATGCACTCACAGCTGGCCATAGCCAGCTTTGGAGGCATACCTAGTTTAAAAGACTTTTAATCATCATAGATTACATAGCAAATATTTAAGTGATCACCTTCTTTCAGTTTCTCGACACACTGTTCTTGCTAGGTGTAGCAGTGATGCTGCTTTTCCACCTGACTATGCACTGATCATTACACACAATAACAAATACACTATATAACAAACTGGTAAAATAAAGTTGGTCAATGGCGGAAGATTTTCACTCATTTCATCAATCCACTTTTCTAAGTTATCCACGTGTGCCTCATTAAAGGTAGTCTGTGCTGTTACATTCATCAGAAACATCACATATCAATCTATATTACATTCATCAGAAACATCACATATCAATCTATGGTAACTTCATAATGAAGATTCCAAATTACGTTCCATATATCGCAAATTATGATTGAAACTGGGTTGGGTCACAACCAAGCTATAAGATATCCATGTCTGATGGTGCATTGAATCACACCTACTTTGGGTCTGGGCCAGAGTCAGTGAAACCAACTCCTGCTGTATACGTATAGTGGTGCCACAATTTTAATATCATGATCATCACGAATATTCATGATGGAATTTACATCATGGTAGTCACGATATATTAAATGAATTGAATAATTAGGTTAATGTTTTCACAGGACAACAAATTTTATTCAGTCAATGTATTATGCTTATAATAATGATAGTTGACACTTGTATTTTATGCATCACCACATGATGCCAGAGAAATATCCTCATATTTTGCAAATATCCAGTCACTTTTCACTAAATATTTTGTGTTTTTGTGTCACGATATAGCCTTTTTCTCTATCCTGAAATGCTTTTATCATTATTATCACAATATACGATATATCGTGGCATCACTAACACAATATGTGTGGAAACACACTGCCTACATAAAGTAGGTAAACAGATGCAAGTCTCCAGTTACAGTGTTTGCAGTGAATGATATGTACTTTACCTCGTTTAGCTTCAGTGGAAACATCTCGAGGAGTAGCTATGTGAGAACCCACATCTTGTAAAATACACTGAATCTGTGGACATGTGCAAGCTTTTAAATGTCAATGAAATCAAACACATACAACATAGAAATTAACAAAGCAGACAACTGAGTATGTACGTATAGTACTGTTCAAGTTGGGATTGCCCCTAAAATGACGTGCACCACCTAAAATGCTACATTTAAAATCAATTTAGAGACATTTTACGTACCGATACAGAATAGTATTAGTCCATCTAACATCAAATGCAGTATTACAAACAAGAAAACACTTACAGGCGACCAGATATAGATTTTTTTTTAAATCGCCAAAACTCAAATTTTCATCTGCCATGACCACAGTTGCAAGGCTGGAGGCCAAACGAAGCAGCACACGGTCACCATTTTACGCCACAATAACAAACTCACCAGTGGAATGTGCATTTTGGGGTTCCGACAAGTGTGTGCCCTCGTGTGTCTTGTCTTTCTTCAATCAGCCTGGTCATCGTCTTCTTCATGCAACAAACCATATTGAGGCACTAATTTTTGGAATCAATATTTTTCATGAGTAGTATTTTTAGATGTGTTAAAACTCTTACACTACTGTAAAAGGTACTGGACACCTGTAACTTTGAGACCATGCCCATTAACAATATAGGTTGACTAGTAATAATCGAGCGTGGAGACCACTCTATTTGATCGGATATGATTACCTCACCCCCTTATTGATATAGTTGTATTTATAATGATAGCACGGCGAAAATAAGGAGTAGTGACTAAACCCCTTGGTAGGTGTGATGCCAACTCAAGATACTCTAATGCAGCAGTCAACCTAACAGAACAGTCACACATGCATAGCAATATATCAAGTATGTTTATGTGCTAGTCAATTCTTCTAGAATTGTATGTGCATCTTTTCCACCATGTACTGTTTATACACGCCCTAGTAGTAGGTTGTCTCATTGGTGATTGTATTTGGTTGTACGTACCCCAGGTGTAGTATATAAAATAAATAAATAGATAGAATCCCTGATGCCAGCACTAGCCGAAGGGTTTCCCAAGTGGTCTCCATGTACAAGTGGAAAGAAAAAAAGCTATACAGTATATGTCCAGCTGTGATTCCCTGATCCAAGACTACCACTGTAGCAATTGTAAATGTGCAGTATACAGCAGCTGCGACTACACTCTATTACAATTAGTATTATTATTATTATTACTAGGACCGCGTCACATACAACCAAGTACATACACCAACGTGACAGCCCCCTGGTGAGGCTATTAGGTGGTAAAGGCACGATCCCCAAATCAACTCAATATGTCACAGTAGTGACAGATACAACACAATAGTGGCATCGTAACTAAAGGTCACCAGTAGCTAAGTGCCAGTACATCATTGGTGTGGTAATGGCACAGTGATGTGTACACGTAATTATGTATACAAAACGTACAGGAGAGAACTATGCATTATTGCAGTATTGTATGCAGCAATACATTATAGGCAACATCAACAGATAAAAATTATTAGCCAATATACAGTAAAGTATCAACATCAACTAGAGCTAAATAAGGTTCATCAGTGGTGTAGCAATGGCATAGTGACGGGTGACACACTATAATTATGCATACACAACTTGCAGGAGATAGCTACACAATATTGCAGGAGTATGCAAGCCAGATGAACCAGATAAAGGAAGACAGCCAGGCCAGCCAGGCCAGCCAGAACCTAGTAGCTAAGCCAGGTAAAGGAAAAAAAGATTAAGCATGTATTGAATTGCCTGACACCAACACAAAGGAAGTTCGCCATGCCAGCTACACAAGACAAGATTGTTTACTTGTATTTCATATTGTAAAGAGCGTGGCATATGTTGCATTAAATTTTTATGTGACTGGCAGCTGGCATGGAGACTTGAGACGTTACAAACATAAAAACTTACTTGCAATCTTCTTGTTTACGTGTAAAGTGGCCTCTCGCTCTCCTGAAGTCACTTCACGGACATTTGCTAATCTCTCCTTCGCGCAATCTGTAATTAAGCAAGGGTGTGGTACTGGGCGTTATATAGAATTACACGTATGGTCAAGTCATCAGCACGAACGGGCGCAACGATTATACGTTTGTGCCTTCGTTCACAGGTGAATCGATCCCCGGTTAGTTTATGTCTCTAGACCTCGTAGTTTTCTCAAACTAGAGATTTCCAACCAAATTAAAAAATTTACATTCCTTAAATTCTTTGGTATGGCAAATATTGTGTTATCTATTAGAATCATTTTAGTGCAAACCGCACCTCAATCGGTGGCTCCTGCCAAAAGATACACGCAAAAGAATTCAGCAGAGCGGTGATTTTTGTGTACGACATTTTTAGGACTTTTCTGTACATTAGCATGGCACCAAGCACAATATCCAAAGTGCCATAAATTTGAATATGAATCTCCTAATGACATGAAATTTCACCACATAAACCACTTAATGTAGTAAAATGCATGAGCTAGGTAAGACCTCTCAAGAGTGACCACTCTTTGTAGAATGGCCACTTGTAATGTTTAATGTTTGAGTCAGTAATTTGCTAAGAATAACATGAGTTCTGTAAATCAAATTACATAGAGGTGTACCCCACACATATTTACAAATGATTAACTAGTGACATTGTATTACAGAGTGACCTTTGACATTACAGGGCACAATTAACAATTACTTTGCAAAATATAACAATTGGATTCTGACATATATGACCACTACTCTTCAATATTATTGTAAGGCAGCAATTTTTTGATACTACTTCACTT
Source organism: Dysidea avara (assembly GCF_963678975.1). NCBI lineage: Eukaryota > Metazoa > Porifera > Demospongiae > Dictyoceratida > Dysideidae > Dysidea > Dysidea avara. The sequence continues at coordinate 31,677,872 of NC_089274.1, forward strand.
TATTTGCCACACTAAAAGTACAGAAGAGATTAATTATTATATAATATGATGACATCATTGTACAACAAAGAGAAACAATAAACTGTCTCTGAATAGAATTACAGTCATGCAGCTGCAACAAAATGGACAATAACAGTAGTGTGCATATCAGAACATCACAACAGGTAGTTGTGAAGCCTTACACGGTTGGTAAAAATTGTCAAACACTGCTTTTTCAAAAGTTATGCATCACCTTGCATGCTATAAAGCAATTCCGCGCAACAAAGCAATTCCGCGCAACACAATAAACTGCTCACTTTCAAACTATACTTGGATTGATGTGGATGGATGTCTTGAACGCAAGGATAGTTGTAACGCAGAATTCTGAAGTGTCCTAGTTGGTGCTATACCCTTTCACAAGACAAAATTTTGTCGTTGACCACCACAAAACATCTTTTCATCAGAAAACCGAAAATCAGAATCAGCGTATCTACTTTGCCTAGGAGTACTTCTTTCAGCCTTACAGGTCACAGAAACTCGCGGAAAACCCGACAACATTTGACTTCAAGTGGTGCTGTAAAATCCCGTGTTTTCCCATACATTACGTCGTACAGAATTTCTGTATGGGCTCCCATTGGGGAATTTTATTTCTCAAACTTTGATTTCACGTATTTCATTAAATACTGGATGTAATTCAACTCGGTAAAGTGCATTACGAAGTACGAAGCATTGGCTACTACATATTAGAACAGCAGCTCGTGAAACACTTGTTGAAAGGGTGTAATTTGATTACCAAATATATATGTGACAAATCGGTAGGTTGGAAATCTCTACTCAAATATTAATTATTAATTATCTTATACATTGTAGTTATCTTAGACTTGTTTTTTCTTTCTTCGAGGGTAGGTAAATTTAATGATGACATCATTCTTGTCATCATTAAATTTACCTACCCTCGAAGAAAGAAGAAACAAGTCTAAGATAACTACAATGTATAAGATAATTAACGGCAATCTAAGTATACCCACAAATGATTTCAGTTTATACCTAATCATCGTCCATCAAGGGAAGGATATTATAAACAGCTTGACACTATGATTGATACTTACAGTATAAATTTTCATTTTTCCCTTCTACAATCAGACTCTGGAACACACTCCCCCCCTTTGTAATTCACTCCCCTACCTTAGATGAGTTTTGTACTAACCTGAACATTCATTATGATCACACCTGTGCACAACAATCTTTTTGATTTCTGCACAGTAACAAATATAATAATAATAATTATTATTTATTTATTTATGACGTAATTTTAACCGTGTTTCGTATTATTTTTAGCACTTGGTTGTATAATTACACCACAAAATAATAACACAACCACAGTTAAAAACAGACTCATACGTATATGTACGTACTGACAATACCTCTTGTAATCTGCTATCAGTTGTGTCAATAACACCTTCACAAAACTCTCGAGCTACCCTAACCAACATAACACAATACTTCACATTAACTGCTATGGTAGCACTGTACAATAGGGAACATGTGTCAAAACTAGTGAATGATTTACACTATGAGCAGGACTTGAACACTATTAATAATTATGATGTCATTAATAATTATGTGCACGTGATATGATTATGTCGTAAAAAAGTGTACAAAATGTATGTATTTTCACCAGTCTTATGTGAGCCAATAAAAATAGCAGTTGAATCGGCGTGAATCCCTCCTGGGTCTTGGCGTTCACTTTGCCTTCGACTCAACATGGAGGATGGGCTTCTTGCCCAAAAATATCACCTAAAAACCAACCTCACTTTATACAGCTTGACTTAGGCATAACCAAGTCCAAAAAGGCCTTCAGAGCAATCCCAACAAGTTTTCATGGAATTTTCAAAAATTTCATTTAACAGAATTATCTACTAACATACTTAGTAACTAACTAACCTTTTGTGGCCCTAAATAACTAACTTAAATAACTAACTGATGCCTTTGGCCAAGCATAAATCCAACTATGGTTAATGCTACGGGCTTGACATTTTCACTATTTGATGTTGCTTTGGCCCAAGACATGCCTTTTCGCAACCACAGCAGCTACAGTGCAATGCATCACCCTTTGTGTCCCATTTCTTTCTCCACTACTGTGTCAGTGTTGATTTGCGGTAATGCGTGGTGGCTCAGTGCAGCTGGTTGTGATAAGAACTGTCTGTAATTTCCATAGTAACTGATTGATTACAATGGTTACCGCTCTTTGTAACACTGTAAAGTGGATAGAACATACCTGAAAATAAAGTGGAATGGCCATTCACTTCCCAGTAATTGATAATTGGGTAAAACAGCAAGGGCATGCAATGAACAGGATTGGTGAACAAATACACGATATTCAAATTTACAAAGCTGCATGTTATGCATGCTGATGGTGCCGTGAATATTAGAAACTAAAGCAGATAAGCACACAAAACAGAAGCTCCAAGCAAAGACAACCTTGATAGCACCCAGCTTATAAGATTAGGTACTGTTTATTTGTCATATTATGTAATAGTGCATAAGCAACAAAACTATTTGCATTAGAAGTGTTCACGCTTAAAATGAAATTGCAATCACAGTAGAGCGTATGTAAAGCCAGGGCAGACTCCCATTCAAGAATCTGTAACAATTAAACACGAGGATTAAGGTGGATGATAATATCATCACTGTTCATCCATTGAAATTGGTATACATACAGCACATGTATATACACACATCAATAACTTCAGATCAACAAGCACTCTTACCCAATTGTAGAACTGAGCTGGTCATTGGTCCCTAGAGCTTCAAATATGATATGATCCTTTGGTAAACGCTTGCCAGCGAAATTGCTTGACATTCCTATGTACAAGTATGTGCAAATGGATAAAAAGCATACAAAAAAAAAATCTATAACATTGCACAAGGCTTGTTTTAATAGTGTGGGAACCCTTAACAAAAAGATTAGTCCAGTTTTCAGCGAGTTACAGCTTTCCAAAATTCACGTATATTGATAGCCTGTCGCAGTACTGTATCATGCAGTACTATATGTACTATATATTAGGGATCATGGAAGTCTGACCAAAAATATCACAAGAGTACAGAGAGTACACTAGTGGGAGGGGGTAAATTCACTTGTACGCTTCTTAGCAGCAACACATAGAGAAATGTGTTGGTCTTAGTAGCAACACATAGAGAAATAATTCAATTGCTAGAGTACTTTGTGAATCTCACTTTTAATCAGCATTAATATTTTTAAAAGTTTGTGGTTTCAAAGGAGTAGCTAACTTTCATTATTGATGATTTAGCTAGTCTATATACCTAATTTATGATGGCTAAATTCACAGGCCGTCAATGTGGGTCCCTAGTAGGATAGCTGACAAAACATTCTTGACTGTTTTATTAGAGTATATTAATCTAGTGACTGCTCTATGAGAGTGTTTCAATTGTTTTAGCAAAAGGATCCAAACAATGCTACAAAAAAACATTGTGTTGTAAAATCCAACCTGTATTACATGATGACCATTTTCTGTAGGTTGTTCCTGTTCCCGCTTTCCATTCCTGTTTTCTTCAAATTCTACTTCCCTTAACAATGTTACCAAAAAAGTAAACCAGCAAGTATAAGGAAAAATTAGCAATTTTAAGGGAGAAAAAGTAAAGAAACAAAGGGAGGTCGCCTACACCTGCAGATATACTAGTGAACATTTAATCCCTACAGCCTTGAATCGAACTTAAATTCCTAATTTTACCTTCTACTTGCTGTAGATATACTGCCCTAGACAATTGCTACATGTTTGACAATAGTATTGTGGCAAGTAGACTGTAAGGTGTGGCCTGTCACAGTCATGTGCTCTAGTACATCCTGTAAAACAGTTTCTTACAGGCCTGTACCTGATATATACATGCATTTTGTTGCTATGGTGACTACTGATTATTGTAATTGTTTAATCACTAACAGCCAGTTTCCCAGATCCCTACAGTCAATACATTAGTGTTCTACGATACAGTGAATTTTGTGTATCACATATCACCACCAATAAAAAAAACTGTTCGATACGATACTGTATCACGATACTATAAAGAAGTGGTCATGGCTAGTTATGACTGGCATATCAGCAAATTGTTGTAACAATATCTGTACCTTAAAGAGTTGATACCAATTCTACATTCACTACATATACAAATTATAAACTACAGATGTACTGAACAGATGTGACAGTCAGCTAATGTACATGTGTTCTGATATAATTTATTAGCATGGAGAAAACAGAGGTGCTGTTACAAAGCACATCTCTACCCAGATACCTGCATCTATTACACTACCCAGACAATTAGATACCACAAACATTTTAATGCATGCTCCCACAAAGGTTTGTCCGGATTACTCTGCATTTTGATGAGTTTCAGTCAAGATGACTAGTATATACAGCAGATTGTTTACTGCTTAGTGGTGCAGTACTTAAAGTGTAACCAGCTACTGATTTCAGAAGACCCGGGTAAGAATATTTTTACCCATAACAGCAGCACTTATATATATGGCTTCTCGTAAATGCTGCACTTTATAGCACAGGTAATAGAGTATCTCTAAGAAGGAGATAACTGTTACAGTAATAGAGCAATCACTGACTGTTCTACTACAAAACTTTGATATATACATATCGATATTTTCTAAGCACAGTATCATATCGTGATACTTATTTGCTGTATAGATATATCGCCATATCGATATGTATTGCAGTGCAGCAATATGTTTACGGGCCTGTATCAGACCTAAGCATTTACATACCAAAATAAATAAATTTCTACAGGCCTGTCACAGCACATAGAAAATAATTACATTTTAAAATCACAAAGATTCTCGTGCTACGTCTCTAACTATTACTTAATTTCAACATTTCACACCAGTTTTTGTCTAAAATGTAACACAAGCCTATTGTATAGATTGAAGGAAGTCACGGGTCTGCTAATATACAAAATCACTTAAATGAAAATTATCCACAAAATGTACATGTAACAGGGCTATGCATTTCTTTCACAACAATTTTATAGAATGAGAGTGTTTATAAATCATAACAGGCTTGTGGCACATTTAGGTGAACTATACAGGCCTGTAGCCATCTTAGATCTTAAAATAACAGCTTTAAGCAGGCCTGTAACCATCTCACTGCCTGCAGTAGGCAGTTCACAAGACATAAAACAATATACTAGTATATTAAAATTATAAATTTAAAAAATGAAGTAGGAATCCAAGCGATAAAAACTAGTAAAACAAGAGATGAACAATAGTAGCTATTACAGCATAGCTTGGTGGGAAATCCCTACTTTGGCATGGTATAGCAATTATTTTGTGTTCAATGCCAAAGTACGGATTCCCATCGAGCTATGCTGTAAATCGTCGACTCTTGTTTCACTACTTTTTATCGCTTGGATTCCTAATGTACTTCATTTTTAAATTTATAATTTTAATATACTAGTTTGTTTAGTTTTTTTTGTTAAGGCATACAGCTAGCTATAAACATGTGACTGTTCTATTAAGGTGACTGCTGTATTAGAGTATCTTGAGTCAACTTGCAAAGATGTGCGGCGTGATTTCGATCGATTATTAGAGTATCTTGAGTCAGCCTTCCAACTTGAAAGTGTGTGGTAACTGAAATACAGCTAGCGCAAAAGGGGTGTGTCATCATGGTTTCAATCGATAAATCGATAATGTGTAAAAAGAAGAATGGGCATGATCTTGTGACCTATCGTGAAAGCTATCTAGTACCAGTACCTCCGTAAAAGATTATATCGGTATGGAATATATAATCTATGCCTCCATACAGTAGCATAGTCTAAGCGCCTTAAATAATCTTGTGGCGTCTATTATGCTGCTTAAAGAAAGTGTTGATATGGAAAATTAATGCCTTGATATGGTTTAGTTGGATGAAGAAGACAAGCAGCCTGATTGAAGATAAAAGAAAAGACAAGGCGCAGAGGGCACACACTCGTCGGAACTAGTGGCGTAGCCAAGGGTGGGCAAGGGGAGGCATTTGCCCCCCCGTCACTAAGTGATGTTTTTTTAAAACTTCCGTCTCAAGCTTTCCAGTAACTGACACGCATCCCAAATTACTGTTTGTGCGCTACTACGCGAGTGCACACAACATTCAACTCGTTTGTGAATGGTGATAATAATACGATGATTTCTTGCACGTTACAAGCAATTAATAAAACGATGCACTAAAAATAAGGTATGCCAGGGGTTTCCCCAGTATAGACACTTGCCTTCACCGAACAAAAATATTAGACACAATTCTATATTTAGCCTACACTACTCACATGATAGTGCATTTTTCGAACCTAAAAAGACAGATGACGGGCCCGCTCAAAGTGACTTCGCAAGAGTCGCAACTCAGAAGTGACAAGTGATATGCAATGATGCTACAAACCTACGAGGTGATATAGTGTTAAATGGACCAACTTTATTTTCCCGAGTTAATCAGAAGTTACAGTGTAGTGGCATGCCAGTTTAATTTTTTCACTTTGTCAGTCAGTCAGATGATCAGTCACAAGCTTAAAAATTCTAACAGGAAAGGTGTAGAGTTGGGATTCCGTGCGAATATGTGGCATTTGAATTTCGCAGCTGAAGTGAGTGAGCTCGTCATACTATGCCAGTGTGCTAGGACTGCAGCACAGACTATGAGTAACTGTGACACATAGTTCTACTGGATTGTGGGCGAATTTGTTGGAGTACAGTTGTGGCACATGCGATGATGCTCGACGAAAATACTTCATTGATAAGTGATAACTTGTAGCAATCAGTAATGAAGTAGTTATGTAGCTAGTTACATAAGCTGTAATAATACAACACCGTATGTTGGCTAGCCCATCATTGGGTCATTAGCCTTTTGTGCAATTATGAACAATGTCGAGTTTTGTGGGGGATGCCTGCCCCCCCACCACCGTCTGGCTAGCTACGCCCCTGGTTGGAACCCCAAAAGGCACAACCCACTGGTGAGTTTGTTACTATGGGCATAAAATGGTGGCCGTGCACTGCTTCGTTTGGCCTCTAGGCTTGCGACTGTGGTCAGGCAGTCAGTCTAAAATTCAAGTTTTTGGCGATTTTTAAAAGTTCTGTATCTGGCCACCTGTAAGCGTTTTGTTGTATTTAATGCTATTTTATGTATTATATGGACTAGTACTATTCCGTAAAGGTGATTTTCGTCTCGTAAGATATCTCTAGGATGATTTTTAAAGGCAGAATTTTGGGTGGCGTGCAAAAATTTCACCTAGATTCCTACTTAAACGGTACGACTGTACCGTTTGATACATGCTTGTATTAGGCCTATAACAATAGAAACTTTTTGTAAGGGTACATCACAGATTTGGGGATGAATGAATTTAGTACATAAACTATTGAGTTCTGCTTTTGTACTACATAATTATTTGGCTGTTGCTGTAAGGCTGCCAAACTTATATTTTATGGATTTTTTGTCCACTAGTATACTGTAAGTAGTGACCTGGAGGTCAACAACAACAAACTGATGCTGCGCTATACTTTTAAACACCAAGCGCCCAGTTAATACTATCCCCTATATGTGACCCAGTCTGACAAAACCGAACTTATCGCCTATTTAAAAATATCGAGAAATGCCGGTTTTAAGTATTTAGTGTGTTGTAGCTCGCCAATGGTTGAAGCTATGTGTACCAAATTTTCACACGTTTTACACCAATCCCTTACCTTCCAGAGCATCCACTGTGCAAGTAGCCAACAACTAAGTTTCCCGCCATTTTAGATAGTTTTTAAACCGAGGTTGACTGTATCAGATGAGCTACAAATTGGGTGGGAGGCGGGGGCCCTGGAAGGTGGGTAAGATGGTGTTCAAAAATTGAAAAGGAAGGCCAAGGGATGAATAAGGCCAAGTTTTGAGCCATTGAGGTCTCAAAACTGGCTAAAATGAAAGGAAATTCACAGCAGAGGTATTTATTCAACACCAGAGTTGTACAGCCACATACAGTCATTCCCAGGCTGACCAGAGCTCCTTTAAGGCCCCACACCACACGTACGGATTGCCACTGGGCTTGGGAAAAGCAGCCAGCAAAACCAGACTACTCAAGTCTAGCTGATTTTAAATGTGGAATTAGATAGTTTATTCATGTAGCTGTGTGTCCTGGGTGAAAAATCGAATCTGCTGACATGGGCGATAAGATTGGTTTTCTCAGACTGGGTCACATATATGGAAAGTTATGGTAACTGATCAACATATCATACAGATGATAGTACTGTATAGTAGGGACCACAAAAGTGGCCCATGAAAACACATCATCCAAAAAACAGCCTCACTTTTCCCTGACGACAATGTGGTTAGGTAAAACTAAGCCCAAATAACCCTTCAGATCAATCAACAAGTTGCTACGGAAAAACTTATTAAACGGAATTTTCTACTGACTGACTGACTAACTGACTTTAGACAAGTGTAACTCAATAACAACCAAGGTTACGGGCTTGATTTTTCCACTGTTCGGCGTCGCGCTAGCCGGGCATGTACAGGTGCTTTTTGGCACATCACAGTACATACAATGCATTCTTCACGGTGTCCTCCTTTGTGTCCTATTCAACTTTGCTGACAGCAAAAGGTGTCAATTTGGCGGTAGCATGTGGTGGCTTCCCTTTGTAACAGAAATTGTCCATATTTTTCATAGTGACTACTTTGATTGCAAAGGTGCCTTTAGAACAGTTCTTGATTTGTAATGCTATGTAATGAGTTGAACATAGCTAACAACAAAGCATAATGGATACTTCACTTTTCAGACGATAATTGGTAGCCGGGGCGTGCGGCACCATTTCTTTCTTTTGATGCGGCATGCGTGGGTTCACCAGTCATAATAATTTTATTCTACAAAAAAGTTAACAAACAAGTACACACCAAGCACAGTAGGGATATAGTATATATAACACTTCTTATTGTTTTACTGTGATTTAGTATCGTGCACTACTCCAGCTTGTTTCAGTACTTTTTATTGATGTGCTACAGTCCCTACTTTTATTGAAAATTCAAATTTTTTGTATACTTGTAGAAATAACAAATCATGGGGCTGATTATTTTAGCTTAGTTAACTTTGTTTTGCAATAATACAAACAAACTATTTAGTTAAATATATTTCATATTCATCTTTATAAAGTTGTTACAGTCGTATGCATGCTAAGGAAGCATAACTTGAGCAAAGTCAACTAACCACAATTTGTCATGGCTTAATTCTTAAGTCTGTTTCCATCAAAATGTAACTAGCTACAAAGTAAATTAAATGATTAACTACTTCATTATTATATCTAAGCTGCAAACCTTGTACCGTGGTTTTGTATTATCGCTATTCTAATACATAGAACGGTGCCTGAAGAGGCGGGCCAACTTTGTGTTTGTTTCCGCTGTTTTCCTTCTACTTTACAGGCATCAATTAGAACTCAGGATGACGAAGTATCGTAACAGAAAGAAGAAGCGATCTGGGCCATACGATGCCACGAAAAAAGTTACAAAAGATGACAACGGCACTCCTGAAGAGATTGCTGATCAGGCCTACGAAAACGAATGTCAAAACTGTAAGGCAGATTCTGACACTCTGGTACAGTGTAAGAAATGTAAGTTGTGGCTATGTTGTGATTGTCAGTCGATATCTCCAAACATGTTAAAAGCCATAAAACAATTTAAGTCACTACACCGGTTTTGCAAGACCTGTGAGGCAAATATACAAGAGATTTTACAGTCAGAATCAATGCATCTCAAAGATAATGTAGAGTGTAGGCTTCAGACCATGGAAAACCAACTTGCAAAGTTAACAAGCAACATCAACAATTTAACTTCCAACTGGGAGGGAAGAAAAGTGCCATTGAATTGTAATACTCGATCTGAACTTCTGGGACAAATGGCCTTAATTAAGACTAGTAGATGAATACAAAGATCATGAGCGCCGGAAGATGAACCTAATCTTTCACAAAATCCCTGAACCAGAAGATACTGACCTCACTGCAAAGCACGAGCAAGACAAAAAGTTTATTCTCTCCGTAGCGGAGGAACTTAGTGTTGAGGGCCTTGAAGTTACAAGCACTGTTCATATAGGTCGTGCAAATGAATCTGGTGAGTGTCTTTTGAAGGTGGTAGTTAAAAATCTAAATGCCAAGAAGCAAATCCTATCCAGGGCAAAACTCCTTCGTAAAGCTAAAAATGAAAAGTTTTGCAAAGTCTATATTACACCAGACCTCTCTTACCAGGAAAGGCTCTACCAAAAGTCACTCAGATCAGAATTGCACAGACACAGAAATGGCGGTGAGATAAACCTGATCACTCGTAAGGGTCAGATTATCACTGTACAACCCAACAACTGCACTACAAACATGGAGACAAGCCACCCCTCTTCTACAGATGCCTCCAATAATAATAGGTAGCCCAAATAAATGCCCTGTGCTTGTAAATGGCTTGTCTGTAATACAAAAGGATAATTATGTAATTATTAACAAGAGTGCAGATTGTTCACCCTTCAAATTAATAATTGTTAACGGCCAAAGTGTACTCGCTAAAAAAGCAAGCTTTTAAAATATGATTAACGATCATAACCCAGATTTTATAGCTGGTACAGAATCTTGGCTTTGGCTGTCTCCTAACATCTACAGTAGTGAGATTTTCCCTCCTACATTTACCACTTTCAGACGGGATAGAGATGATAGTAATGGAGGAGTTTTCATAGCATGTAAATCTACTTTCATCTGTGAAGAAATCACACTCTCAACCTCCAGTGAAATTGTAGCATGTCGTATCCATCTTAAGAATCATTGTTATTTTAATATCGGCTTACACACCACCCAATACCAACTATGAATATTTAGAGGAGCTCTGCTCTACATTAAGCTCTACTATACTATCTAATCCAAACTAAGTAATCTGGCTGGCAGGTGATCTAAATTTACCAAACATAGATTGGAATCTGTATGGACTCTGTGAAAAATTCATTGACACTCTACTTGATCATATCTTATCACAACTTGTTGATTCCCCCACTAGAAAAGATAATATACTGGACATTTTTGTAACAAATTGGCCTTCCCTTGTAACAAAATGCACAGTAATCCCAGGTATCAGTGATCATGAGGTTGTTTTAATAGTATCAGACATATCTGCTAAGATCAAACCACCTGGGACAAGAAAGATTTTTCTGTGGCGGAAAGCAAATTTCGATTCTATTAGGGAAAAAATTCAACAATTTTCTGACTCTCTCCTCGTAAATTATAGATCTGATCAACCTGTAAGCATCCTATGGAACAATTTTAAATCTTTGTGTGATGATTGCCTTAATTTGATACCTACAAAGTCAATTTCCACAAATAACAGCTACCCCTGGATATCCACTTTTATAAGGCGTCTTTCAAGACAAAAGCAACGATGCTACAACAGAGCAAGACTCTCTCATTACCCAGAGGATTGGCAACTGTACTATCAACTTAAAAAGGAATGTCAAAAAGAATGTCAAAAGGCTTATAATAACTACATCAACAGTTTTCTTGATAGTGGAAATGGACAAGTAACAAAAAGGCTTTGGTCATTTATAAAAATAAAAAGAAAGATCAATGCAGCATACCTCCAATTAACACTAATAATAAGACCCTAACAGACAGCCATCAAAAATCCAATGCTTTTAATGATATTTTACATCAATTTTTACTCAAGAAGACTTGTTGTCACTGCCTAAATGAATGACTCACCCTTTCCTGAAATACCCCATATATCAGTTTCATAAATGGAGTTGCTAACCTTTTACACAATCTAAATCCACTGGACCAGATGGAATCCCCGCATATTTCTTAAAGGAGCTCTCACATGAGATTGCACCAATCCTAACTTTGATTTTTCAATCCTCTTTACAGCAGGGTGTACTACCTGCAGAATGGAAATCCGCAAACATCGTTCCAATATTTAAGAAAGGTGACCGCACTAAAACATGTAACTACCGACCAGTTTATTTAACATCTATCTGTAGCAAAATTTTAGAACATGTTGTATATACCTGTATCTTTTCTCATCTTAAAGAACATAACATCCTAAGAGAAGAACAACATGGTTTTCAAGTTGGAAAGTCATGTGAAACTCAACTAATCATGACTATAGATGATTTTGTTAACTGTTTAAATGATAACAGCCAGATTGATTGTATTTTCCTTGATTTTTCCAAAGCCTTCGACAGGGTACCACATAATAGACTCTGCAACAAACTGTCTTACTACGGAATTAGAGGCCCGCTTTTGCTATGGATAAAACATTATCTTTCTAACAGACAACAAAAAGTAATCATAGATGGAACTAGCAGTTACCCTCCAAATGTGACATCAGGTGTACCCCAAGGAACTGTACTAGCCCCCCTTCTTTTTCCATGTTTTGTAAATGATATAACCCTAAATGTTACCTCAAAGATTAGATTATATGCTGATGGCATTTTACTGTACCGCAGAATAATCTCTCATGAAGACTGTACCCTCTTGCAAAATGACATAAACAATCTCATAAAATGGTCCAAAGATTAGCAACTTCATTTTAACTTTGACAAATGCAAATGTGAATTTTTACGGATAACAAATAAACTCTCCCCTATAGTCACCACCTACAATATGGAATCAAAGATTATTAAAAGAAGTATCGTTGGTAAAATATTTAGGGATAACTATAAATGAAAAATTGCAGTGGACAGAGCATATTTCAAATATTACTAAAAAGGCAAGCAATACACTGGGCTTTTTACACAGAAATTTAAAAAACTGCCCTCCTCATCAAAGGCTCATGTTATAAATCTTTAGTGGTACCAGTTATAGAATATGGATGCACAATATGGGATCCGCATACTCATAAAGACATCAACAAGATTGAAAAGTTCAAAGACGTGTAGCTAGATTTGTTAAAAATGACTATTCATGGAATACAAGTGTAACTGGTCTTATAAATGATTTAGAATGGCAGAGTTAGTCAAGAAGATCCACCCTAAAAGTGACGATGATGTACAAAATAATTCATAATTTAGTATCTATTCCCAGCCATTACCTCGTCCCAAGTAACTCTAACACACGGCATCACAATTTCACCTATCAACTACCCTACTCCAGAATAAACAGCCATCTGTACTCATTTTTTCCATCAACAATTCGACTTTGGAACAGCTTAATCATGAGTTAGTTAATAAATCTTCTGTTTAAGACTACACTACATAATCATGCACTATAATTGTATTTTAAGTAATCACACATCACACTTTTGTATTTTTGCACTTACCATGCACTGTATCATTGTAATTTGTGTAGTGCATTCACACTCTTTAGAGGTTTTGCACACTATTTAATTAATAATAATAATAATACACTAACACCATAATACATACAGTAAACAAATTTTCTGTAGTTGACTTTGGCATGCAAACAATGTAGAGGCATATACCAAGTACCTTTGTCTCCAGTTCTTGTATATACTTTCAACTGGGTACTGGCATCTTCAGATGTGAACTCCCTACATCAATATCATGTCATAATATTCAGTAATGGTGTACATACTTATACGTCGATCTGCCATCCTTTCAAGTAACTAAGCTAGCAAGCAACTGAACATTTGGGACAGCAATTAAAATAAACAATTTACACTGACCGGCACTTGAGCATAATTTAATGGTACAGTGAACCCCAGCAGTAATATACAGGGCGATTGGAGATATCATCAGGTGAAGAGTTCACTGCACAAAATGGAAGGTAAGCAGCAACAATGGAAAAGAGTATTGTATTCAAGTCCCAGATTAAGCATCAGTTTAGAAGTCGAAATTAATGTGCAATAACACGAATTATTTTTGATAGCGCCTAATGTGTGTCGTACCTATACTGTATTGGTTTTGTGTGTGTGCATGTATAATTACTTTTGGTGTTGTATCCAGGGGCGGTTTCAGGGGTTTCCAGAAACCCCCCTCTGAAATAGCGCGCGTCCCTACGATTCGTCTGGGTGATAAAAATTACAAAGAGTTATACATACTGTATTATATTATGCCTTTTCTATTGGCAAAACTTCATACTTTTGCCTTTGAAATCACCTTCAAAGCATTCAAAACCAGTGATTTTTTTTTTGTTTTTTGTCTTCAACATGCAGCTAGGCTGAAGTTGCAATTCCAGAGAACCTGAAACCACCTCTGAAAATTTCTAGATCCGCCCCTGGTATCTATAGATGTATTTGTGTTTTGTACTCCTTCTTCTTTTGCTCACAGGGCTCCACTGAAAATCAGTATTTGGGTCCAGTTTGCGCTGTCCCATTGCTGAGGCACTGATTGCTGTGCAGGTCGCAATCGCTGAGGCCCATATTTAAGATAATTTTTTTTTGTTTATTATGTACTGTTTTATCTTATGTCATTAATTAGTTATCCGTTTACAAATTACAATTACTTTCTCTGCGACAAGTGTTCAGTTTCGATTGTGGGTATAATTTTTTCTGTTCAATGGCTTGGCAGTGGCTTTGATGGTTCATTGCAGATCGACCTACAGTAGTAAGTGCCTGTGCGGATGCATCAACCCCCAACAACTACCCAATGACGTACATACCAATAACATACAATAACAACCTTTTACAATATCGGAAGAATACGCGACACGCAGTGTTGTTTACATAATAGGTCATCCGTAACTTCGTCGTACAGAACGCCATGTCTTCTTTACCTTTTAATAACCGAATCCCACAATTGTTTTAAATCAGCTAATAATAACGGTTACGTACACGCCAATCACGTGATGCATTTAACAACTTAAAAGCGTGGACTAACCTTCCTCATCACGTAGTCAATGCTCCCTCGTTGAATGACTACTTGACTGTAGCTGGTCTACTTTATTGTATTATAATCTGTATAGTTTTTATGTTGAATTATAGGCTATAATTTTTGTAAAGATCAGGCTTTACAGGCTCCTTACCTGTAAACCTAATACTAATTATTACATACAGCATGCAAGGGCGGTTTCTGAAACTGGCTTACCCTAATAGAACAATCACTGCACATTAATTTTTGTATTTAAAACGTTATTTGGTTTACCTGAATAGCTCAGTATCAACACAGTAGAAATAGTATCTCAGAGTGCCATTTATTTTAATATCTGAAATTTTCCGTGTCCGCCGGGTTGCATTGCTTCAAACTTCACATAGCTCCACCTCTCAAGTCTGCTCCCTATGAGACTGGGGGCCTGCACAATGCAATTAATTTAGGAATCACTGCACCCAAGCAGTGGCGTAGCCAGGAAAATTTTTTTACTGAGGCAAAGTTTATACATTGACCTAATTGAAAAGGTACAATATGCTTCTGACTCAACTGACTCACAAACACTTTCAAGTATGGGCGGTACAGTATTTACAGGTTGACTCTCTGGTTGGATGGAAGAAACTGTTTAAAAGACTCTGAACGTGTTTCTACATGTCAAGTAATGCTCCAGCATAGTTAATGCTACAGTATACCATGCTTCAATTACTAGACTAGTTTAATTGTACTCTAAGCATATCAAGCTAGGGAGTCTGGGAGCATGCTCCTTCAAGGAAATTTTGAAAATATATAATTTGAAATGGCACGTGGAGGCTATTAATTTTTTTGATTGAAACTGCTAATACATAATATGCATGATCAATATGCAATGCCATGCAGTTGTTGACTCACTGGAACTTTTGAAAAGACAATATAAAATTTAATGTTAATGATTTAGCCCAAGCAGTGTAATGAGAACAATGTCTTGAATGCTCTATTAGAGTATATTACGATGACTGCTCTATTAGAGTATCTTGATCTTTTTCATACGAATTCAAGGAGCTGAAAAGTGGTCCAGCCAATGCCAGACGTGTCACTGTGGGCTCCAGCACTCTATCATGTGTGGTAAAGTAATGCTGTCTAGTAACGTTTGAGTAGAAAATTCGGGCCACCAAAACTCAGGCCTGCTCAGCCTGAATTGTTGATTGAGTATTTTTTACCGAGGCAACTGCCTCGGTTGCCTCAATGGTAGCTACACCACTACCCAAGTGAAAAAATCAGACAGGCACCTTTTATAGCCTGCCTGAAAAAAAAACTATGTGCATACCACCATCACAAAACTATGTGCATACCACCATCACAAAACTGTGTGCAAATAACAGTTCACATCTTGATTTCTGCCCCCGACCATGGTCTGCCATTTAGTCAGGGAAATCACATTGGGAGGGTGGGGGCAAGGTAGCCTACACTTAGCATAGAATTGCATACACATTCACACATGACTTGTATACCCCCTCACACGTGCACTTGCATTACATATTCCAGAAAGAGGTTTTCTGTTTAATTCGCAATGTTCAACTGACAGAAAATACACTGGCTAAGGGTCCAAAAATGTAGCACAAATCACCAGACTTTACCCAACACAGTGGGTGGGGTCTAGGCACAAGATTGTAATTTACGACTCAAGTGAAGCTTTTACAGTAAGTACACCTAAAAGGTTTGTAGTGTGAAACGTGATCATATACTTTGTTTGATCTGCATGATTAGTTTTCACATTTTCAGCTGTAATGGCATCAGCATAAAATTAAACATCATGAACATGCATGGTTTGACCCTAATTTTAAAATACACCCCGTGTGTTCTCTCAGAAAGGCATTCCTGTCATACCAAAAGTAAAACAATGAGAAGAGTTGGTTATCCATGCAACTGTACCTGTTAGCAAATATACTGCATATAGCTTCATAAACAATTACATCATGTACATTACTGATTCTCTTTAATTAAATAATATGCAATTATAATATAAGAACAAAACTTGGGAAAGCACTACATAAGTAAATAATCAATATAGAAGTGTGTTCACGATAACTCTATAATGCTGGTAGAACATGTATCTTCCAGAAGTGATCCCAACGTAAAGATTGAAATGGCTTTAGATTTTCTTTAAACTTGCTGAGTTTTCCATTAAAGGCAGGGAAATTGACTGCCAGTTCCTGTGGTAATTATAAAAACCAATAAACATTGTTGTGACTGCTAATAAAGACTATAGTGAGGAATTTGTAAAATATTAACTCTGCAGAGCATGTAATGGTGATGGATAAACAACAGCTGGCCAAGAGTTAATACAGTTGTAAGATGCCAACAACACTATTCACCATCCTAGAATCATCTACAGTACCATATAGTAAAAAATTTTTGGCGGTAAAACACTTTGGCGGATTTAGCGAATAGCATTACAATCGTCAAAGTTCTATCCGCCACCTATTTTTAGCAATCACATGAGCAGATTAGCCATGTTGGAAGGATGAGTATCGAAGTATTGTGACAGGTATCATGGGAATTTCCAAGCATTACCTTCGATTGTCGCGAGGTTAGAGTTCATGAAAATCCAAACAATGCTCTCGACAGTGCAAGAACCAGCGAATGATGCTTAGACTTGTACGGTAGCTACCACTTGAGTGTAACGTCGCTACATGCAAGTGATCAAAAGACTTGCTAATTAAGGGGTGTGACAGCCGTTTCCATATTTAGTCATCATCCCTCAATGTGAGGGATAAAGATTCGCGATCGAAATGGCTGCCACGCCCCTTAATTGGCAAGTTGTTTAATCACTTGCACTCACGTGAAGCGATGTGCATTCAAGCAGTACAGTACATGGTAGTGCATTTTCTGTAGATTGAGCTAGTGAAATAGATGGAAAATAACCTCCTTCTGGAGCACGTGAGGTGTTAGTTAAGTATATAAAGTTGTATGTGTGAACATGTGTTCACTTCAACGCTGCTATTAGCAGTGTTTGGTAATAATTAATGTGGTAGCAGCTACGTAAGCCCAATAAGGTGATGTATGGTGGGAGGGGTTAAGATAATTGAGTGTGAGGAAGGAGGCTAAAAGAAATTCAGATGAAGCTGAAGCCCCATTCGCCAAAGCTTTTTTCGTCAATTTTGCAATAGTGGGTTGTCGCCAAAGTTTTTTACTATACGATATCTTCTCTAAACTATATGTGACTGGATCTGCAAGAATCCCACATGTTAGCACAAGCCTAGAATGCAATAAATGCAATGGGTGAAATATTTACAAAATCAAAAAAATCAAAATAATAAATCCGTAAGTTTGTTGAGCACCTGTTTCATGATGAAGGAAGGTGATAATGGCAAAAACCTCATGATCCCTAGAGTTCGAAAATCTTGGTTTCATATCAGTACTCCCAAGGAGATGGAAGATATGAGTGTTAGTGTGCCTTGTATTGGACAAGCGGTTCACTAACGTTTTTCTCACATTTTCACCTTCGCCTTGGTTGTAGGAAGGGTCAGGAAGACTTACCCAGCAATGGATTTGCCTGTTCATGGAGAACCCAATGGTGTAAGTTGCATTTTCGTAGAAGACTGCATTTGTAAGTTATATGACCATGTAATTAAGCACCTGTAGTTTATTTTCCATGTTGTCACTACACAAATCGATTTTTCTGCTGTTGCAATTTTGTAGTGCTGTATCTTCAAAAGTTCTGGCTTCTAGAGCTGAAACTTGGGACCATTTCTATAGATACATGTATCTAGACAAAGAAGATGCAATAAAATGGAATTCGATGCACTAATGTGTGGGGTTCTTGCAGATCCGGTCACACATACTAACTCCTTTATGTACCAAATCTAAATCCTATGTTTTTCTCATGTATACAAGTTGGTTGATCTACATATATTATATTAGAATCACACTGACAAATTTATTTTTCTCATGTATACAAGTTGGTTGATCTACATATATTATATTAGAATCACACTGACAAATTTATTAGTGGAGATTGGTATATAATACAATGGGTAAAATACTTGCATATTATTTAAAATGTTGTTTTTTTTGCATTTTTTTTTTTTGAGAAAGTAAAACATAACTTTATTGTTGCCATTTCTAAGCTTGAACAGCCTTCTTATTTGATAGCATAGATATATTTAGGCAAAAATCTATACAGTACCATCATTTGTATATCCTGTATCTCTAGTTTTTATCACTTGGATCACTTTAAAAAAAATACACTAGTTTGCTTATGACTTTTCTACTAGAATACTGAGCACGACTGTTGTATTAGGATGACTGCTTTATTAGAGTATCTTAAAGGGTGTGGTCTTTCCATGCCTTCTTTTCAGCATGCTACCAGTAAGAGACATGGTCGATATGACTGATGGCAATAAGTATAGCTAGCTAGAAGACACCGTACTTGTAGCTGTGTCCATACCCTTTTATAATCTAGCAGCACCGATAATGATCAAGCAGTATGACATTCCCATAGTGATCTAGTAACACTTGTACCTCTTACAGTAACATGAGTGCTTTAAATTTTAAACATGTGGTGTCTAAACGTGAAAAGAGTCAATATGGAAAATTAATGCCTCGTGGTCATACAATGCATTGTTGAGCCTTTAGCCTTGCAACTGTGGTCAGGCATGCTGGCTGGCAGACTAAAAATCTGTTTCACATAAACATCAGCATTCATTCTTCTTTAATATAGCTTATGGTGCTCTGTAAGGGTTTTGCTGTGTTTAACATTATATCTGGCATTAGTAATACCAAGAGTTCATAATATAAAAAAGTTCATAATATAAAAAAAGAGGAGAGTGTCCTACTTCAGTATAGCCTGTATAAACACGTATCTCAAAGTAATACAGTAAAATTTTGAGGATATCATGTCAACACAAAGTGTTAAGGAGTGCTGACAATGACATCAGTGGACTGCTTATTGAAGCCATAACTACAACAGTCATTGAAAGTTAATGCTGAGAACATGCCTGACCAACTAGCACATTGAGAGTGACTATACAAGGTAGGTATTGCATCATTACTTTGAGATTCACATTTGTACAGGCTATACTGCAGTAGGACACTCTCCTCTCTTTTTATATTATGCTCTTTTTATATTATGAACTATTGGTAATACTAAGACTTTCCATAAAGGTGCCTTTTATAGTGTAAAATATTTTCATGGGCAGCATTTGGAAGGGGGAGAGTGTCATGATAAATCCCTACTATACAATACTACCATACTGTATGATTATTCTGTACGTATACTGCACGGTAGTTGCACTCATCCTGTTATAACAAGTTACATATTTATTTAAATATAATTGCATTGCAAGTACTCTCATCAGTACATAATCCACTTGTCTGTTCATAGAATTTACTAATAGGCTACAGTATACACACATTATAATCAATAAATCAAATTAGAACATGACAATACTATATATGTATCTGTACCTGGATTTGATTGGACAGATTGTGGCCATCACTGAATAACAATCCATTTTGATCGTGTTTAACCAGCTCATCAATACTATATACACAGTACAATACGATCACGACAAACTTTAGTGTGTCGTGTGGCCCAAGAAGCCGGCGTGCAACACCCGTGAGTATATTGACAGGAAAAACGAAAAAGCAATTTTCGCAACTCCGTAGCTCTGTGCTGCCTTGATGAAACAAGACGGTTTTGCTGTGGACACACCCGCCAACTTCAGTACTCCACAGACCAAATTTGAGCAAAATCGCTTCCAGCATTCCCGAGATATGCAACTTCAAAAATTGGCTTAGTTTCTTCAGGTTTTTTTCTTCTTATTTTTCTTCCTCTTTTCGCATACTTACAAAAACTGCTATAAAATGTGAACACCATATCCGATTGCCTTGAAATTTGACACAAGGGGTATAAAGGCGCATCTTGGTACCCACTTTGGCTGGAATATGATAAACAGGCAAAGAGTTATTAGTGATTATTCACAAAATACACCAACATGTTGTCGCGCCTACAGGGTAAACCACGTATGGGAAGAAGCTGAAAATCGGTGGGTGAATAGGTTAACTATTGAACCTCAAACCTTTTGTGGTTTGAAAGAAATCGAGCTAAAAACCAGGAAGATGCAACGAAAAAAACCAACAGTGTGTAACAATTATGCAATCGAGATTAGTTAATAAAAACGGCTATATGCCAGGCCTACCAGAAAAACCGCTTGGGGTAATGCTTTGAAAATCGCTGTACAGATGGAGTAATCATCTTAGAAGGGCTCTTCAATGGTGTAGAAGAATCAGACTTAAAGCCACGGAGTTATAACACGAAATCCAACTTGGTGTAGCAGGTGCGAGATCGGGATACTCTAATAGAGCAGTCATCCTAATACAGCAGTCACCCTGAAGAGAATTCAAGACATCAGCTAGAAACTAGTAACCTGTATAGAGATCAGCTACAAACAAGTCACCCTGTAGAGAGATCGGCTGGAAGAAGTCACCTTGTAGAAAGTTCAGTTACAAAGAAACCACCATGTAGGGAGTTCAGCTACAAACTAGTGACCCTGTAGAGACATCAGCTAGAAGAAGTTACCTTGTAGAGAGTTCAGTTACAAAGAAACCACCATGTAGAGAGTTCAGCTGCAAACAAATCAACTGTAGAGAGTTCAGCTACGAAAAGATCATCCTGTAGAGAGTTCAGCTACAAGAAGTCACCTTGTAGTGAGAGTTCAGCTACAAAGAAACCACCATGTAGATAGTTCAGCTGCACCCTGTAGAGAATTCAGCTACAGACACATCACCCTGTAGAAAGATCAGCTAGAAGAAATTACCTTGTATAGAGTTCAGCTACAAAGAAACCATTATGTACAGAATTCAGCTACAAACAAAACACCCTGTAGAAAGATCAGCTAGAAGAAGTTACCTTGTAGATAGTTCAGCTACAAACAATTCACCCTGTAGAGAGATCAGCTATAAGAAGTCATGATCACCTTGTAGAGTGTTCAGTTACAAAGAAACCACCATGTAGAGAGTTCTGTAATAAATATATGTATTATATATAATTTGTACATTTAATGATAAATTAGAAATATTTAAAGTATATATATTTAACATCTGCTTCATCTTTTCTTCCTCCTGTGGTAAAGAAAGAAAATAGGTTTAAAAAGCCCGAAAGTCGGCCATAGGCCGGCTTTGGGGTATACAAATACAAAAAGAAGTGAAATCTAATCCAAAACAGCCAAGCTGTAAAAAAAAAGTGCGGCCCTCAAAATGGCTATGGTGAAAAAAGATGTGAAATCCAAGGTGGCGGCCAAGGAATGGCTGTGATGGTAGGTTAATGGTAAAAATTTTAATAACGTCAATTCAGGTGAATTTTGGTGCTGCTTGGTCTCGGCACAAAATTCATCTGAATTGTCATTATTAAAATTTTTACCATTAACCTACCATCACAGCCATCCTTGGCCGCCACCTTGGATTTCACATCTTTTTTCACCATAGCCATTTTGAGGGCCGCACTTTTTTTTTACAGCTTGGCTGTTTTGGATTAGATAGTTATTACATGCAGACTAATACACATGCATGATGTAGATACCATGTTAAAAGTTCCACATAACATATTGTACATACATGAGTAAACATTTGACAAGGACAGTGAATGCATACATGGATTACTGATGTGATATGTCCAGTGGACCAGCCCAAAGTTAAAAAAATATTTAAGCAATAATTCCAGTAACAAATCAAAGATATACAATTTAACTAAAAATTGTTTGATGGTGGGAGAATCAATTGTTTCAATGGGTAGATTATTTATTGTTCTGGGGAAAAGGCTGTATTTTTATATGAGTTGGTCCTTTTAAAAGAAGTGATGAAATGGACTGAACATTGGTGATGTGTGGGATAGGAGGTGACAGTTAAATACAAAGGAATCCTTAAGGCAGAAAGATCTTAGTTTTGAAATTGTACATTGATGTGATAAGGTACAGTTTAGGTTACTGGACGTCTTCAAGCATACAGATGTAACACTATAATTCCATCAAATCATAGTTGGATATTACCCATCAAGCACTTCATCTTTGAACCATTTCTACAAAATGAATGGTGTTCTGTACATGTGGATCCCATACCGATGATGCATATATGTATTCTAGGGTACAGTAGGCCATGATAACTTAAGCTGTGTGTTTGGTATTCATCGTACATTTATAAAAATTCTCTCTGGTAAAGTTTAGCATTCTTGCGCCCATACCTTCAATATAAGGAAAATCAAACGTGACACTCACATACAGCATAGATCATAAAGGTTATTAAACTACACCCTGTACATGAAAGATTTTCTACAAAAGGAAATAGTAAATGAGTACCTACATGTACCTACCCCTGTACCAAACTCAGATAACCAATGACAAAATTAATACGCTTCCACATACAGTAAGTTTAACAATCCTGACAAATACAAGGAAAAGTTCAATTAGGGATCATAGGCACAAAAAGCAGTGAAACAAGGACACCACACCACAAAAGATAGAATTGATACCAGACTTAAATGTTTATGTCAGAACGCTCGACTCATCTATAAATTACTGAAAAAGTGAGGTGGCCATTATGCTTTGTTTTCAGCTATGACACAGTATAACAAATGAAGAACATTATGAGGAATGCCTCTGCAATTGATCCAGTCGTTATGGAAAATACAAACAATTTCCATTACAAATGTATAGGGTACCAGCATGATACTCGGCTGAAGCGGCCTCTAACAGCACTTTAAAAATTGTGCTGGTACTGTTGAGTTATGCTTGTCTGAATGGCAGTATAGGCAGGTGAGCGGACAGGTGGGTGGGCAGGCAGGGAGGACAATTAAGCTTGCTAATTTATTACATGGGGCAGGAGGTGTATCTTATTATACATGATCTGATCTACTGTACAGTCTGTAGGTCAGACCCGGATAATATTCTACAAGCAGATGAGGCTCACTAGACCCAGACTAAAAATAACCTGACAACCCTAACCATATTTTTAAACAAACAATGCTGTAGACTTGGTAATGACCGAATGATTACACAGAAATTAAAGAATTTCACATGCACAGTTCACATCCAATCAACATACCATATACACTAGCCTGTATGATCAAAATAAATTATGTGTTTCTTACCAATAAAATTGCAATGCACAAACTGGTAAACCACTACCAAACATATCCACTATCTATACAATGGAAAAAGACACAGAATTATTATCAAGCAAAATGTACAGTATGTATAAAATGATGGAACCATGACAGATGCCTTAGTTTACCAAACAGTTCATCCATTAGAAGGGTTCATGCTGTCAGGAGTTGAACTTTTGATGCTGTTCAACACCAACCACTATAGGTTAGTGATGTGCAATATACCAAAAAATTATCGACATTGCAATATTTTTACCAATACCGATATTGTATCAAATCTCAATATTTCTATAACTGATATCAATATTTATCGTATAGTCAATATTTAGCTAAAATTTTCAATATATTGAGTAACATTTTGGTAATTTACAACTTTTGGTGTGTGATTGTGCAATCATGGTAGAAATGAAACTCAGTTTAGCCATTTTAAAAAGTGCCTACCAGTTTCCAAGGCTTGTTATTACCTTCAACACAAATTCTATAAAGCATAGCCGTTAGTTATAAACATTTGCCTAACGCAATTAATCAAAAGAAAAAATACCAAAAAAGTATTGAAATTTCAATATTTTACCAATTATCGTATCAATATCATACCGAAACCAAAATCCTAATATCGCACATCACTAATATGCATAAGCGTGCAATTGCTGTAGTAAAGCTTTTGTACAGTTTAACACAAATTTCTGTGGAACATTTCTATGATTCTACGATTCTCAATTATAGAATCAAAGTATGAGCTACATTGCTACATCTAAGTAGTTTCATCATGATACAGTTGATGTATGGAGTTTAAGTCGGTTACCTTACGGCCAAAATTTCTGGGGTTTAATGTGCAGGTAGCTGCTTAATGCATTTGCATAAGTGTATAGGCAATCATTGGCCCTTATGGAGTGGTGGTCTTTCTATACAGGTAGCCACTAAGACAGGTCATGGATTCCACTCTATTCCATCAAATTTTGACAAGTAAGACAATGCATAATGGTTTTAGAATTGTACATTTTTCTAGCAGACATCTTTTATAGGTACAAGCATATGAAGATGGCCTTAAATTGGTCAGTAGTAGGTATGCCCTTTCAAGTATGATTCAAAAGGGAACATATCTTAGTGGCCACTTTAAAGGCCACCTTTTTATAAGGGCCAACTTTAAATAGGACGTTTCTACTCTAATGCAACTATATGAAACAACCACTTCGGTATTAAGACCAAGAAGTTTCTGATACCACTAAGACATGGCATTTCGATTCAACAATTCCACATTATGTGTACATACGTATAACTGTGTTGTTTGCATCCTGCAGTTACTATAATTTATTATGTACCACTCTGCGTGGGCTGTTCAAAGGCACCGCCAGTGCCATAATGTGTATATTGCAGACTGCAGCGAGTGCATTATAACTTATAACGCACTGGTTGCGGTTTTGTAGACCACAACGAGTGCATTATAAGTTATAATGCACCAACCGCAGTGCAATATCTGTATATTGCACTGGCTGCGGTTTTGTGCAGCATAGCACAAGTGCCGGTGGCGAAGACCACTACGACACCTCACCTAATAGGTGGAAAGACACTTCACAGATCACTCGAATTCTTTTATAGCCTGACATTTAAAGGTCAATTGTGGGCCATAACGTCACCGATACGTATAATGTTTACAAGCAGCCAATGGCGATCGAAAAAGCCAACGCGGGTGGCCACAACTCTAGTCTATATATATATAAACGTACTTATACACCTTACTAGTCTGGTGCCATCTTAGCCCAGATTAAACTGTAGTCCACTTCGACAATGACTCAATAAAACAAATATATTCTAAATAATACTAACCTTTACGTTCGATTGTGGTAACCAGTTTTGTCATGCCACCAGATTTGAGTTTAGCCAGTGTGAATAGTAAGAATTAGACTAGTATCGTTTAGTAGTTAGGTTTTGTTTACTTAAACCGTCTATTTAGCTGCTTTTTTTCGCTCGAGAGAATCACTATGGTGATTAGTCTGGTGCTTAGTCTATATAGCACGCTGGCATGCTGGGCACTACATGATGAGAGTCAAACAGCGAATGCAGGTTAGTGATATAACCCATAGCGTACTAGCTTTCAATATCTCAGGTGGCTGCAGTACTGCAGGGGGAACATCATCGCAACGTCTGGCTTGGTTACCCACAATCAATGTTAGAAACCTGGCCTTTATAAGTGTTACAGCTGTCTTGTGAGACTCTCCCCACCTATTAGGTGAGTGGTACATTACAGTTATACAATGTGCACTCGTGCTCTGCCTGTATAAACGCACTTGCCTTCGGGCCTGACGGCCCTCAGGCTCGTGTGTTTATATCAGGCAGAGCACTTGTGGCCGTTGTATACCTATATAATACACACATAGGATTGGAAACTATCCTCATAATCTGTTATTATTATCTACTTTACCAGTTAGGCACTGGAAGGTGTACACAGAAGGCAGAGCCTGTTCGAGGTGTTTACCCATAGCCTAGGAGCCTAAGCAAAAATCTTTGTGCTAAATATCCTAAAGTGAAACGGGACAAATACCTAGAAGGGCTGAAAAAAAGCCAACCCCCATCATGACTTGATCCACAGGCCACCCAGATTCTGGCCAAGCGCCACACTCAGAGCCAACTTTGGGGAGGCCACCTAAGTACGTACAGGTGTACATGTAGGTAAATGTTGTAGCAGCATCTTTATTATTATTATTATATACAGTAAGATTGAAAGAATAGATTGGAGTATCACTAGTTGTACAGTAAATCCCCTATAAATATAGATACCTCTATAATAAGGCCACCTTGTTATAGTGGCCACCTCTATTATAGGACACTGAACTTACAGCAAAAGTATAATCAGTGATTCCTTCATTAGGTAGCCTAATCATTGCTCCAACTTTCTTAACTTTAAAAGTGGTTCTGTTAGTATGGTTTCACAGTAGTGAACCCTTGTCAATACAAACCCTAACTATTTTAATGCATAAAATGATTTGTGAAATACTAATATAAGGTTACTTGTAATTGGTATTGGAAATTACTATCTACACTTAATTATTTATACCATACAAACAGTAGCGATTACAAGGCTACACATTTAACACTTATAACTCATGATCTACTATTGACTCCAACTTTAAACTCACAGTGATGAATGATGGGTATTAGAGCAACGAGTAAGCCAAAAATAAATTTAATTAAAGAATACATATTTTGAAAAAATTAAGATCAAAGGAAAACGCTACATTTTTGTGGTTTGACCTTTTCCTTTGAGCAATTATAAAACAGTATATATATATATATATCGTCTAAACAAGAATTTAATAAGCATTTCAAAAATCTAAACCAGAAGTGTCTACGTCAATCACAAGCAAAGTTATGGCGAAGACATGTAAGCAAAATGAAATTTCAACAGAAACTTTGAGTGGTCATAACTTAAAGGGAGACCACTGAAATGAGCCAAATTTTGGTGGGAGAAAATTTCTTGAAAGGGTCCATGTCTGTGCCAAATTTCATAAAAATTGAAAGGGGTGCAGATTTTTTTGTTGATTTGGTATGGAATGACCCTATAGCTACAGTAGGGTAGTGTTGTCAAGTGCAGTTATACACTCTGTATCTAAATATTCACAAAAGAATCACACAGTACTATAACTACTAAGCTACTGTATGTTTTTCTCTTCCCTTAATGATCTATCTGTACTTATTGTGCGTGACTGATCATATTGACCACACCTATTTTTGGTAGGACGGTGAAAAGGAGGTATGGAAAGAAAATATCGCATAGGCCAGTTGTCTGATTGAGATACTCCCAATAAAGCAGTCACCCTGATACAACAACTATATTCAATATTTACAAAATATATTTTATAAAAATGTTAATTTAAAAATGAAGTGGGGATCCAAGAATACACAGTACTATCGTACTGTATGATAGTATGAAATACCATACAGTTGTAAATTTGATTGATTTTCAACTGTCCTATTTTGCCACATTATTGTTTCGAGCCTAAACTACCTCCCAAGCTTTGAGCAGTTGTCCGCTCTTACTATGGAGTATACACTGTAAGTAGTTACCCTGTAGATATACTTGGTGAGTTTTTAAAGTACATTGACTACTCTATTACAGTAGCTGACTACAGATGTTAACAACATCGGGGGGGAAGCCTGAGTGACTTGAGTTGCATAGAATTATATTTGTGTATGGTTGCAGATTATAATTAGCTATAGGTGTGCTTTGGTGTTTTGTACTGTAGGTGGAAAAGTAAGAGCAGGTTTGTGCCTGCAGTCTCTCAGCTATTCATTCCGGCTTCTGGTGTTTCACTATCTATTCGCAATCTATCAAGTTCTCTGAGACACCTACTGAACAATTCAACTATATCATACAGCTGTATGTGTCGCCTGTTTGGATGATGCACAAAAAAGGAATGATTTACAAGATTCTAGCTAGTGTCGGGAATTTCGTGACACTGTTGAATGTACACACAACCAAATATGGAAAGATCTCTGGTCACTGCCCAAATCTGTGACACAGTCGAACGTACATGTACTGTACGTATGACCAAATAAGACAGTCAATGGCAGGTCTGTCTGGCAGGATTACTGCAGGATGATAATAGTACTACGGCAGGTACTGTATGTATTTTCACTTTACGGGTTTGTCACAGTCATGGTGGACCAGTGTATCCTGCAAAACAGTTTTGTACAGGCCTAAAACATACATGTATTTGTTGCTATAGTGACCACTGTTGCTACTGGTTACTCTATTGCTTAGTCCACTTAGTATGTTTCCAAGTTCTCTGCAGTACAGAGAGCAATTATACAGTACATACACCATACGGACTCACTTGTCACTCAACCTCCTTATTACATCAAAGGCTTAATTTTGCATTCATAATCTTACTAACAAGTACATTTTTCATTGTGGGATTCAAAATGCAGTGGAATTACAGGCCTGCCACAGGATTTGAATATTTTACAGACTTATTACCAGTTTTTAATACAGGACTGTATAAAACATACCCGTTGCACATGACAAACAAGGTGACAGGCCTGCTTACATACAAAAACAACTAATTTCATGCCTGTACCAGTTTTCGTAAGGGCAGTATTGTATGATGCAGCATTTACCTTCATTGGCAAATCTAATCCTGAAGAAGACTTATGCAAGCTCACTCCTAAATTAGCTGAACCTATATATACATAGCACAAAAATTATACACCATGTCATTACTGTGTACACAGTACCAAAACATTTTTTACAATATAAACAAATTACAGTATCATACAGTACAGTAGAGCTGTATAGTAACTATTTGTCACTTTTCACAAAAAAATATCCTTGGCAGTCTTGTTTTAGGCAGTCTTGGTTACTGTACCTAGCATTAGGGCTGAAACGATCATAGCTTTTTAGTATTCGAGTACTCTCTAGAGTTAACGATCGAGTACTCACAAATACTAGTTACATGTAATCATAACCATTTGACATGTTTTGTATCAATTTTTAACAGTTTACAGTTTTTCAAGTAACAACAATGATACACACACTGTATTAAAGTACTGATGTTAGTGTCACTAACAAAAAAAAAATTATGCCAATAACTCTACAGCTTTCTTTGTGTAACTCTCTGGTGACAAGTACATCATGTGAGCTGGGTCACATGATCTTAATGAGTACTCAAGTACCAATTTTACTACCAAGTACCAAATCCTTGACAAGTACTCGTCGAGTATTAGTAATTGTTTGTACATGTATTAGTAATTGTTTCAGCCCTACCTAGTATACAGTAATCAAGCCTAAGTGTTTTCAGCACTTCCTATAGTACTGTAAGTGCAGTGCATGTATCATGGACTTATCATTTCTTTTTGCTGACAGTGCAAGGTGTTGACTCATGGTAGAGCATCACGGCTTCGTGTGTAAGACTAAAACTAAGAATTGCACATCCACAAATTCATATACAGCCTGTAGATGTAGCTATAAAATGTTGGCCATTTGTCACCTTTGGTGGCTGCTGTAAGGTCTGAGCACAGTAAGTTTGGTGAATCTACTAAAGTTAGACACTCTCCTTTTATAGGGCACTGAAATACAGTAATGATTTAGTGAATTTCACAGCTCTTTTCAAAAAAATTACTTCTGTACCTTTCTTATAAATTGCTATACTGTACAGTGTAAAGTGGTGTAGCAGACTACAAAGTGTAAAGACTACAGAACAAATTTGTAGGTTTGTGCTAATTTTTGGTTTGAAACACTGGCTAGAACCTTATAGCAAAAGTGAATTCTTGCTTAATCATTACCACTACTAGTACAGCAGGTAACTAAGCACATCCGTATTAAATTATTGTGGAAAGCTACAGTCAGCATTACATGTGTAAAGAAAGCCATTGAGCAGTTTGATCTTGTTCAGTTATTACACTGTAATGGAAAGTTTCAGATTGTTAATCTGAAGCCAAGTATAGAGAGTATGCAAGGGGTGTGGCCTTATGCATGCATATAATTCTCCGTAATTACAAGTGGAAAATCGCTTGGTTACAACAGGTGTTTTGTTGTAGTGTTGTAGGATTTCTGTGCACTTGTTTTTGTGTACAAACAACTAATTGATACTAATGAGTGCTGATTTGAAATCTAAGTATTATTCAGAGCTGTCTGAAGAGCCGTATAAGAGATATGATGAGAAGATAGATTTACTTGGTGGTGTAGATCCATACTTTCATATGGACGCTAAATCCACTGTAAGTCCCTACCACTGCCCACATCTTAGGTGGTTACCCTGTGGCATTAACTCAACAGTGCTATGCATATCGACATGACCAGGTTCTTCATCTTCTTGCCTGTAGACTTGTGGACATGTTTGTCAGTTATTCATGTATCCATGTGTATGCTGACCTACCAGGATTGCGAGCTAGTCCTCAAGCAACTATACCATCAAACCTGTTGATCACTTCTTACAGACCAAATATTGTTGTTTACAATTCAGAAGCATCTTCTGTAGCTTTACTGGAACTGACTTGTCCCTTGGATTCTGAACATCACATTAAAGCAGCTAGATCTAGGACACAAAATAAGACAGAGTACTTACAGCTACTTGCAGAATTTCGATCGTTTGAGGATCGATAACTATTATGAAACAAGTTGAAATTAGTGTGCTAGGACACTATCAGCCCAGCTGTATTCAGAATTTCAAGAGTTTTGTTGATTTCATCCACCCTTCAACCACCACCAAGTCTTCTACTCGACAGACTTTTGACAATGCTGCTAAGGCATGCATATCCTGCTCACAGAAAATTTTCTTGGCCAGGAATTGTAGTGAGTGGACAGTGTAGTTTATGTGTAATAATGTAACAATTTTTATTTTTGTATGTAGGTTTAGGGTTATTTTGTTTGTTTGTTTGTTTAACCTTGCCGTGCCCACACAGATCTCTTTTAAGAGTCTGGCTGTGGTCGCACGAGACCGAGGGCTCATCATACTGTAATGTATTTACATGTTTCCTCATTTAATAATGATGGTTCTCTCTCTCTCTCAGTGCTGTTGAATGGATGGATTGGCCAGATGTTATGCATGGAGATATCTTCAACTATCTAATCCTCACGCCAGGCTACATATTTGAGCAGCTATTGGCCTACAGGAGTCTAGATGGATATAACTTCTTCAAAAATGGATGGGTCACAAACGTTGTTGTAACAAATCTGAACATACAACCAAGAAGTTTTTTGTTCACTGCAGTTGTAAAGCACTCTCAGAAGCTTTCTTTACCATCATTACAGGTCTGGGTAGCCATTAAGCCATGTGGAGAAGTGATGTGTGCACATTGTACGTGTATGGCTGGAGTAGGGGAAGTGTGTTCACATGTAGCAGCAGTCCTTTTTGCTGCTGAAGGTAATACCTTAATCAAGAGGCAGTTCAGTGCTACATCTTTGCCATGTTCTTGGTTACAGTACCTGCCAAGTTTAAATTTGTTTCATTTAGTAAGGTTGCTGATATTGACTTTAAAACACCGAACCAAAAAAGGAAAGTAGCTTTAAGAACTAGTGAACCTGAGCCTAAGAGAAAGGCATTTACATTTGCACCACCTACAGACACTGACCTATTTGTGCTTCATTCCCAGTTGTCTACCACTAGTGGGAGGCCTGTTATGCTGTCACATACTGAAGGCTTTAGTGACCTTTACATACCAACTGCTAGATTACCCAATTTTCCTAAGTCGCTGACTGAGCTTTTTGACCCCAATGCCATTGCATTGGCATACCCTGAGCTACTACAAAATTGTAATGAAATCTATGACAATCTGTTTATCACTGCAGATCAGGCTGAGTTAGTAGAAAGGCATACCAGAAAGCAATCAAGTTCACGAGTCTGGTTTCAGCAAAGAGCTGGACATGTCACAGCTTCCAAATTGAAGAATGTCCTAAGTACAAATATTTCACAACCATAAACATCACTGATTAAGTCCAATTGCTATCCAGTCAAGCAGAGGTTTACTTCTGCAGCATGCTCATATGGATGCAAGCATGAAGATGCAGCTCGGAATGAATATATATATGAAATGAAGAAAAAGTACCAGATTTTAAAATTTCTGAAGTTGGCTTAGTGCTGCACCCACTGTATCCATTCCTTGGTGCCACTCCTGATGGTTTAGTAAGCTGTAGCTGTCATGGTGATGGCACACTGGAGATAAAATTCCCGTATTCCTGTAGAGAAAAGGATCTGGAACAGGTTGCAGAGGAGAACTCGAACTATTGTTTGGTGCAAGATGACAATGGAATTTTAAGGTTAAAGGAGACACACCAATATTACTACCAGGTACAGATGCAGATGAAGTTTTGCAATGTACAATACTGTGATTTTGTAGTATGGAACAAGGATGTCTGGATTAATCAAAGAATTTAGCTAAAGAGCGAATTTATTGACAATGTCATTTCTAGAACTGAATCATTTATTCGGTTAGGAATTTTTCCTGAACTTGTTGGAAAATGGTACACCAAGCCTGGCAAGTCATCACACACTGAACAGCCACTGAATGATGATACCGAGTCTACTGATCAGGCCGTTGTTGATGAAATATCTTGTGAGGACAGTGATTTTGTGGAAAGCCTGGGAGTCACAGGTGTGGAGAGCCAGGAAGTTATAGAGATCCAGCCAACTACAGACAGCCAGCAATTTGTGAATAGTGATGACAGAGAATCTAGTGACCAAGATGAGCAGTGGTGTTATTGCAGAAAAGGTAAGTCGGAGGGTAGTATGATCGGTTGTGACAATGACGCTTGTCCCAGACAATGGTTTCACTTTTCATGCTTGCACTTGACTCTATTTATCTTGATTATACCATATACTGTATACAGTATGTAATTAAATTCTGAAATGATCATATCATACACTATACAAATTTTAAATAAAGATACATTTAATTAGGTGATACAACAGAATCACAGCAATTACACAAAGCACAACATATAGTTAATATTTTATCTATTGTTGATAATTGTTCGGTGTCATCACAAGTTAACATACATATAGGTAATGTAGACTGAAGTATCGTATATTTTTGCCTCACCATGCCAATAACCCTTTCTACATGAATACGGACCCTTGAAAGCCTACGTGCAGCATCCAATTCAACCTTGGTCAACTGCTTCTTGCCCCTTGTGAAAGGGGGCAATTTCACCTCAGCACAATCCAATCCAATTGACTCTTGAATTGTAAACCCACGATCAGCTAAAACAACATCACCTGGTAGTAATTTGCTTAGTAACCCAGAGTTCTCAGTTATGTGAACACCAGAGGTTCTTCCTCCCCATCCTTGAGATATAAAAGCAATAGATCCTTGAGGAGTAATCCCTATGAGATATTTCACAGTATTGTGATGTTTGTAGTTTGACCAAGTCTGAGCCCGTGCTGGAAGAGATAAAGGGCGTTCAATAAAAATCTCAAAGCAGTCAATTATTACCACACATTTCTGGAAGTGTTTCCGGAACTCAGTTGGCATTGTTTTTATCAATTCACCCCTTTCTGGCCACTCTACCAAACAGGATAGTTTGGTATATAAAACATCCATCCATCTGCTAAGATATCTAGATATGGTGGATTGACACACACCAAATCGATAAGATAAATCTTGATCACCCAGGTTCAGGCGGAGTTTCATTAACACAATGAAAAACTGCTCAAATGGAGTTTTCTTACCACCTAAAAAACAGTCTGGCAATCCTTTTGAAACAAAATCAAAAATAATCTTCAAAACTTCATACGATGGTAGGCCAGTGTAGTACTTAACTCTTTTGTCATCATTCTTTAATACTGCTTCTGTTATACCAGTTCTGGATTTATAGTCATCAATCACAGTTTGTAGAATTTTATTTTGCGTTGTAAGATCTTCAACTTGTTCTCTAACTTCTTCACTCGCTCCTTCAATTCCCAACATTCCTTGGATTTTGTGGCTTGCTCAAAGTGACTTTGCAAAGTAATACCACCATTGGCTTTCTTGCCATGCCCAGTTCTAATTGATGCTGCAGTAATTACTTGACTGTTAACTGATGGTACATTACTACTAGTTCTTGCATTAGCCTCACCTAATGGCTCTACTCGCTGGGTGGAATTCTCACTTCTCTTCCTCTTAGTAGCTTTACTCCTCTCATACCTACTTATAAGCTTTCCTCCAACTTCTGTTTCTGTGGCAAAGAAACATGCCGAAAAACACTTGGAACATAGTCAGGAGATAAAGGATCACTGCTTTTTCACCTGAGATTAAATGTTCACTATAAATCCAAGAATTTTGCGTGGGCTCCCAATGTTCACGACGAACTGCACTAATCCATCTTGCTCTTGTTTCAGGCTCCGGTGGAAATTTATACCAATGAATCCCATTCCCTTTTACAAAGACATTGTGACAACCAACAGCGTAGCAGCTCTTTACCATATCCTTTGCTGCTTGGTATATGTATAATCTATGGTGCAAAAACACTTTGTAGGGCCACGCCTATGCCAC
Source organism: Dysidea avara (assembly GCF_963678975.1). Lineage (NCBI taxonomy): Eukaryota > Metazoa > Porifera > Demospongiae > Dictyoceratida > Dysideidae > Dysidea > Dysidea avara. Next base: position 31,712,745 of record NC_089274.1, read on the forward strand.
GACTAGTTAACAACTTGAATTAGCTTTAAGTGATTAAAACAAGTCCACAGAAACCCTACAACACCACAACAAAACACTACAGTGCACCTGCCATAACCAAGCACTTTTTCACTCGTAATTACCGACGATTATATGCATGCATAAGGCCACGCCCCTTGCATACTCTCTATAGTGATTGAAAGGTTGGGTACAGCTAGTGCTATAACTACAGGATACCCACACTATCTACAATACCTTAGAGTACATGTTAAACTATGTACTGTACATGTATTATTGTACTGAAATGCACATACACTGTAGTCTGCACATACTGCACATATTGATTACAAGTGTAAGGAAAAATTGTACAAGCTGTAAAGTATCGATCGCTACAATAAAAAGTCCTGGAACAAGCCAATCATCACCTGAAGTTTAAATATGCGATTGTCTCAACAAAGCCTGCAACTTCCAATTTTTTTTTGTTTTCTCAGCATTATCTCTAGTGTCTAAGGAATTCTGTCTAGTGTCTACCTTCAGTGGTGAGAAATTGAAGTGCTAGACAGTAGGAAGAGCAAGGAAATCAATTTGTACAGCAACTATACTGAAAATAAACTACAGGCACTTGTACATTTACTGTACAACCATAACTTCCATTTTGTATTAGGATTTGGTTTACAATGTTCACCATGGATGGGTAAATCAATCAAGCTACGTACATGTATACCTTGTATATTGGCAAGGTGAGATAGGGTCTGGTGAATTACTACTGATGAATTTCCACCAAAATTTGGTGGATGTAATTTCAATGGCTAGCTGTACGTAGGCATGGCATTTTAACATATACAACTTTGAACAAGGCTGATATTGTAGTTATTTAATTTAGCATTTTCCTGGCAAGACCAGTAAGAAACTATCGAAACTGTTTACTCATGAACCCAACTTCATCAACAGTGATTCACCAGACCCACACCACCAATGACGTCACAAAAAAGCAAGATAGCAGACTGGCCATGCAAGAATAGATACAAAGGCATACTTAACTCGTTCCAACCCATCTCGCCTCAAACGCAAGTGTAATATTGCAGTTAAGAACATACAGTGTAGATGAAATCCACAGCACATGTTCAATGGGAATAGATATATTTACCCAAGTTTATGGTTCACCAGCTCAACTCACTCTACGCAATTTTCAACAGACATGAAATTGACAGTAGCACACGTACCTAAGAGTAGTGAGTAATCTTCTGAAGTTAACCACAAAGTGCATATCTTAACCTTTGTCAAATTCTTAGTTTTGATAAGGCCTTCATAGTACTCCTTCAGTGGCCCTTTGCCTACAGACAATACACAAATAAATTATACGTGTCTACAGTGTATACAGTGTACAGTAACATAACTGGAGTACTGTGATCTCTAGTACTACATACACAGTACAGTATGTATGTTTTTATTGTATAAATCCGATAATACGGACAAAGCCTTTAAATGATAATATGTACAGTAACATTTAATATTACACATGCACTTGTAGTACAGCATAATATATACATCAACAACATATGCATGTACATGCATGTATATTATACCTGTTATTACACAAAGTAAACAAGGAAGACTTTCTTCTCCTGATGCAGCTTCATCATATCCTAAAACAACAATGTGTTCAGTACATATGTGACCGGATCTGTGAAAACCCGACACAATCGCGCATTTTTCAAATTCTTGTTTATTAAATATTTATAATCTACTTAGCCAAGTGTACCCTCTGGCAAAGTTTCAGCCTCATATGCCAATAGCTTTAGGAGTTACAGCCCTACAAGGTGGCAACAACAGAAAAATCAATTAATTTGTACAGCAAGTATAGAGAAAATAAATTACAGGCGCCTATAAAAATGGTTGTACTGTAACTTACCAACAAATCGAGGTACGGAGCTACAATTTTCACCATCGTGTTCACCATGAACAGGGGAATCAATTACTGGTAGGTTTTTTCTTTACTCACCTTCTTAACTGTATACAAAGGCAGAATTCGTGAAGAAAAATCGATCGTATACGATTGCTTCGACGTGACGTAAACAAACGCTCATAACTTCCGTATCCTTGGGTCTACTGTAACGAAACAAAGAATTTCCAACTCCTCTTGAGCAGGCGAATAAGATGATATCCAGGGTTTTATTGTTAGCCCCCTCCTTCACTAAGAAAGAGGTGTTCAAAAAATTTACAGATTTTAAAAATAATATGCAAGTATTTCACCCATTGTATTCAATGCTTTATACTGAAAATCTAGGCTTGCACGATTGTGTCGGGTTTTCGCAGATCCGGTCACATATGGTAGCCACATGAATCATTACATGAAAAAAACAACAACAAAAAAACAACAACAACAACAACATGTAAATTGTTTCTGTAAAAATTGAGATATCATATACTGTAGTACCGCATAGTAGGGACCACAAAGGAGTAGGTGTGGTACAATAGTACCGTATAGTAGGGACTGCAAAGGAGTAGGTGTGGCCCATGAAATCACAACACCCAAAAACCAGCCTTAATTTTCTCTGACGACAATCAGGCAGTATTGGTTAGGTAAAACTAAGCCCAAACAAGCTTTCAGATTAACCCGAAATGCTTTCAACAAGTTGCTACGAAATTTTTGTAAAAAAACTTATAGTGGCAATTTTGATTGCAGAGGTGCTTTTCGAGCAGTTCTTGATTTGTACTGCTGTGTAACAGGTTGAACAAGCTGACAACGAAGTGTAACGGATACTTCACTATTCAGACGATAATTGATATAACTGGGGTACGCGGTGCCATTCCTTTCTTTCGGTATGCGTGGATTGCAGAGGTGCTTTTCGAAAACTTCTTGATTCGTAATGCTGTCTAACGGGTTGAATATAGCTCACAATGTAGTGTAATGGATACTTCACTTTTCACACGATAATTGATATACTGTAGCTGGGGTGAGCGGTGCCATTTCAGATGTGGTTCACCAATCATAATAATGATTTACAAAAAAATTTAACAAACAAGTACACAAAAAGTTTGGGAATTTCAACTAGAGTAGGGATCATAACACATCGATAAAAAGTACTGAAACAAGCTGGAGTAGTGCATGATATTAAATCACAGTAAAACAATAAGAAGTGTTATATCCCTACCGTGCTCAAGATACAGTGGAACCTGTCTATAATGGTCACTTTGGGACCAGATATATCTGGCTTTTATATACAGGTGGCCGTTATAGAGAAAATCTGCATAAGGTGGTCAGCAGCATTTTAGTGGCTATGACTGTTATAAATGAGTAATTATTATTAAGAGGCCCATGCCAACCGCAATAGAGTCTGAATATTTTACTAGTTTTTAGTACAGAAAGGGTAAGGTGAGTCTATGAATGTTGGCTATAGCTATTGAATACGCTTAAGCAATAAAGCCTGATAGATTATATAGTATTCATTGAAAGGCAGGAAGTATGATAATTACGTGGTGCTGTGGTACCAGGCAATTGGCTTAACAAGCCACCATAAAAGGTAGCGACCGCTAATACGAAGGAGAAAGTTATGTATACAGTGATTCATAGGCAAATTGTTGGTTGGCCGTTATACACGTTAGACAGGTGACCGCTAAACGCAGACCACAATGAATGCATACATTTGTATGGGAAAATATTTGGGACCTCGTGACCACGGCCGTTATACAGAGGTAACCGCTTAATCCAGGTGACCGTAACACAGGTTCCACTGTATCATGCATAGTAGGGATATAAAACTTCTTATTGATTTAATATCATGCACTATGCCAGCTTGTTTCATATGCTATGGTCCCTACTCTAGTTGAAAGTTCCAATTTTTTGTGTGCACTTGTTTAGTAACTATTATACACATTTACAAATACACATCTCTATAAAGTAAGGGAAGTTTAAGAGTGGCTGCAATGCTGAGTGATTTCACAATGACTATAATAATACTGTAAGTCCACTTGTAAATGTTACAGCAATTAATGAAAATGGTATACATGTATACTGTACTAACAATACATGGCCATGCAACAAATCTGCTTTGAAGTGTACATCTACTGTACTTTGTACAGTATAATTTCACCTAGTGGCCACCTCTGTAATAAGACCATCCTGCTATAATAGTGGCTATGTACTTTTAATACAGTAGATCACAATTATCCACATACTGTAACTGTATGGAAAAAATACATCTACAGTACAGATATGTGGCTAATTGGTACTGTACAGAAAATACAGTACATTTGGCACTTTGATCCTCCCACACAAAGTACATACACTGTATACCTACAGGGTACATGTACAGTACTTCATGCAATGATAACTACAATATGGCAATTAGATATGAACTAGTGTATACGTATACTATGTCATTGTATGATGGAGTAATTACAAATACATATGGTAAAACCAGCCAACAATTAAGACCACCAAGTTATGAACATGAACATGAACATTAACAAACCTTCCAATGCAGTAAGCAGAATAGAAAAGTCTTCATCCTCTGCAATAACAATAGGAAATATAATTAAAGTGGCACATATACGTACATGTACAGTAGTGGATCCTCAGTAATCTGAACACATTTGTTCCTAGAGTTGGACAAAAGTGCTCAAATAAGTGAATTACTACCCTCTATATCAGGACACTCAAGTTTAGTAAACAGTTTATACAGACTGTTCATATTATGGTACGCACTGTCATGAAGTGAAAATAAAAACACCAAGAAGTCAATGAGTCACCTTGATATTTGGATAAATCGAGGTGTTCAGATAACTGAGGATCCAGTGTATCGTCAAATTCACATACAACTGTACATATACCCTGTACACATGCATGGATAATCACTACACAGCATATGGTTTAAAGTAGACAAGTTTAGAGGTGTACCGATATGAGTTTTTGGCATGTACCGATATCCGATATTGATGCAACCAAAGAAGCCGATAACCGATCCGATATTTGCATTAATATTTTAAGTGTACATTTACAACAACATGTGCATGTATTCATATCTGCCTGTGGTGGTACACTGCTTGGGTTTCTATTGTGCAATCCAGACAATTAGGCACCCACAAACGTTTTTATGCACACTCCCATGAAGCCTAAAACAGATATTTCTGCATTACTGCGAATTCTAATGGCTTGTACAGCAAGTTTCCTTAGTTACTCTGACCCTTCTTTTATTACAAAGGTACTCTATAACTGCTTCATTTGTAAAGACTGTGATAGGCTTTGCAGCAACAAACACTAGAATCGTGTGTATTTATATGGCTTCTCGTAGCATAGCGCTTGTTGCAGAGTGAACAATAAGCCACTGGCACTAATGAGCCACATGAATAACGTAGAAAACCAATGCATAATCCGTTTATGTACAAACTATTGCTACTGTATAAATATCGGTAGCGATATCGGTCCTCCTGCTGTTCTGTACCGATACCGATATTGGTAAAAAAAGCCATATCGGTGGCCGATATTGTAGCCGATCCGATTATCGGTACACCTCTAGACAAGTACACAGAAAATTTGGAATTTTCAACTAGAGTAGGGACCATAGCACATCGATAAAAAGTACTTAAACAAGCTGGAGTAGTGCACGATTTTAAATCACAGTAAAACAATAAGAAGTGTTATATATATCCCTATACTGTGCATTTCCATAATGGTATATTGAGCACAGTAGGGATATAACATTTCTTATTGTTTTACTGTGATTTAATAAAATACTGAAAGTACCATTTCACTGTCAGACACCTTTAAAGGTGTCTTTAAAGGTGTCTTGTGTTTGTTTGTGTACCTGTTCATCTTGTACATTATCACCTACTGAACTCCTCTTGGCTCGATCACTAGCTGTCTGTTTGATGAGAGTATTAAATTTCTTAGCACTCTTGTCACATATTATGCACACAATTCTTGGTCCTTAAAGGGATAATTATTAATAATTATCCCTTTAAAGACCAAGAATTGTGTGCATAATCTACCGTAAAAACCCACATGTTTTATGATTATTACGCATTTTGTCTTTTAAAAATATATAATAAGTTTATAGTGTTGATAAAGCCCCTACAAGTACTCAATGGTATAACAACTTATACTAAAAGACTCGCCTGACAATAATAAACAACATTCTCTAACTTACCAAGGTGTAGAACCAATGTCTTACAATCACTAAGGTAGGTTTCAAACACCTGCATGCGATCAATTTCTTCATGACACAATCAATAAAAACAGTCCGCCATTTTGTTTTTTAAAACCACATCACATGATCTTGTACATATATTAAATTGTTTGCCTCTAATTGATGAGCACTCTGAGCTTTATTTGAAGTTAATACGATGAACACAGCCAAAGTTGTGGAGCGATTTCTACAAGGTTAGCTTTATTGTTTTGTAAATATTAAATGTTTGTACTTTTTTAGGAATTCTACAAAGGCTTAGTTGTGTGCCTTATACTGTATATCAAAAGCATTGCCTATGAATGGCGAATAAAATGGCCCTTGTTTTGATCTCATAGCTTCATTTGTTGAGGAGTTATAGCTCTTTGTTTACTGCCAATAATCTTGGACGTAATATTATGGCACTGGACTTTCGAGCAATGCTTAGTTTGGACGTAATATTATGGTGGTGGTCCTTAAAGGGTTAATATTGTGCACTACTCCAGCTTGTTTCAGTACTTTTTATCGATGCGCTATGGTCCCTACTCTAGTTGAAAATTCCAAATTTTTCTGTGTACTTGTTTGTTAACTTTTTTTGTAAATAATTATTATGACTGGTGAACCCACGCATATCGCATCTGAAATGACGCCTCGTGCCCCAATTATCATCTGAAAAGTGAAGTATCCATTACGCTTCGTTGTCAGCTATGTTCGGCCCGTTACGCAGCATTTCGAATCAAGAACTGTTCGAAAAGCACCTCTGCAATCCACGCATACCGAAAGAAAGAAATGGTGCTGCGCACCCCAGTCATATCAATTATCACCTGAAAAGTAAAGTACATGATCCATTACACTTCGTTGTTGGCTATGTTCAATCCGTTACACAGCAGTATGAATCAAGAACTGTTTGAAAAGCACCTCTGCAATCAAAATAGCCACTATAACAATACAGACGATTTCCATTACGAAGGGAAGCCATCATGTGCTATCGCCAAATCGACACTTTTCACTGTCAGCAAAGATGAATGGGACACAAAGGAGGATGCTGGTAAGTCCATGAAGAATGCATTGTATGTACAGCGGTATGCCAAAAGGCACCTGCCGGGCCGAAGCCACGTCGAACAGTGAAAAAATCAAGCCCGTAGCCTTAGCCATTATTGAGTTACGCTTGTATGAAGGCGTCAGTCAGTCAGTCAGTTACTTACTCAGTCAGTAGAAAATTCTGTTACTATAAATAAATTATTTTAAAAATTCTGTAGCAACTTGTTGAAAGCATTTCGGGTTGATCTGAAAGCTTGTTTGGGCTTAGTTTCACCTAACCAATATTGTCTGATCGTCGTTAGGGAAAATTGAGGCTGTTTTTTGGGTAATATTATTTTGTGGGCCATGCCTACTCCTTTGTGGTCCCTACTATACACTACTATTGTAGTGTATAATAAAAATTGCCTGACTCCTACAAACCACTATCATGTTCAAAACTACAGTACATCACAAGGTACTGTACATACAGGTACATACCTGTAGTATATGATACCACATAGATACATCTTTACATGGATATGCACACACACACACACCACACCACACACCACACACATCAGTACAATCAGTACAACAAATGTCACAAACCAGTCCAGGAAGTGCTGCTGATTATGAGAAAAGGCCTATCATTCCTCAGATGAACCAAGTCATCAGCTGTATCATATGTTGTGAACACTGTAGAACTGTAGAGTTCACGTACAGCAAATATTAATGCAGTACCATGCAATAAACCATTTGCATACATGTGTACATGTACGTGTACAGTAGAACTGTCACAAAGGCAGTCACCTACAGTGTACAGTATATGAGTGAAAACTTCTTCATAAGAGCAGGGGATTACTGTATGAGGTTTTCAGGCTGGTTGTCTGTGTCTACTGTACATTGCACGTGTGCAATGAACAATTAATGTATTTGAGCAGTGAATCTGGATTCTATGAGTAAATTTCATTGGCTATTTACTATACATGTACCAGGGTATTTGATAAGACAATATGGTTCTCCATTGGCCCAGTGTGAACACAAAATGACACACACAGCTCATGGCTTCTGCTCCAATTTTCTCAGCACTAGTTCAGCTTTGTGACTACTACACATCAAACATAAGCTGATTGGCCCAGTGATATACTACTGGTGGAGCAGCAGATGTCTGGGTTGGGCCAGTTTGGCTCAGAGTCAAAATACTTGTCAAAAACCCTGACATGTACTGCATGGGAGTGGACAACCAACCTGAAACCATTGTACAATTGTATACATAATTTTCTACTGTTAAGTATAGAATTTTAAAAAGCTAGCTATGGACATTATACACAGGTTCCACTTTACATGTTTCTGTATAACTTGCAGCAGTTGTTAAACGTAGTGTACACACATACGTATGGTATACTGTACACCATTGAAACACATCAATTAGGTATTACTACTGTATGTATTATACAGCTTGTACATAGGTAAATTGTAGCTACGTACATACAGTATGCACCTTAATTGTTCATACGTATAATGTATGGTGTACACATACACCTACAATACTTACTGAGGGTTAGAATCACTTGATTTAAATTCTGGATATGACTGGCCAATTTTCATAAATAACTATACACAACAAACAACATGTTGAATAATATAAAGAGTTATGTATGTATACCTACCTCATGTTGCTCCTTTAAACTGGAAGGTCTAAACTTTTCAGTGGGTCTATCATAAAGCACCTTAGAGCTGTGCAATACACATACAGTACACATTGTTAAGTATGGCAGAAGTATAAACAAGTAGCAGGGATCCCAAGGTCTGAAAGTTCAACATCCACCATGATTAATAGTGCCCTCTAAATGACATGAAGTGCCCTTAAGCTTGTATTCAAGCTTTTTTTTCGATTCACAAACTGTTAGCATTAATACTTCAAGTATAAACCTAAAATCTTCATCTCTGGAAATAGACAGATGAAGTTACTCAAACAAAAAAAATGGTTTCCTGTCTGTCACTCAAAATTACAGTATGTACAATATACAGAACAACAACACAGATAACATGATCCCTACTATACAGCACTACTACACTGATTGCGATCGATGCCTTCAGCCAAGCATAACTCGATTATGGTAAATGCTATGGGCTTGATTTCTACATTGTTTGACATCACTCAGGCCTGAGATAAGAATTTTGGCTATCACTGCAGCTGCAATAAATTCACTATGAGCTTACCTTTGTCCTCCTCTGTGTCCCATCTCTTTCTCCACATGTGTTGATTCATGGGTAGCACTGTCACACAGCTGGATATCATGAGTATCGTCCATAATTTTCGAAGTGAGTGGTGGATTGATTGCAGAGATACTTCTTGTACTGTACTTCACTTGTAATGCTGTCTGAAAGATTCAGCAGCTTAGTTATAAACTTTTCAGTATCTGATAGTCAAGGCATGCATTCAGTTGAGTAATTACAAGGTGAATAAAAAATTGAAAATTTTAAAATGGGAATAGGGATCGCTGAAAAAAGCCACAAAACAAGAAGGGATCGCTGGGGTGGTAATGTAAACCACAAATCCCTATTTTGACTCTCTGTCATAAATTTTTAGTTACATGCTCTGTCATTTGAAGTGAGTCAAAATAGGGATTTGTGGTTTACATTACCACCCCAGCAATCCCTTCTTGTTTTGTGGCTTTTTTCAGCGATCCCTATTCTCATTTTAAAATTTCCAATTTTTTATTCATCTAGTTTGTGTACTTTTTATTAATCCAGTAATGGATTATGAAGAAAACTGTTGTGAATTTTGCATTCTGCATAGTAACACCGTCAACATTTCAGTACACACATGAAACTGACTGAGAGTCCCCTAATATGAGCTACAATTTACATTACTGGTGCCTTTAATACCTGTCAAATTCAGTACAAGGATTGTTGTTATACACTTGACTGCATTATACATCAGGGTGAACTCCCTTTAGACTGGAAGAGGGCATATGTAGCACCAGTATACAAGAAAAGTCCGGGTACTAATCCATTGAACTATATTGACCTATATCATTGACTAGTATTTGCTGCAAGTTGTTGGAACGTACACTCCTGTATTATCTCCTCAGCAATATCTTCTCACACTATTGACTACAATATTATGTGTACATATTAACATGGATTTCTTTGATTGATAATGAAGACTGTGGTGAATAGTGTAATTTTGCATTCTGCATAGTAACGTCGTTAATGTTTCAGTACAAACATGAAACTGATCAAATTGCAATGTGCATACAGACTGAGAGTCTCCCAATATGAGCTACAATTTACATTACTGGTGCCTTTAACAGCTGTCAAATTCAGTGCAAGTATTGTTGTTATACATTTGACTGCATTATTAGAGTATTTACATGACTGCTCTATTAGAGTATTTAATCTGGATAACCCGCCCACATACAATAACCACGGAGCGAAAAAACCACCTTGCAACAAAGTCATCCGCCCAGATTAAGCTTCCTGGCCTATACTGAGTTTAATAAAGACAGATTATATTAACCACAAGCAGCGCACACCAAAAACCTAACGCTGCACGATCTTGTATGGCTTCTTGATCGTAATGGCATTTTGGCAAGAAGAAACAGCCTGGTTTGGGCTGTTTCCATCCAAAAATGAAATCAAAAATAGGTCATGGTCACGCATAATGATCCATTCAGCAAGCCTTGCTACTTTTTATCCCAGGATTCTCCTTGTAAACTTTGCTATGCCTGTGAATAAAAAAAATTATTATGAATAATAAGAATAATAATAATATGAACAAACGGGCATATTTCAGTTTTGTCTGAAATACACATACTGTTTCCTTTTCACTTGATACTTACTAGTGGACCTATACTCATTGCAAAGAACCACCAGAGGGTTGTTTTGAGTTGAAGGATGCTTTTCAAGGTGGTTTTTAGGCGTGCGTTCTATTAGGATTTTTGCAAAAAACATGGGCAATCCCTATTATGAACCCACTATCGTGGTTCATGAACATTGCATGTATATGTCTGGTGATGTGGCACATTTTGATGCAGTATGCGCTGCTTACTAAAGAAACAAGTGTCAGGAAAAATTTAAAATTTTACATTTGAGTAGGGATCACAGATACAAAAAGCACATTCCCCCTCTGCCCACTAAACTGCATAGCACTAACTGATAGCAATAACAACATTACTTGTATTTAAGCTAGTCACTTTAGCATAATAGCATGTTATTCTTAGTTACGGACATTTCTGAGATACGGACAGTAGTAGGTACCAGACCGCCCGGATAAGATATAATCCCTACAGGCTATATACGACCAAAGTAGGAATTAAAGTACACTAACAACTTCCCTTGTTTCATTGCTTTTAATTCTACGATCCCTACTGAAATGTAAAATTTCATTTTTTTTCTTGTGATATAATATACTGTAACATACGTAACTCTCCAATTAGTCATCAAATCTTTCTTCATAGCTTGAGTAACACAATAAGAACTATCAGCCATGTACCCAAATAGTGCTTCAAATCTATAACAAAACATGTTAAGCAATTAAGTTACTATGATAATTACACAGATGTTCAATTAATGCAGTATGAATATAATGTTTAGTGTATGTACTGTACATACACTCCTTGGTAAACTTACTTCTTGGAAATGCTAACCAAAGTATGGTCATTGCCGAGTGCCAAAGCCAATAGTGTATATCCATAATTGTGCCAATCAACAAGCATTTTACTCCCTTTTAAACGGCAAACCATCCACACAATACATAAGGTAGGAATAGCAGGAGGAGTCTGTAAAATAGCAAATAACCTCTATATAATATGTACACCAAATTTGTGGCAGTGCATGCACTGCTAACTACAGCATGTACCCCCTACAATATGCAGTTTAAACTACTACTACAACGACTAGGTGCACCATGCAGCAGAAATCAAAGAGTACAGCTAAGTAAACATTCAACAAGGTTGTTTACTATTAATGGTGATTAATTTGTAATTCAATTAGCAATACAGAAACATACAGTGGAAAATGTCTGTGACCAACTGTTATATCTGTAGACCTTGACATTTTGTTCGGCATCTTGTGGCAAATCCATTGACTTTTATACCAACTCCAAAATTATGGCTATTGAAGTTTTGAAATTCAAAACTAAAAACTGCATTTAGAAAACAGTATGTTGTGTATCTGTATATTGTATAGTATGTAACAACAATATTTTTTCATCTTAAGAAGTTATAACAAGGGCTTTAGTGGACCCTCAGTTATCCGAACTCCAATGTGTCTCAGGCAATGATAAACGTCTTGAGATACAGTAGGTGAATTGTTTGGATAACCGAAGCCCATACATTTATATACAGAGCTCTGTTGAAATACTCTAATAGGACATTCACTTGTACTCAAAATACTCTAATAGAACAGTCTTCCAATTTCAGATAAACAGGGTACAGATAAACGAGGGTTGGATAACTGAGGGTCTACCGTAAATACAAGTGCACAGTGTACTGGGGTTTACCATCACCTGCAACAAGCCTTTCCTTTCTCACACATAAGATGCCTTTACCATAAACTGTTAGATGTATGATAGAAAGATCACACAAATACACATCCGCATCCACAATCAGAAACCAGGTGGGCTCTGCAAAGTCTTTGACTACCATGCTAGCATGGTTATAAATATATACCTACCCAGTGCATCAGCACTGACACTCAGGTGCTGTAAGTCAACAAACATCCTCCTTGGTCAGGACTAGTAGCCTGCAGGAGGCTGTACTATTAAAAGTCCCACCACCCATTATGTGAGACATACGTAGTTGGCTTTTGTTTACACCAGGTGCCCATTGATGGGTCGGTACATATATACACACATGTACATGCATGCATGCATGCATGCTCACACTTCCTGACCTCTCTCAATTGAGACCTCACACTGAAGTTGTGTTCAGCGATAGTGGGTCACCAGCGTGCGCACATGCACACGTACACACACACACACATACAAGATACACATCACATAGTCTCTAGATACACACAGTACTCACCTGTGTAATTATACAAGAGCACTTGTTCACTTGAAACACCAGAGTCCAAATTAAAGTGAAAGACTGATGCAATACTTTAAATAAAAACTGAAAATGCTTCAAGCTACCTGCAACAAGAACATACTGTTTTGTAAACACATACACAACTGCTTAATTCCTTGCAATATGCAATAATACACTGTAAATATATTGTACCATCAAGTAGGTACTGTATGCACTTGAAAAAGGATCTGAACCTACTTCCTGTACTATATGTACACCTCTACCACCACAACTGCAAACATGCAGTGTACATCATGCTACGAAACAGCTAGGAGGTTGCACCAGTTTCTGAAAACCTGTCAGCTTTTTTAAATATAAGAAATGGACAAGATTGAATTACTCTAATAAGACAGTCATGCTTTAATGGAGAGTCCAAATTAAAGAAATATTGTACGGCAGGTAATTTTCGAAGGGCTTTCATATTTTTTGACTCAACCATCTTCTTCTTTGAAAATAAATTTCCTGTTTTTTTTTTTTATAGTTTTTTTGAAAATAAATTCTCACTATTAAATGATCAAATGTTTGGGGATGAACATGTAATCGCTTAGTGTTTTAGGCCAGTGTAAGCTAGTACAGTATCATTACTGCATCAGTAGCCAGTAAACAGCTGATTCAGAATTTCCATTGTTGGGATTTCATACTTTCTACTCAATGCAATTGTTGCATGGGCATGATAAAGCTATAATGACTGATTAGAATTTGCTCTACTTGAGACTCCCCAATCTTCTCTCTGGTGCATAGGAATAAGAATTATTCCTTGTTCAGTTTTCACAAGCATACACATGTATCTTTCATGCTAATTTGTGACATTTATTTGAAAAGTATCCAGACTTCAATATATACTACATATAACATAGCTGAATTTTCTATAGGGTGGCTTGATACTTTGCTGAACTACATACAGTAATGTTCCATTTTGAATTTGTACAAATGTTGCTGGAACAGCATGCCTGTACCTATCACACATGCATGTTGCCTGATATTCACATACACCTACAATGGTATACAACATACATACAACTATTGTACATAACATATTACCAGTAAAAAATTGAAATGGTTCAGACAAATAGTGGATCTTCACATTAGAGCTGTCTACCAATTCCTTTAATGGAGCAGAACCTACATATAATACAACAACTGATCAAATACGATATATCATGCAACTACACTAGTTTGCAAAAAAAAAAAAAGTGGCACAAAGTGATTTTTTGGCTTCTTGTATAATAAAACAGCTCCTGTTACCGTGCTACCACTTAAAAGGTACACACAGGCTATAATAAACATTCTTTAGTATTGCTCAACCACAACTGCCAAATGAATATGTTTTACAGATAATGCAGTGTAATAACTAGATAGTATATAGGGCAAAAAAAGAAGTTGTGTGCATGTACAACGTACACATGTATTAAACAGTATATTTAGCCTTGTGTATATGCATGGTTGAATCACATGGTGCTTATGTAAGTACAATAAAAATTTCATCAGTGTTAAAAAAAACACCACAAATTAACATTTTACTAAACACTACTAACACATGCACAGTACACAAACCTATAAGGTGTCTATTTGAGTAGCAGAAAGTGAGGCATTTGACAAGTTTTTTATTCCACAAAGATTAACTTCGGTATTGGAATGGTTGCCACACCAACTAGTTAGCTAGTCAACACTGTGTCACAGTCATGAGTGCTGATTTTTATGATTGGGCGAAACTAGATTTTATGGTTAGTGGAGCTTGAGTGCTCTAATGACGACAAGGATGTAATATCTAGGGTGCTTGCTGCAAGAAGGTCTAATTTATAGCACAGCTGAAATAACAACCTTTTAAAAAGCTAATGAAAGATCTGATCATGACAAGCACTACCATAAACACTATAGTTAAGTATGTGCATGTATCTACAACATACAGTAATACAGGGGTGTATGTGGCAGCCAACTAATGGCCGCAATAATGTTAATAATGGCTGTGCAAAACACCTTCACTTTTTCACTCAGGCTAATGAAGACTACACTGCTCGGCTGTTTTTGTGTGGATACATACAATGTACACTGTATATACAGGAAGTGTATATGCTACATAAGTACTTAAAAAACTACTACTGTATAAGGAAACAAAAGACAAAAGAGAGAAATACAACTAGAAGGAAAAAAAGAGAAAACTACTACAGGGAAATAGTACGGACACATACAGGAAAATTATACGCTGTATATACAAGGAAAAATTAGAAAGGTAACATTTGCAGGATTGTATAAAAGTAGTGAAACGTCTACACACCTATGCTATATGCACATTTAATCCATACAGGTTATCCCTACTCAAATGTAAAATCTCAAACTTTTTGTAACATGTATGATTGAAACCCGATGGTACTGACATGTGGGAGAGTTAAAACAAAGTAACCTCATCTAAGAAAATTTACAAATTCACAATATCCTCAGTGAAACCATACCGTAAACAGTTAAATTAATAACAATCAGTGTTAATGTACAGCAACGCATTGCAGGCAATTGAAAATGTGTGAAATTTTTTTATTAAAATTTGAAAATTTCGGCATACAAGGTGTTGACAGCTCAAGCTCTGAGATATCACACTACTTACCACCATATCCAACGATATCTACACTGTATCCTTCCCTACACAGTGACAGAGCGTGGTATTGCATTCTGGGACTGCGTCCAATATCCCCCAACACAACAACAGCGACCCTCCCTTTACCATCCTCCTCTCTCCATTTCAACGCAGCCAGTAAAAGAATGGAAAAGAGGAAAGTGAACAGTACAAACACACTGAATGCTATCACGCCAAGCATTTTGGTCCACCGAGATACACGTAACGCACAGATGCCCGAAATATTAGAATACAATTGCCGGGTGTCGTGACAGCAAGTGTGACAGGTTTGTAAGGATGAGCGGCTCCAATATGGTACGTTGTGTATGTGTTCGTAATGTTTAATGCGTGATCGTACTGCGATGTAGAATTCTAAACGAGCGCACGATACGAGGCACGATGATTCATCCTCCGATGATTCGGACACTTTGGCGGGCAATAAGAAAGCAAGATTCGCGTCGGACAACGAGGAACCATTGATAAGGTTTGATGCCTGTAGTTTGGTGGATTTAAAATATAGAGCATTTTATGTGTTAATTTCCAATTAGATAATTTTTAAATTCCTAATCAGCGCCTTGCATCACACCATGTTATTGTGTGTATGATGAAATTCTGTGTGGTGATATAAATTTAGTTACACAGTACCCTATCATTGTGGTTAGTTGTACTTACCATGTATATGGGAATTGATTATATGAGCTGCATACAGTTATATTGGCTTCTGTCTGTTATTACAGTAATTAATGAATGAATATGTGATCTGTGCCATGTTGGCTTCATTACGCATGTATAATTGAGTGCATGCGTGTGTGTGTGTGCGTGTGCGTGTGTGATAAAAATGGTAGGTACATGCCCACAGCTGGCTATTGGTGTACATCTGGATTCCTGAAATTGTTTTCCATAAAGTGTGTGTACCTTTCGGTCTACCTGCTTATGTTTGTCTGTATGCACGCACATGAGCAAACCCATTAAGTGGTGGAAATACAGGCTGAAACTTCCATGCAGGTTTGCCAGAGGTAGTTTCTTCTTGCTGTATGGTTGTAGCGATGTGAATGGCATTCTCACCGGTTTAATATGGGTGTTTAATAACCGAAAAAAAGCTAGCAAGTCTTTTAGGTTACCAGAAATAGCATATCCCTTCAAGTGAAAGGGGGTGTATCTCCTATGTATACATTTGATAATGAAGAGCAAAGCAATTTTGCCTAGAGAATGTGTGCAAGAAAACACTAGATAGTTGAGGAAGATACTCTATGCATAAAAACGAGTTTAGAGCAGTTTGTCTGGGTTATGCTTCCTTAGCAAGCATATAGTAATATTTTTTGAATCATGAATTACTAATCAAAGTAACTACAGTAGATAGCTATATTTAATTATGTATTGTTACAAACAGAAACTAATTAGCTAAAATAATATACTGTAGTTTACATGGTCCCTGTTAAGGAAAAAGAAGCTCCATTTTTCAGTCATGGGGAAAAGAATTGATCTGGTCATTAAACTTATGTTTGTAAAAACTCCCTCGCCATCTGCAGGGGTATGCTGATGATTGTTTTAGGTGTCACAGGTGTGTAATTATGTAAATTTCACTATATTCAGCCAGCTTCAACCTACACTATGACATGATGAGCATAATAATTCCATTAATGGCTATCCACATTAGAATGGGGGGTAGGACAGGCCCACATGCACATTAATGATATTGTGCAAGTACTGAAAAGATTTCACATAAGCTGAATAATCTCTGTACAAAAAGTAGGATGTGACAGGGCTCAATATATATTTCAACCCTTTAAGTTAGTTTGTTGTTCGCAATTGTGTGATTCACGATTGAAAAAATGCTGCCATTACGGGGTAATATAATGATTATGTTTAGCAGTCACAACTTTCACATGAACAGTAATGGTGATCATCAGTGATTACAGTGAAATCAATTCGTTGTACGGTTTTTTAGTTCCAACAGGTAGACTGGCTATGTTTAATATTATGTCCTACCCCTCCTGGGTTCAAAAAAATGCAATCTGAAATCATGAATGTTTAATAAAACAGGCTACAGGACTAGCATGGCCTTGTACTGTAGGCCCCCTCTGGGTTAGCTATTGCCCCCCTTAGGTTTATACCTAAAGCCTTGAGAAATGGAAAGGTTTAATTGATCCCAAAGTTGTATAATCCAATGGTCAATATTCAATGGCATCACAGTAAAATTTCACCAAAATTGAGTATATTTACAGCTAAATTTTCAAAATTTTCCTGGGGGAGCATGCCCCCAGACCCCCCTAGAATCCGAAGCGACTTACTTCGCCCCCTCTAGGTTTATATTCTGGGTTGAGCCATGATAATGTGCTTTGATCTTTGGAAGATAATGAGATCTTTGAAAACCACTAAGAGATTTGCTAACTGGTGGTTATAGGACCAGCTAGTAATAAACTGGTTAGAGACATAGCTGCTAGCAGAAAGACCTCACAAATCTCACTTTCCATCATTGGCTATGCTCTTCCAAGCATACTGCAGGCTAATAGCCCACAGTGGTCGACTAGCCACCCAAGCCAATACAAGCTTAACCACTGGATTCCTTTACAAGCATGCCTAAAAGAATTCAGGAATTTGATTATTGGAGGTAAAGTCTAACATAGTAGCTACTTTTGTTATCGTGGATTGCACATCCGTTGTCATAAAAATTTTTTTGGAAATCAACCCAATAGCCAATCAAATGTGAGGACTTCCAATCAAATTTCGTTCTCATTGGCCAATTTTCACGTGACACCATAAACATTGGTGACCATGGATGTGCAATCCGCGATATGGCAAACAAATAAATCCAAAGATATCATGGAACATTCTGTTTAAAGTGCATGTGCTTTAGTAAGTATTTTTATGCCAGTATTGTCTGTGTAGGTTAGTGAGTGTATACTAATCTAGTGGTGAAGAATGCAACTCAAGAATGCCCATGAAAGGGGCTGTAAAAAAAAACAGTGCAGTATGTGGTTAGAGCAAACCCACATTTGTTTCTTAGCTGTTTGGAACATGTTTAGGGATATATGATCTTATGCAATAGAGTGGATCCTCAGTAGTGCCAGCGGCGCTTATGAGCTCCTGGTAGTATGTGCTAACCCGGTTTTAAAACAAAAGACGTGTAATGGAAGCGCGAGCTTTGAAAGCCTAAGCATACAGCATAAGTTCACTACAGTTTGCCACAAACTTTTGGAAGGCTTATGTTATTAAAAATAGGTGTTTGCTATCACTACCTGCACAGTAGACTTTTATCACTCTAATATGCACTACCGGTTCATGGTCATATGAAATAACATGATGAAACTAGAATATGTGGCTTATTATGATTATGATTATGATTAAAGTACTTGGTAAAGGCAGAGCCTGTATACCAGAAGGCCTTATAAAGGCCTAAGATTTAGAGGTGCACTGATATAAGAAAACTAAACTGATCCGATACCGATCCGATATGGATTAACCGATACGATACCGATCCGATATACTGATATAACTAAGCGTAGTTATTTATATTTGAGGAACCGCATATGCCATGTTCAACTTTACTTTAACTACTGAAGAAACTACTGAAGACAGTCTTAAGATTATTGGCTATGCTTGGTTACCCATGGTGGTGTGGCCTCTATAGACCTTGTGTGTGCCAAGGCATGGCAAAAACTGGAAAAAAAGTTTAAGATTCATAGTTTACGAGAAAAGTGAGGACAAAAGTATCAAGCGTTCTATTGCAAAAACTTTCCCTAGGCGGAATAACTCACCATGCAGCAAGTATGTTATATACTTTTACCCAGTAACTTACTTTATACCAGGGATATTCTATCTTTTAGCACGATTCCTTCGTATTAGCATTAAAAAAATTCGTAAGCATAAAATGCGTACGTTTTTTGCCCTCAAAAAATGGCTGATGCGTTATTTTGATGATGTAATAAAGTGCCACACCTTGGCGCGCACATGGTCTATTGACAGCTTAGACTATAAGGCACCCACAAATATTTTAATACATGCCCCTGCAAAGATTAGTCCGGATTACTCCACTTTTTAATGGCTTGTAGAGATGGCTGGCTGTTTTATGCTGTGCTCTTGGTTCATATTTTTGCTGTTTCCCCAGGCCCACCACTATGAGTGTTTGTTGTATGATTGGTAAGTATTGTGACAACGAAACAGTAATAATCCATGCATTTAGATGGCTTCACATTTTTAGACAAGGAAGATAACTACTGTTTCCCACCCTTGTTAGCTAAATAATAGGGTTTATAATGTGGCTACAGTGTCCTCAAGATAGTTCAGTTGTATATCGTTATATCGTATCGGTTTTTAGCAGCAATATTGGCTCTCACCGATATAGTAGAAATGTCTATATCAGCCACCGATACGATATATATCGGCCACCGATACGATATGTATCGGTATATCGGTACACCTCTACTAAGATGTTTATGTTAACTTCACTAAGCATGTTTGAAAAGTAAGAGAAAGAAGAAAAAATCCACGACTGGACATTGCTATAATGACTAGGGCTGAGTGATAATATCGATAGTTCAATACTCGCGATCAAAAAATCATTATCGCGATATGATAATTGCAGCTTACTATCGCGATATTGCTGTAAGATTACTAGAAACATTGCTACCAAGTTTGTTTAACTGTTTTGTAACTCTTCAGGCTTGTTTATTCACGAAATGTTTGGTTGCAATGCAAGCTGTGTATATTTATCAGCCGTCCACGCAATTAGTCGATCGCTTCGCGAAGTAGAATTCCACTAAAAATGCTACTTGAGGAGCTGGCTTAGCTGTTTCATAACTACTTGGCTTGCTTTATCATGGAAAAGTTTGGCTGCAAGGCTGTAACAAAAATTGTAGAACTATCGGCTGCCCACGCAATTAATTACCTAATTGATGCACTTACAAGAAAATCAAGCAAATAATAATCTATGCTGGTGTTAATTATGCTTAACATACATTGAATACTTGGAACTTGACTGAAGATCATTCAAAGTGTAATTATTGTGATATTATTGTATCGTGAATAATACTTCAATATCTATCGTGATAGTGAATTTTCTACTATCGCTCAGCTCTAATAATGACACCATGCACTGATCACGAGTTGTTAAAACAGGGATTTTCATTGCTTGATATAAGCAATCTTTTAAATAAAAGATGTTTCATTTCATTGGACAATCAGTGATCTATGTAGCTATAAAGATAATTTACTGTTTAAAATGTGGTTCTAGTAAGCAAGTCAGTTGTATGACAGGATTTTTGTGTTGCACCCAGGAAGGGAGTGTCCTATGCCTAATACAGGCATTTATGTATTGCTTTATGAGAGCAGTTATTCTAAGATGGCTATAGGCATTAATGGATCACTAAAATATACTACAAGCCCATTATAAACACTCAAATTCTATAAAATAGGGCACAAGCCACTTGTGAAAAAAAATGCATAGTCCTATTACAGTATGTTGTGATTCTCGTAAGTGCAAATGCCACAAGCCTGTTCCTGTGAGTGCCATATAACAGGAAAGTTTGGTAGGAGAAAACTTTGGTAAGTTTGCTGCAATAGGATTTCAGTTCGACAAACTTGTTAGTAGCAAGAGTTCATAATATTTGTATGGGGGAGAGTGCCTAACTGCCAGTATGGCTTGCACTGCTACAAGTTCACTTTTGATCATATGTACACCTCTACCATGCTTCTACGAAGTGTTGATAATTAAGTGATGATAGATGATGATGAGGTCAAACATTTGATTGTTCTAAGAGAAACCTGAGGTGTTACTTATAGCAGTGGTGTTGCTTTACTCCAGTTGCAGCCTCACCCATACAAATATTATGGATTCATGTTAGCAAGAGTTTATAATGGTGTAGGGAGAGTGTCGGAACTACACTATACCCTGTGAAAAATGAGCCCGTAAAGTCCTATGGTATCGTTCAAATGACTTGGTGATTTGTGTTGATTGGTGACTAATTATAAGTGCAGTGGACACGTGACACATTGAGAGACTGAAGCTACAGAGTGAAAGGACAGTATACTTGAGAAAGTATGGCACAATGTGCTGAGGAACTTAGGGAAAAGAGAAATACACAGCCAACTAACCTGGAAAGCCATAGATATCAACTTCACACATGATGTCATGATCACCATTCTCGAAACTGATAGTGAAATTGACACATCTAGATGGGGTTTTAGCCATAGGGATTCAATGCGGACCACCCAACCAAACTAAGATGTTAAATCTGAGCAATCAACAGCAGTCATATTTACGAGAGGATACAAAGATATGCAAGAGGACACAAAGATATGCGGACTACTTTACAGGCTCATCATACAGTATGATAGTAACTGTATAGTAGGGACCACAAAGGAGTAGGTGTGGCCCACGAAATAACATCACCCAAAAACCAGCCTCAATTTTCCCTGACGACGATGAGGCATTATTGGTAAGGTAAAACTAAGCCCAAAAAAGCTTTCAGATCGGCCCGAAATGCTTTCAACAAGTTGTTACGGAATTTTAAAATTTTTTTATTCGACGGAATTTTCTACTGACTGACTGAGTAACTAAGTAACTGACTGACTGACTGACTGATGCCTTCAGACAAACGTAACACAATAACAGCTAAGGCTACGGGCTTGATTTTTTCACTGTTTGACGTCGCTTCGGCCCGACAGATGCCTTTTGGCATACCGCAGTACGTACAATGTATTCTTCATGGACTTACCAGTGTCCTCCTTTGTGTCCCATTCATCTTTGCTGACAGGGAAAGGTGTCGATTTGGCGTGAGTATGTGATGGCTTCCTTTCGAAACGGAAATCGTCTGTATTTTTCATAGTGGCTATTTTGATTGCAGAGGTACTTTTCAAACAGTTCTTGATTTGAAATGCTGTATAACGGGTTGAACATAGCTGACAACGAAGCGTAATGGATACTTCACTTTTCAGATGATAATTGATATAGCCGGGCGCGCGGCACCATTTCAGATGCAGTATGCATGGGTTCAATTTAATTTAATTTGTTTAATGTTCACCAGTCATAATAAAATTATTTACAAAAAAAAGTTAACAAACAAGTTCACGAAAAATTGGAATTTTCAACTAGAGTAGGGACCATAGCACATCAATAAAAAAGTACTGAAACAAGTTGGAGTAGTCCATGATATTAATTCACAGTAAAACAATAAGAAGTGTTATATCCCTACTGTGCATTTCCACAATAGGGATATAACACTTCTTACTGTGCATTTCCACAGTAGGGATAAAACAATAAGAAGTGTTATATCCCTACTGTGCATTTCCACAGTAGGGATATAACACTTCTTATTGTTTTACTGTGATGTAATATCATGGACTACTCCAACTTGTTTCAGTACTTTTTATCGATGAGCTATGGTTCCTACTCTAGTTGAAAATTCCAATTTTTTTCGTGTACTTGTTTTTCATTAGGTATAGCAAAGTTTGATACTCTCCCTATACCATTATAAACTCTTGATGTTAGTAACTAATACAGATTTGTATTGGACAAATGATTTGCCAGATTTCAGTTTGCCAAAACACCATTCACTCGCTAAATTTGCCAAACTTTCCTGCTATATGGTATCCCAATACCACAGACCCTCCTTAAAAATTTAGTTCATGGAATTGGTAATTTTGTATGTTAGCAGGCCTGTAATACATGTAACAGGCCTTCATCACATTTTAGACATGCCTGTATTGTAACTGGTCTACTCACATACAGTATGTGCCTGGCTGGTTAGGGTGGCTTGTCACATATGTCAAATTGTCAATATAGGGGATTTATAACTTGTAGTGAACTGCATGTCTCATTTACCACCGTGTCTGCCAGTCCTGTTTTGATAGATCAAAGTATCAGGCCACTACTTAAATAGTTTGGAAGTCTGACTGGTATTGTGTAAAAATAATGCTATATATTAATAGGATTAACAATGTATTTCCCTCTTTTTGCAGCCCAGTATTTCATGACTACGCATTGGATTATTCAGTGGCACCCAGCTCAGTTGTGTCCAGAATTACTGGTCATCTGATGCGTTCTACGTCGCTGTTATCTGATCATGTTGAAGAGGTTGATCTACCAATTCCTGTACAACACTGGCTTGACCAGTTTTCTAATTGGTGTAATGAGTGGAAAATCAAGTCACTTGATGTGCTACTTGCAAGGTGTGTATACACATCATAAAATTGTATAATCAGATATTGATATCTGTAGATGTGATACAGCTCATTTACGTTATGCTAAAGACATAATTGAGTGAGTTAAATTGAATGTATTGGTAGTGTAGTTGCCATAACGCCATATGCTATACATGCATCAGTACATTTGTCACTTAATCCTAATTCACTACACATAAGTGTACAATTTAATATTTACATACAGCAATAGCTATTGATAAATACATTTTATCAAGTGGTAAATTCATGCATGTACATAGTATCTGGCTGTTGATTTTTCTGCTTAATGTTATATAGTATGTTGTCCTAGCTATATATACTTCTGTTATGCTATTTACATATTGTGTGTAGACCAAAATTTCAAAGAGATTTTATCCGGCTTTTACCTAAAGAGGTGAGTTTATTATTAAAATACAGAAAAGATAATGCACAAGTGTTATATATGTACATGTTAAACACTATCATACAGTACAGTACTGTAGTACTGTATAGGAGAGACCACAAAGATGTGGGCATGAAAAACATCACCTAAAAACCAGCTTCACTTTTCCTAGACGACGATGAGGAAGTATTGGTTAAGCCCAAACAAGGCTTCAGATCTACCCGAAATGCTTTCAACAAGTTGCTATGGAATTTTAAAAATAATTTATTTTAATAGGATTTCTAATGAATGACTGACTGACTGACTGACTGATGCCTTCAGACAAGTGTAACTTGATAATGGCTAAGGCTGCGGGCTAGATTTTTTTCACTGTTTTTTCGTCACTTTGGTCCAAAACGTGCCATTTGATGTACCACAGTATGTACAATGCATTCTTCATGGACTTACCAGTGTCCTCCTTTGTGTCCCATTCATCTTTGCTGACAGGGAAAAGTGTCGATTTGGCAGTAGCATGTGATGGCTTCTCTTTGTAACGGAAATCGTCCGTATTTTTCATAGTGGTTGCGGAGGTGCTTTTCGAAGGGTTCTTGATCCATGCTGCTGCGTAACATGTTGAACATTGCTGACAACAAAGTGTAATGGATACTTCACCTTTCAGACAATAATTGATATTGTTATTGTTTTTTTTTTGTTATTAGTACTTTACAGTGACCAGTACTGAAGGTCTCAGCCTTAGGATTATCTAACCTAATTGCAAGGACATATACTTAGTGGCTTATAGCTGAAAAGGTGTAACAGAAAAGGGGCCAAAGTAAGAAAAAAAATCCCTCCAACCCCAGGATTCGAACTGCAGGTCACCCAATGTCTAGTCGGGGCCACACTCAGTCTCCTCCAGGAGGGATGGATTTTCTTCCTTAAACCTAAAGTATTTATTGTTATTAGCATTTTACAGTGATCAGCACTGGGGTGGCGGTACCATTTCTTTCTTTTGATGCAGTATGTTTGAATTGCAGAGGTGCTTTTTGTTGATTCGTAATGTTGTGTTGGGTTGAATATAGCTGGCAACCAAGCGTAATGGATACTTCATTTACAGACGATAATTGATATGGCTGGGGCGCACGGTGATGTGGTATGTGTGGGTTCACCAGTCATAATAATTATTATTTACAAAAAAATGTTAACAAACAAGTAAAGAAAAATTTGGAATTTCAACTGACCATAGGACATCAATAAAAAGTTACTGAAATGAGATGAAGTAGTGCACAATATTAAATCACAGTAAAACAATAAGAAGTGTTATATCCCTACTGTGCATTTATTGTAATTTAACATCATGCACTATTCCAGCTTGTTTCAGTACTTTTTATCGATGTGCTATGGTCCCTACTCTAGTTGAAAATTCCAATTTTTTTTGTGTACTTGCATAGCATGAATCATCAAAAATTTTTCTTTCCTAGTTGACTAAAAATATCACCCATAAAGTATATCCTCATTTTTTAACTACTGAATTGTTTTCTGAAAAGTGTGTGTGTGTGTGTGTGTGTGTGTGTGTGTGTGTGTGTGTGTGTGTGTGTGTGTGTGTGTGTGTGTGTGTGTGTGTGTGTGTGTGTGTGTGTGTGTGTGTGTGTGTGTGTGTGTGTGTGTGTGTGTGTGTGTGTGTGTGTGTGTGTGTGTGTGTGTGTGTGTGTGTGTGTGTGTGTGTGTGTGTGTGTGTGTGTGTGTGTGTGTGTGTGTGCTTTAAGCACTTGTTTTGAAGTACTTACAAGTATTTGTTACTGTGCAGCATTTGTGCTTGTGCTGGTACTTAATTACTTATATTTCTAAAGTGCTTATAAACACTTTTAAAACACAAAAGCCAGCTCTTATCAAAAGTCTTTGATTCAATGAGCTTCTCATTTAACAGCCAAAAGATGCTATCAAATGTAATCATTCTATCAGGTATACCTGTAGAACTATTATTCAGTATAGCCTGGGAAAGTCTTTAGGCATATTAAAAGATGAAACTTTTTACCGATTGATGTTGATTCGATTGATGTTGATTCGTTGTAACAATAAATACTTAAAACAATAGGTGCATGATGCATGCATCATTATATATGTTGGTTGTTAATAAAGTAATTAAGTAATTATATCAAACACTTTTATAGTGTTTCACTTTGTACTTGAAGAATTTACTCAATTGCAGCATTTGTGCTTGTGCTTGTAAAAAGTCCTTCAAGCCCTTGACCTAAGTGCTTGACCTATGTTTGGTTTGTATATTTGTTTGTCTTTCTGTACCCACATGAGCAAAGTGGCTTATGCTAAACGCAGCCTCTATGTGATAAATGAAGGCTGCATAGAACCAGTATAAACCTTCCCGGTAGATAAGCTTTCATTTTGAGGCAGTTTTTCATGCCAGCTTGAAAAAATGGGTGAAGCAAGTTCCTGAATATGTTATGAATGGCTTTTACAATGTGCTATATGGGCGTAAAACAATCAAAAAACAGAGTATCTGGCTTCGTAGGCTACCAGAAATAATGAATTCCTTCGAAGAGAAAGTGGGCATGTCCCATACTTAAATGAAGGGCAGCCTCTAGGATTTCTCTACACAGAGAAAATCCGATACACTATACAGCAGTTGATAAATACTTCTGTGCATAATTTGCAGTTTAAAGTGGTTTGTTATAGTTACACTTCCTTGGCAGTACATAGCAACGTATTTACCAAATTACAAAATAATTTAATTCATGAATTATGAATTACGCTAAATTTCAGTATTTACAAATTTAATTATCTAAATTAATAATAACAATAGCATGAATATATGTGACCAAATTTTGGAAAACCGTCGATATACGCACAACAGTACCTTTGTAATAAAATGCATTTAAAAATTATGGGTAAAAAATGCAAGCTCCTGAAAAAAATTTACACAAGTTTTTACCGCCTCACTGGTATGCAAATTAAGCCTCCAATGGATAAATCCTGGGCATCATCGTGTTCGCCTGTTCATAGGGAGTACAAAAATCTTTGTTCCATCTCCATACATTAAAGGATTTCAAAGTTACAGATGTTTGTTTACATTGCAGTGACGAAAGAATTTACCAACGATCGTTTTTCAGTGAATTTGCCTTCTTTCTCAAACACAGAAGCACGCCTGGGGCAAAAATTATACCTTGGTGGATGAATAAATGCATGGCGAACATGAGCAAAGATTCAATTCCGTACGCCATTGTATCAGTAAGGTATGATGGTTTATGTAAGCGCCTGTAGATTCTTTTCTCGATAGCTTCTGTACATATCAATCTATTTGTTTGCCCGGCTGTCTAGTGCTGTATTTCCGATGCTGCTTAACTTCTGAAGCTGAAACTTAGCTAGTCCATTCCTCTGTTCCTGTAGAAAACAAAGAACAAATAAAATGCATTTTGAAAATTGTGCGGATATCGACGGTTTTCTAAAATCAGGTCACATATACTAATGATATTACCTATATAGTTAGAATGGGATAGTATTAACTGCATGGGTGCCTGGTTTTTAGAAGTAGCGTAACATCAATTTATTCTGTCACAACATCTTCATGTCCATGTTTGTTATCAGATTTCCCCTGTTGTAGGTAGGATGTCCCATATAGGATAGGGTGGACATCCTAAGGATTGTCCTATGTGTAATTACCAATACACCTCGATCCTACTTGTCTGTCCTATCCTTTTTGACCCATATAGAACAGGGCAGTATCGGTTAAGCTTAAAATGCCTTAAATTAATTAATTTTCTGCTATTTGACTGACTGATTCCTCTAGCCAAGCATAGCTCAACTATAGTGAATGCTACAGAATTGATTTCTTCACTGTTTGGCATTGCTTGGCCTGAGGCATGCCTTTTCGCCAACTGCAGTATACTGTAGTTGCAATGCATGCATCATGGACTTTCTCCGCTACCGTGTAGCTGTTGACGCGTCATGGCTTTAGTGCTGGCTATAACAAGAATTGTCCATAATTTCCATAGTGACTAGATGGCACTTCTCGTATTGTTCTTTATTCTGTTAGCTGTATAATGGATAAAACATAGCTGTATACAAAGCAGAATAGCCGTTTCACTTTTCAGTAGTTAATAGGTAGGGCACACATGTAATTACTTTTTATGATGTATCTGCATGGTCCCCTTTTTTCCTTTGTTGCAATATCCTACCTCAGTTATGGCTAGCTGTATATGGGGTACTGTGAGAATACATATCCACTAGTATATAGATGAGCTCCTTTTCATTGCTCCTTATTTCTGTGATCCCTACTCAAATGTAAATCTTATACAGTACTTGTTGCAGTGTGGTATGAGTGTGCAGTGTGGTATGAGTGTGTGTACGTATATTTCTAAATAGCTCGCTTTGCAAGTTCTTAGCTTCCTGGAGCCAAAGGATTTGTTGGTTGCAGCTCTTACTTGTAGATACTGGAATGTTCTTTGTGATGACAGCTTGTGAGTATCATTTATCTATGCATGTACGTATGTATTCCCAATCTACTATTCACTATGAATTAGGGGTGAAACGAATATTAAATTTTAGGTATTTGAATATTCTTCAAATTAACGAACGAATTAACGAATTATTCTTTAAGAATTTTCTGTATAATTAGGTGCTTGAAAGGGACAAAATCACTTTGATTACTACTAAAACTTTAAATGTTAAAAAAGAAAAGTCCTTTACATGTACTATTAAGATGAAAAATTATATTTTAAAATGACAGTTTTCAGTTGTCAAAATGTTTTCAAGGTTAAATGTGTACATTATCCGATTAACGAATATTTAACGAATAACGAATATTTCTTAACGAATACGAATATTTCTTAACAAACGAATAACGAATATTCGTACTATTCGTTTCAGCCTTACTATGAATACAGTAATATTATGGCCTATTATTTTGAAGTAGTAGCTAGCATATATATCTTAATTTAGGAAGATGCATGCGTGTGTGATGTGTAGTATAATGTTATGGTCACATGTGCACCTATGTTCATGTCATAGACTGTGGAAAGAAAAGTGTTCAAAGTTTGGAATTTTTGAACCTCAACTATCTACCAAACGGAAAACACTTGGATTTATCAATAACCCTTGGAAACAAGTATGCCATGTATGTGTGTGCATAGAGTTTAACTTTCTTATAAAATGTGAATATGCATTCAGAATGAATATGCATATATGTACTGCAGTGCATGCAAGCAATGGTTAGCACTTAGCACCGGCTCCTATAATGTTAAAGTGATTCAGACATAGGCCATCTGTTCCCTAGAAGAGCTCACACTAAATTTTGCAAGACATATTAATTTTGTTCTTTGGGTATACTCATCCTACTTCAAACTTACTATTAGAAGCTTTGGCAAATCTGCAACTGATCCAATTGACAAGATTTTGGCAAATTGCCATGTTTTGTCACATGTTGCTACACATTAGCATGTAGTTAATGATGGATGGAATATGCTTTGGCAGGGTTTTTTTGGCAAATGAAAGGTAAATCTGCCACATTTGCCAAAGTTTTATACCACCAATGTATAGTATAATTTAGAACAGCAAGATTGAGGTCCTGCCGTAATTGAACAATTCATGGCCATCTGGTATGTTAGTCACACTGGATAATTTTATGTATGCAAGGACACAATTTTTCCAAGGGAATTTTCAGTCAATGATACAAAACCTTGAACACTTAAATGGTACAATAGTCCAAATATTTTTATGTTAACCTAGGTGTTCAATTTGCTTAATAGTATACAGTGAACATGTTGGAAGTGTGAATATGTGAAACATACACTTACAAAATGTGTTTGCCTTGTATCCACTCATGCACAAGGGGGAAGAAAAATAATGACTACAGTATTATAAGTTTTGTTAATACTGCAGCATATCAAAGACATATACAGTAACTTTAGTGAAATAACAAATGCTTGCATACAATATGCTGTTTGTACAATTCACATGCTAGATCTTCTACCTAAATGTTGTGTTTGTTTTATATGTTGTTCATATAAATACATGTAGGCCTTCTTAATAAAGCAAAGAATAAAGTATAACTGGAGAAGTCGAGAATTAAAGCCTTTTTTAGTATTGAAAGGACATGATGATCATGTGGTATGTATGTACACTGTATCTGTTTTGTGTGTACCTGTCACTGTAAAGTGTTAATTATACAACCAAGTACTAAAGATAATATGAAATTGGGTTACGTCATAAATAAATAATAATTAATTAATAAATAATAAAGAGAGAAAAACCATCAGTTTTATTGATGAAAACACGGTAACAGTATAATTATATCCTCGGACACATGCTGCCACAGATAGGGCAATGTAAGCTCCACAAGTGGGCATGGCAAGGGTAACAAAAAACAAAAACAGCATTACATATACACTCAATTAAAAAGACAAATTAATTATATTATGCAAATACAACGTTCAAGTCTCCACACACCATTCCTGACTGTCCTTCGCCATAAATATCCTCCTAGAGGAAGAGATTGATATCGCTGCCACTGAGTCAAAGATCCTTTTACTTCTAGATTTAGTCATCGTAAATTCTTTTTTGTAATGTTCTCGAAAACTACGAGGTCTAGAGACATAAACTAACCGGGGATAGATTCGCCTGTGAATGAAGGCACGAACGTATAATCGTCACTCCTGTTTGCGCTGATGATTTGACCATACGTGTAATTCTATATAATGCCCAGTACCACACCCTTGTTTAATTATTTACAGATTGCACAAAGGAGAAGATTAGCGATGCCAGTGCAAGAGAGCCACAGGCCTCTTTACGTGTAAACAAGAAGATTACAAGTAAGTTTTTATGTTTGTAACATCTCAAGTCTCCATGCCAGCTGCCAGTGGATTCATGATCATTCACGTAAATAAACAATACAAGAAAACATTAAAACATATGCCACGCTCTTTACAATACAGTTACATATAAAATACAAGTATACAATTTTGTCTTGTGCAGCTGGCATGGCGAACTTCCTTTGTGTTGGTGTCAGGCAATTCAATACCTGCTTGATCTTTTTTTCCTTCACCTGGCGTAGCTACTAGGCTCTGGCTGGCTTCGCTGTCTTCCTTTATCTGGTTCATCTGGCTTGCATACTCCTACAGTATTGTGTAGCTATCTCCTGCAAGTTGTGTATGCATAATTATAGTGTGTCACCCATCACTGTGCCATTGCTACACCACTGATGAACCCTATGTAGCTCTAGTTGATGTTGATATACTGTGCTGTATATTGGCTAATAATTTTTATCTGGTGATGTTGCCTATAATGTATTGCTGCATACAATACTGCAATAATGTATAGTTCTCTCCTGTATGTTTTGTATACATATACTTTGTACACATCACTGTGCCATTACCACACCGATGATGTACTGGCACTTAGCTACTGGTGGCCTTTAGTTACGATGCCACTACTGTGTTATATCTGTCACTACTGTGAGATGATTTGGGGATTGTGCCTTCACCACCTAATAGCCTCACCAGGGGGCTGTCACGTTGGTGTATGTGCTTGGTTGTATGTGACGCGGTCCTAGTAACAATAATGATAATAACAATACCATTAATGTTAAGATATGTATTGTATTATATCCATATTAAGCCAGGCTCAAATACATAGGTACTTCATCCAAAACTATATAGAATACACGCCTGAGTTTGCTTAATCACCACGGCACTAAAAACTATAGACTATATAAATGCTGGAGTGACGTGCTATACAAGACCCTCTATACTGGATAAACTTGCTTCACTTCATGTGTTTCATTGTTGCAAGTAGACTCCAAACTGTAAGTCAATTTTATAAGCACTTTCAGCAGCACCTTATCCATAATCTTCGTATGCTCTAAGAAATAAGTGCATGGGACTGAATTGATGCTTAGCTTGTTTAAATGCCAGGTCCAAAATCAGTAATAGAAAATAAATACCACAGCTTTCATACAGAAGTTATCAATAATTGTTTTGATGCAACATATGAATTAGATCTACAGGAAAATCTAAAAGCTACTTCATATGGTACAGTAGTAGTATTACTAGGGATCATGGTGGTTTGGCCTTTCTTGCCCAACAATATATATTATCAGTATTGGTTAAGCATAGCCAAGCCAAAAAAATGTCTTCAGAGCTATGTATGTGTACCCTAAACTAAAAATTAAGCAGAAATTTATGCTGACTAACTGCTAACTGATACCTCCAGCCAAGTATAACTTGACAATGGATAAGGCTATGGGCTTGATTTCTTCACTGTTCAATGTTGCTTCGTCCCGAGATGTGCCTTTACGCCAACCGGTACATACAATGCTCGCATGTTTTGTCCTCCTTTGTGTCCCAGTTCTTTTTGTTGACCAAACACAAGGTACAGTATATACATGGATGTGCCCGCAGTGGTCGGTACAAACCACCACTCAAATGAAATAGCCACCACTACCTCTCAACAACCACTACAAATTCACCTCTGCCATACACAAGTTAAGGCCCCACACAACATTTCTGGACTCATCCCTGTCTCTTGTAGCCACCACTATTCTAAACCTGGGCACATCCCTGTATATATATATGGTGTTGATTCGCAATAGCGAGATACTGTTTCCCTATCTTGTTCATTGCCTGTATTTTCTGAATTAATTTCAGAGATGCTTTTCATACTAGCTGTTCTTCATTTGTAATGCTGTGTAATGGGTGGGACATAGCTGAAAACAAAGCATAATTGCCACTTCACTTTTTAGTAATTGATTGTAGGGAGGCAAATGTTCAGATGCAAAGTTAACTCTATAGCATGCCTGGCGTCAATCATGCAGTATGCATGGGTTTGATTAGTAGTTATTGTGTTGTAAAAAAAGGTTAACAAACAAGTAGAAGGAAAAATTAGGAATTTTAGGGATCAAATTGTGAAACAATGAAATAAAGAGGCTGTGCATATCTGCAGGTATAGATAGCTTCTTCTTTTTTAACTTTTTCTTTGATCCCTTAAAATTCCTTATGAAATAAACTGTAGAAAATTTTACTAAGATTATTCATTAAACTTATACTTGGGTTATTATATTATCAACATTGTTTGATATAATTCATCTATGCATGTTACATTTTTCAGGTGACTTGCTTGCAGTTTTGTGGTGATTACATTGTCAGTGGTTCTGATGATAACACTCTTAAATTATGGTGTGCATTAACTGGAAAGGTATTTATGCAGGCACGCATTACTGCACTACTAGCTATACATGCAGTACGTGAGATATATGTGTGCAGTTTTAACTTTTGTCACAGTAACTCCTAGCCTTTTGGTTAAGTATCCGTATTGCCTCGAATTACGGCCGGTCTCATATAAACGCCTGGTCCCGTTTAGTCGCCAGGGGAATACAGCATCATAACTAAAATAAACGCCGGTCTCAAATAAACATCTACTGCAGTCATTAGTTTTAATAATTCCAGATGGTGTTATAAGCGATGAAGTGAAGAACGTTTTATAGAGTTCCCTTTAGGCTTGGATCTATGAAGGAAACATCAAGGAGAGTCCAGGAGAGTACAACACCAAGGTATGAAGTTGACTCGTGAATGCTGATCAGGTATATAAACGCCAGTCTTGTATAGCCGCCGGTCTCGTTTAGTAGCTGGGGGTAAAAAGTTGCTTGAAAAAAATAATCGCCCGGGCCATAATTCAAGACAATACGGTAATCAAAAGTACCTTCGTACCTTCAGTGTGATTCGAAATGCATACGCTGTAAGTTGTTGCCGCTGTTTGTATCTTATTCTTTAGACAAGCATGACTCAGTAACGGCTAATTTAGGTTAGGCATCACTTTAGCCTAATAAGAGGTGCCTTTTGGCATACCGATGTGCAATGCATGCATCATGGACTTATCTTTGTGTCCCATTT
Organism: Dysidea avara; assembly: GCF_963678975.1. NCBI lineage: Eukaryota > Metazoa > Porifera > Demospongiae > Dictyoceratida > Dysideidae > Dysidea > Dysidea avara. The sequence continues at coordinate 31,747,028 of NC_089274.1, forward strand.
CTTTTTGCAAGGTGTCAATTTGTGGTAGTACACCAGTGGCTTTTTTTGTAAGAATGAAACAGAAATCATCCATCCTGTGTATCTATTCTAAAGACGAAGTGAGCAGATTGGTTCCAGGCTATACAGTAGGTTCACATATTGTTTAAGGCAATGTAGATGAAGCATAGTCGACAACTACATGAAATGACTGTATTGCTTGTTGAAACGCTGTAATTAGAATTAGAATGTATATGTTCTGCCAATTAGGGATTTTCCCACCGAACTATGCTGTAGTGCCATCATTCATCTCTTGTTTCACTATGTTTTATTGCTTCAATCCCTGCTTTATTTTAAATTAGTAATTTTTTAAAAATATACTAGTTTGGTTTTGGTTTTTTGTTATACCCTGTAGCATATAGCTACAGGTGTATACACGTGTGACTGTTCTATTAGGGTGACTGCTGTATTAGAGTATCTTTTGTCAGCCTTTCACCTACCAGCTACTGTATTACCAGGGGGAGGTGTGGTCTCGGTGCTTGATCGTTAATCAACCAAGATTGCGTTAATACTAGACGTGGCATTGACCGAGTTTAAGCGCTTAAACTCGGTAGATACCTGTCATGAAGTTACAGGTATCTACCGAGTTTAAGAGCTTAAATAAGTTTGCAGCGTTTAAATATCCCACTCAAGGAAAGTGTTGATAGAAAAATTGACACCTCAATATAGTTTCATTGCTTGGAGAAGGATGAAGACTAGCCTGATTGAAGATAAAAGAAAAGACCAGGTGCAGAGGGCACACACTCGTCAGAACCCAAAAAGGCACATCCCACTGGTGAGTTTGTTATTGTGGTGTAAAATGGTGGCCGTGTGCTGCTTTGTTTGGCCTCCAGCCTTGCAACTGTAGTCAAGCAGGCAGGCTGGAAGGCCGGCCAAAAGTTCGAGTTTCTGTGATTTCTAAAAAGTCTATATCTGGCTGCTTGTAAGTGTTTTCTTGTTGTATTTGATGTTAGATGGACTAATATTATTCTGTAAATATGATTTTTGTCGTGCAGGATGTTTCTAGGATGATTTTTAAAGGCAGAATTTTAGGCAGTGCTTGTCATTTTTAGGGGAATTCAATACTACCGTACTGTTTGATAGGAATAAACATGATTTAATTAGCCCTAACTTCTGTGTCTACTTTTGTTTTTGGAATTCCTGACTTGTTTGCATATACTGTATGCACATTGCATGTTGATATATGTAATAGTTGTTACATGGACATGAGGGCTTTGCCTGATACGTATGCCCGACTGCCCGACGGCCCATTTATCGGGCAAAGCCCGAATGTCCCGTGTTACAGCTAATATGTAACACTTATCAGGTTGATAGCCTACAGGGCAATCAGTCACCCAAGCCATACAAGTGCAAACACTGGATGTATTGTATATGCATACCTAAAATTTTCGATAATCGGTCAGCAGTTAGTATGTTCTGGTTACACTGTTATGATGAATGGACTAATCCTAGAGGTATCATGGAGAATTTCAGTTATGTGAGTTTAATGTATTAATTAGTGCTATCGAATCGTTTATGGAAAAAATACGGAGTTCACTAAAGGCCTAGATAGGTACACTTGCTTGTAGAGTGGTTACTCCGTGCAGAGTGGTAGCTTCGTGATGGGGGCATATCTCTATTCGGAAACGATCAGTGAATAAACTATAGCCCTAGTTCTCACCTTATCCCAACATTTTTCAACTCATAGGATGGCTGGGATAACAAAACACTCTCCATCAGAGTGGTTTTCATGGCGAAATCCAAGTCATGCATCCTAATCACATGAGTATTAATCGATCCCCACAATCAATTTCGGCCTCGACATCTATATAATCCCTACCCAGTTGTAGCCCAGCTACATTTCATATGTAGCCCGACTAGCTGGGTTACATCCGAAATGTAGCCCGAGCGGCTCCTTTGATTGAGGTGTGAAAGTGTTACATATATATATGTGACCCAGTCTGGGAAAACTGGTTTTATCGCCCATGTCAGCAGATTCAGTTTTTTGCCAAGAACACAAAGCTACATGAATAAACTATCTAATTTCACAATCAAAATCAACTAGACTTGAGTGGTCTGTCTTTGCTGGCTGCTTTTCCCAAGCCCAGTGGTGATCCGTACGTGTGGAGCGGGGTCTTAATGGAGCTCTGCATGGCCAGCCTGGGGATGGCTGTGTGTGGTTGTGCAGCTCCATGGTATCGAATAAAGACCTGTACTGTAAATTTCCTTTCATTTTAGCCAGTTTTGAGACCTGAATGGCCCATAACTTGGCCTAATTCATCCCTACGCCTGCCCATTCAATTTTATAAACAGCCTCTTGCCCTCCTTCCTCTCTCTCCTTTTGGAGCTCGCCTGATGCAGTCAACCACCGTTTAAAACTATCTAAAATGGCGGGAAACTTAGCTGTTGGCTACTTGCACAATGGATGCTCTGGAAGGCAACAAATTGGTGTAAAACGTGTGAAAATTGACATAGCCTCAACCATTGGCGAGCTAAAGCACACTGGATACTTAAAACTGGCATTTCCTGATACTTTTTAATAGACGATAAGACCCCTTTTCCCAGACTGGGTCACACACACACACACACACACACACACACACACACACACACACACACACACACACACACACACACACACACACACACACACACACACACACACACACACACACACACACACACACACACACACACACACACACACACACACACACACACACACACACACACACACACACACACACACACACACACACACACACACACACACACACACACACACACACACACACACACACACACACACACACACACACACACACACACACACACACACACACACACATGTGTATACATTTTAATAATATTTTCAGTGCCTGCATACACTCACTGGCCATACTGGAGGCGTGTGGTGTTCTCAGTTCAATGGTGAAGTCATAGTCAGTGGATCTACTGACAGAACATTAAGGGTAAGTGTACACAGAGTATATTCTACTGAATACAGTGTAGTTGTGGGGCTTATGCTGTTAAGTAGTGATTGAATGCAAAGAAAATGTTGGTTCCCAGGCTGTGCAGTTCCATCTCAGGCACTTGCCTTATAGATACTAACCCCAGGTACATTTATGGTTGCTTGGACTACAAGTTGCCTGGATCAAGTCTGGTTTTCGCCAGTTATTAGTGCTCTTTAAAGCAAAAAAAAAGTCAAGATCAAAGCTATACTGTTGAATGCAAGTTTAAAGTTCAACACAGTGTAAACACAGTTGTCAGAGTGCTAAATGCTTTTTTGGGTTATGTTGTAGCCATTGTGGAAACAACAGGGCTTCTTAATAGCTGTACACTTAATTGTGTTCTGATGATGTAATCGATTCATTTCTTTAGGTTTGGAGCATTTCTAAAGGAACATGTAAACATGTTCTAAATGGTCACACGTCTACAGTGAGATGTATATCTATGCATGGAAACATTGGTAAGTCTTTTTTGTTTACAGTGTATGTACATGTTAATGTAAAGTCTTTTAAAGTATGCCTTGTAGATGCAATGACTCTTCAGTTCATGACTGTTCAGTAAGAGTATTTTTTTTGTCAAAGTGATGTCCTATATTATCTCTCTCCACTATAATACATAATTCGCTCTTTGAGATCAATTGTGAGATTAAGTGTTCGATTTGATAAATTCCAGACACCTGGCTCAATGCTATGTAATAGATTGAGCCAGGTGAATGGTGAAAGAGTATTCATGCATGACTACAATTTATTCACGGCTATGCATATGTAAATGGGATATGTAAACTCACACACTTGACTGTATGTGACCGTCTCAGCAAAAAACCCACATACTTTAGTTTGCACAAGCATACTTAAAATAGGTGAAATCATGCATGAAATAAAGAAACAATATACAAGCAGGACACGAGTTTCAATCGAGCCATTACTCAGGGAAGTAATTAGTCTCAGATCAATTAAACCTATACACTGCCTGCTCATAGAGTTTGAAAATCTTTGTTTAGCCAAGGGTATGCAACTGTAGTTTATTTTCAGTATAGTTACTGTACAAATCGATCTCTTTACTCTTCCTACTGTTTAGCACTATGATTCCAAAACTACTCCCCATAATAGGCCCAAACTTTAATAGCCCATTCTTTGGATAACACTGAGATGATTAAAACAGAAATTCAGAGATGGCGCAAAGTAAGCAGGTTTTTTTTGCCGAGACGGTTACATATGTGACCGAAAACTTGACTAATTCACATAATATTTTTAAAACACACATCTTGAACTAGGTAAAATGCATGTAAGTAATCACTTCCATAAACAGTGAAGTAAGATGCAACTTATATGCTGTCATATTCCCTTGTTGGATTTCTGTACCAATAATCAAACACGAGTTGCACATGTTTGTTTATGTTGTGGTAATTATCACCATTTCTAAGTATGGATATAGGCAGAAACTGTAGCATGATAAATTCTCCAGTTCATGGTAAACACAATGAGACAAATCCTGACTCCATGGACTGTTGCACTCGTTACTTATGATCAATTAAATAAATGCCTGTGGTTTATTTTTAGTGTAGTTTTGCTATGCAAATCAGTTGTTTTTAAAATGCTGTCCCTACTTTCTACTGTAAAAAGAAATTCGAGCAAATTGGTTGGGTTGTGCTCAGCCGGTCAAATACAGTATCTAAGTATTAGGAACATATTGCTGTTCGGATACATGTGTACATGTGAATTTCTGTACTTGTTATGTAAAGTAAATTTAACTGTGGATTGCTATGCATATTAGTTGTCAGTGGATCACGTGATGCTACTCTCAGAGTGTGGGATATACAGACTGGAGAATGCAAGAAAACATTACAAGGGCACTTTTCTGCAGTTCGTTGGTATGTATGTATGTATGTATGTATGTATGTATGTATGTATGTATGTATGTATGTATGTATGTACGTACGTACGTACGTAGGTACGTATGTATGTATGTATGTATGTATGTATGTATGTATGTACAGAAAACTGTATGTAAAATGGATTCTCGGTTTTGTAAACAAGTACTAGGAATTTTCAACTAGAGTAGGGACCAATAAAAAGTACTGAAATAAGTTGGAGTAGTGCACAATATTAAATCACGGTAAAACAATAAGAAGTGTTATATCCCTACTGTGCATTTCCATTATGGCATCTTGAGCACAGTAGGGATATAGTAACACTTCTTATAGTTTTACTGTGATTTAGTGTTCAGCTTGTTTATCAATGTTCTATGCCCTGAAAATTCCTAATTTTTTGTGTACTTGTTTGTTAACTTTTTTTGTAAAGTAGAATTATTATGACTGGTGAACCCACACATACCGCAGCAAAAGAAAGAAATGGCACCGCACACCCCAGCAATCAATTATCAAAAGTGAAGTATCCAATACGCTTTGTTGTCAGCTATGTTAAACCCGTTACACAGCATTACAAATCAAGAACTGTTCGAAAAAATCAAAGTAGCCACAATGAAAAATACGGAGGATTTCTGTACGAAGGAAAGCCACCACGTCCTACCACCAAATTGACACTTTGCACTGTCTGCAAAGATGAATGGGACACAAAGCTAGAAGGAAACTGGTAAGTCAATGAAGAATGCATTGTACGTACTGCAGTATGCTAAAAGGCACCTCTTGAGCCGAAGCAAGTCAAGCGACGTTGAACAGTGAAAAAATCAAGCCTGTAGCCTTAGCCGATATCGAGTTACACTTGTCTGAAGGCATCAGTCAGTCAGCTACTCAGTCAGTGGAAAATTCCGTTTAATAATTTTTTTTTATAAACACTTCCATAGCAACTTGTTGAAAGCGTTTCGAGTCAATCTGAAGACTTAGTTATATCTAACCAATACTGCTTCATCTTCGTCAGAAACTGGTTTTTGGGTGATGTTCTTTCATGGGCCATGCCCACACCTTTGTGGTCCCTACTGTACAGTACTATCATACTGTATGATACAGTACCTCTGTTCCTAGAGTTAATTGTAGACAAAATTGTTCGAATTTGTTTGTATATATAGATTCATTCAATTTGCTCTAATAAAGTGCATGTAAGTGACAAAATGCTTAATTGTACAATCACATTGGAGCCAAGTAGTTTAGAATGTACCATATTTATCTCTGGCATATTGTTTTACTATGGACCTAGCTTCTACTTTGTTATACAATATTTTCAGATACTATACGTGGGCATAGTTTTGCCAAAGCTCAAACTGCACTTTCTAGCTTGTACACTATTTCTTCCTAGCTTACACCGTTGTTCACTGCTGCTCCATTGGTGCTTCTGAGCTCTATTAATCCTTTGGAAACATGGCTATGAATTCGTACACTTTCCATGTATGTATATGACATTGTTACTGTTTGTGTGTATGTAATATGTCGGCATTTCTCTTTACAGTGTCCAGTTTGATGGTAAAAAAGTTGTTTCTGGTGCTTATGATTATTTAGTAAAAGTTTGGGATCCACATGAAGGCACTTGTCTACATACACTACAAGGTCATTCAAACAGAGTGTACTCATTACAGGTTTGTACTTCATGTTTCATAACTTAATTTCTGGGACTTCTACAGTGGAAAGTCTGTACTGTGTATGTGTATATATATATATTGTGAGTGTGTGTGTGTGTGTACATGCATGTATGCATGTATGATTTGATATATAATATACCAGTCAGCATAGCTGCTCTTCCCGGGCAATGTATGTATCTATGCATGCATGAATGTATTCATGTACATGCATTTAATTGCATGCTTGCATAAATTATGTTTCTCTTAAAATAGTTTGATGGAACACACATTGTCAGTGGGTCACTGGACACATCAATCAGAGTGTGGAATGCTGAGACTGGACAATGTCTACATGCACTAATGGGACATCAATCATTGACTAGTGGAATGGAATTAAAACAGCATATTTTGGTATCAGGAAATGCAGATTCAACTGTAAAGGTATGCCAGCAGTAGATTAGGTTGTGTTGTGTGAATTTTACTTTTGTCATTGGGAGGGTCTGGTGAATGTAGCATATACCAACAAATGAAAGAGACATGCTCTACATGTATTTGTAGAACCAGAAGTTCTCTACCACACATCCCACCTCCTAACTTGAAGAATAAACAATATACACACTCTATTATTCGAGCAAAATGCTCAGGCCCTACAGTACTTTGATGGTAAACGATAATCATACATCCCATATCTATGGGTAACAAATACCAATTGGCTCACCACTACCAGTGCATGCAAAGCTCATCTCACAATCTTGAGATACTGCTACCACCAGAGTACATGCAACCAAAAATATTCTATTAAGCATGTGATTCTTTGTGGTGCATGAATGTATTGCAGCCTATGGGGCTTGCTTCATTGGTATGTACATGATCTGCTGTATTTGCAACATACCGTAGATATATGTCCGCTGCAGTAACATTTTTCTTACTAAATCTTGTAACCCAAACCCCCTTAAACCCCTATTATAGAAACTGACGATCACAACTTTCTTGTAACACACAGTGACTCACAATGCGCATAAATTTCAGATAAGCTTTCTCTTTCTGTGCATGCATGCGTGTGTATGCATACATGTGTGGTGGTAGCATAGCCAAGTGGTTAGAGCATCAGCCTAGTAATTGAAAGGTTCCAGGTTTACTGCCTTGTTATGCCAAATTGGTGTTGTTGTTTCCTTGAGCAAGAAACTTTACTTGCATTGCTCTAGTCTACCCAGCTGTACAATGGAGGACCTGGTGGCCTAGGAAGCAGGCCTAGGAAGCAGCCCACCCAGCTGTAACATCTGTAAGTCTGGAAGCAAATACTCTTCTTGTCTCACTTAGTGGTGGAATAGTTTTGGTCATTATGGAACTTCAGGTTCTGAGGCCTCTCTCCATGCAACCTGGACAATACTCCTGTGGGTCACTAGTCCTATCCCACTCAAGTGCCTGACAACCATCCCAGTACTGGTTTTGCTGGGTGGCAATAGCATGGCTGCTGGAGGCTTTGCTTGTGTGTGGAGATGCAGTTTTGTCAAGTTACTCAAGTGTGTATTCTTACTCTATTTTCCTTTATTGTCTTTATCACATACTTTATATGTTGAAACTACTGTGTTGCACAAGTTACTGTGTGTACATGTATATACTTTTAGGTGTGGAACATTGTTACTGGCCATTGTATGCATACACTTCAAGGATCTAACAGCCACACAAGTGCTGTAACAAGTTTACAGTTTACCGATAATTTCATTGTTACCAGTAGTGATGATGGTACTGTAAAATTGTGGGATATTAAGACCGGCGAGTTTATAAGGAACCTTGTATTGTTGGAAAGCAAAGGAAATGGTTAGGATTGTGTATTTATATGTATGACACTTCACAGTTTTTTTTAAACCAGGCGCGTGCCCACAGATGGCCAAAGATTGGCTGTAGATCTGTGCCTGGTTTACTGAAATTGTTTTCTGAAAAATGTGTGTGTTTGTATGTATGTTTGTTTGTCTTTCTGCACCCATGTGTGCAAAATGGCTTATGCTAAAAGCAAGCCTGTATGTGAGAAATGAAGGCTGCACAGAACCAGTATAAAGGTAGCTTTTGCTTAAAGGTGGTTTATTTGTGCCGGCTTGAAAAATAGGTGAAGCGAGTTCCTGAAGACCTTATGAATGCCTTTCATAGTAGGTTAAAACGATGGGAAAACAGTGTACGTAAGCTGCCAGTAATTCCTTTGAGAAGAAAGGGAGCATGTCTCATACTTATGCAAATGAACTTTCTCTATAAACAATTCGCATGAGAAAACATGAAAGACACATTATAATAGTTGAGAAGATACTTGTGCGTAATTTGTGGTGTAAAGTGGTTTGTTCAAGCTACACTTCCTTAGTAGTAACTGCCTATTTAGCTAGAATGTTAACTGCATAGGTGCCTGGTTTATGGCAGTAGCAACTTGTTACATATGTCATTTTTTTTCAGCTCTTGATTAATACCCCATTGGTACATACAGTAGTGCAGATTGATTCATACCTCCTGTTTTTAGTTTGAAAAATTTTGTCCTAGCTACACGTATGCTCTTTTTACCCAGACAAGTGTCTACAGCCATTGATTGTGTTGTCTGCATGTCCACATTCACCCATGTGAGAAAATTGGGTTCAGTCATGGTATTAGGAATGAAGGCTTTTTATTTTTAGCATACAATGTGGTAGTAGTACTATATGGTAAGAAGTTTGCACTTTCTCACAATACCAGTAACCAGCCTCACAATGCCTTCATGATGCCTTGGCAGTATAACCATGCGAAGCTCAATAACAGCTAAGGCTACGGGCTGTATATTTTCACTGTTCAGCCCAATAATTGCCTTTTGTCATACCGCAATGCTTACAATGCATGCTTCATGGACTTACTGTCCTCATTTGTGTCCCGTTTATCTTTGCTGATGGCACAAGGCATCGATTCATGGTAGCACTGCGTGTTGACTTTCCTACATTTGTAATGGGAATCATCCAAGTACATTGTTGTGACTGAATTGATCCTACTCATAGTGTTCTTTGTTTTTAGCACTGTGTAACAGGCTGAACATAGCTGAAAAGGAAGTGTAATGGCCACTTCAATATTTAGTAATTGATAGTTAGGGTGTGCATTCAGATGAATTTATGGGGATCAAAGAAATAAAAGTGAAACAAGGGAGGTGTACATTTAATTCCAGAATTCGGGTTAATTGTCCACTAATACATGTATATCTTCGGGTCCTTGTTTCACTGTACTTTTTATTTCTCTGATTCCTTTTCAAACTTGTGCATGTAAACAATACAGTGCCAGTAAGCTTTGCTCTCAGATGGTTGAAGAGGAATGTCACACTTGGCTGCATCTGAAGATTTTTGATTGGCACCCATGTAGCTGTGGTATTTGTTTAAAACAAATTAACACTTAAGTTAATCAAATAATTATGAATGAAAATACCCTATATTTTTATGCACTGTCATGGTACAAATTCAGTTAACATTAGTAGGCTGGCTATCTGTTTTCATGATGCAATTCAAACAAGTTGCACCTTCCAGTGTGCAAGTATTAGTATTTGGAAACAGCTACAGAAAGTTAGAACTCTTCAAAAGAATGGTGTTCACAAACCTCCTTCCCTTCAAAACAGTAAGCCCACCTTGAAAAGATTTTTGCTTAATGTGAAAACCCCAACAGTTATACTGTATTTCCTTGTATAAAAGCCACATTCGATTAAATACGTGTCTCGGGGGGGGGGGGGGGGGGGGGGGCAGCACCCTTGGAAAATAAACGCCTGGTCTCAAATAGAGGCCCAGGCTATTACTTGAGTCTACTGTTAATGGCTTGGCTTTAATTGTTTCCCTTGTTGCTGCTACTTCTTTGTACTTGAATTTAGAGCCTTCTGAGCAGGTACTATGAGTAATCATGTGAGTAGTCCAGGTGGGTCCACATGCATGCAGATATGTATGATACAACTAGTACTATTTTCCAATCATTTTAAGCCTTGCCTACACTTGTTTATATATTCAACACACTGTATCACTGTTTTCTATGCTTACCATTACAGTAATCCCGTTCTACCACCACCCAAATTCAATTAAGTGCTGGGTATTGGTAGATCAATCCAAAATAAATGCCTGGTCTCAAATAAAGGCCTTATTCGTTTACAGGCTGGGTCAAAAATGCTTGGAAGGAAATAAAAGCCCAGGATTTTATACTAGGAAATACAGTAGTTTTTGGCCTTATGGCTGCAGTTTAAGATGGAACACATGCTGTATTGCTCACTTATTCATGTTTGTTTTATTTCGATCACAGGTGGTGTTGTGTGGCGTGTAAAGTGTAATGACAGAAAACTTGTTTGTGCTGTAGGAAGTAGAAATGGAATTGAAGATACCAAATTATTTGTTTTAGATTTTGATGCATAAATTTTATTTATTAAATGGTTCTGTTTTGTAACAATATATCATGCAGTTGTTTTATGAAGTGCATGCCTGTTATATCCCTTTTTATCTGTTCTGTTGTTGTACTTTGTCTCAGTCATATATCTTTGTGAATCTGCAACCACAGATTTTGTGTGGGCAGTTATCGCCCCCATACATAAACCCGTTTTATTTTTTTGGAGTGATACTCGGCAAAAAAAAACTGTTACTCAAGAAGCTAAAGCTTTCTGTGTTAAGCATGGCGTTTATTAACCCTGGCATCGCAATCTTGAAGACGTGGCAAGGCATAGTGGAAATAGCGTTGCGAGCGGGATGTGCGGTAAGTACATTCATAGATATTATGTTGCCAAGTGTACTTCGGAAAACCTGGTTATAAGTTGAAGTCTCGCCTGGCCGGTCAGACCGTAGCGCAGCTAGCTAAACCGCTTTTCTTTTTTTTTTTTTTACTGTCGTTTTGTAGGGAGAAAAGGGTCAACAATCGTGAGTTACTTCAGTATTAGGCCACTCCAAATAGATTGCCCAACTGGTAGACTTTAGATTATCTACTTCGTCTAAAAAAAGTGGGCGCACAACTTTGTCAGAACAACTTTGCTATTCGAACTATACCAGACCCTTTCGCAGCTAGGCTAGGCGCTTATAATTATCAATCGATAAGTGCCGCGCGAATGGGTCTGGCTACGCGAGACTATATAAAAAGTTGACTAGGGTGGCGGGGGTGATGAGATAGCCAGTTTATGAGATAACTAGATACTTCATAGGACAGAGTTTAATTGCTGTATATAATAAAACCAGGAACAAAATCAAATCAAGCGATCAAGAGTTAAATTTGGAGTGAATCAAGCGATCAAGACATCCTAGAAAGTGGTGATTAAACTAGCCCACAAGCAAAACGATAATTTACAAAAAAAAATGTGCTAACTTATCAAGCAATCAAGGCTATTTTTAAGACGAAATGTATATTTTCGTCGATCAAAAACCTTGATCCCGGTTGCAGATGGTTCTACAGGACTATTGGTAGTGACCACTCCTTGTTTAATATATGTAACAGTATGGACAGTTTTGTACTTATTTGGTTATGTATATAGCTACAGGTGGGTGTTATACTGAGATCATGATTTATGCCATTTCACACAACTTGCTTTATCATGAACCTCACAGTATGATTTCATTGTAAATGGGAAGTGACTGCTATCAAGCTACGCTGTTTAACTAACAAAAAAAACTTGTGTTGTATATCAATATACCTTCATTTCAGCAGCTTTCAAGCTGCATTGGTATTGTATCGATACTTTACAAGAAATATTGGATCAAATCAAAAATCCTACTATCACCCATCCTTATAGATTTGTTTGATTATGCGTTCCAGCTAGCTGTGTACTTATACAACACTGAAATATATTTAAATATACCACTTTAGTGTAGGCGATCAAAGGTGCCACTTGGGGGTTACACATATTGCCCGAGCAATATTATGGCTTTGATGCCCAACCAGTTCAAAGATATGATATGCTTTGACTTGTTATATTGAGCAACACCGAGTGTAATAAACACCGAATGATGAGTAAAAATAATTGTTTTGACAATGCATGGATGCGTATTTGTACCTATCACGTGCCAGCCATTGATCAGACCATGGAACAACACAAAGAGAACAACTAGGTGAGTAACTTGTAGTACTAATTAGCTTACTTACTGTCCCAATAGCGAAGTTAGTAGGCTTAATGTAGTACAAAATGCAAAGAAAAAGAAAAAAACAGATTCCACGATCACAATTTTCTGGTGCCATGTGTAAAGCATAATGACATATGAATAACTTTCTAACTGTTATTAGCCCACACTATTAAATCCACTATTGATCATCAGATACTGATGTATAGGGTGAGTGCTCTGTAGTTCTTTCGTCTATCAGATGAGTGTGCCTAGAGTGATATATATCACTTATACCACAGGTTTTTCTGATACATACACCCTTACGGTACTGCTCAAACGTAACATCGCACCATTCGATTGCGAGTAGTGATTAAAAAACTTGCTAATTAAAGGGTGTGGCACCCATTTCTTTCACGAGTATTCATTCCATACGAAATGGGATGAATTATCACAAAGGAAACGGGTGCCATGCCCTTTAATTAGTGAGTTTTTTAATCACTCACAATTGAGCGGTGCAAGCGAGTGCAAAGTTATGTTTGAGTGGTATACAGTAGTTCTCAGGCATGCTTTGGGTGTATATATCGGCAAAATTCCTCATAGCCATGGTATACCTATTGATTGTAGCATGTAATGTTTGAGCTACAGCATTGATATGATAGAAATTGGTATCATTAAAGAGAAAGATAAAGCATCACTGGGTGAGATATTCTAGGCCAGTTTCACATAAGGCCTTAAGAATGCAATCAGTGTTAATTGTCTATTGCGTAACCACTGGATGCTGTGGATGCCCATAAAAATGTATTGAAGCCATTGGGAAAACGATGATAACCGGCAGCAAAACTTTGGTAACTTACAAAGTATACGGTATGTTCTAATTTTCTGTACATGGAAAGAAACTACATTGATTTCTCTTTCGTTTCGTGGTTGTCCGCTGTGAATAGGACGAAAGATGCCCGAGTTAATAGAGGATATGCACTGCCGAATACATTCTAATGAACACGTGATTTTTTCATACGTCATGACGGTGAACGGAATGCGAATCGATTCATTACATGGACGGTAGATCAGTTACGAGCAATTCTTACTAAGTGACATATCCTTCTGCCTAAGAAGTAGTACATCCGGCGAGAAGAAGCTGGCCCGTGGCTTTAGTGGCGAGTTCCAGTTCGAACATTCATTCACTGCCCATACTTTTATATGAGTTTTTCGTGACCTTGTGGTAATCGTTCACGACAACAGAAAGCCTGCTTGTAGCTTAAAAGGCGAGTTATACTTCGAGCCGCATTCACTACCCAGTACTTTTATATGGAATTTTCGTAAATCTTCGATAGTCGTTCACCATCAACTTTTTTTGGAAGCGCCGCGCCGCTGATCATTTTTCGTTCGAATAATATAGCATGCATATCCTCTATAGGGTGGTGAAGTTAGAAATGTCACCAGACAAGGCCTTCCACAGCTGATATTTGTAAGTTCGAAGTCAGAAAATAACACAGGAACTTCAACAAGTCTTAACAATAGTTTTTGTTGCGAATCGCTTCGCAGGAAAGCAGGAAAGCGTTGAATTGGCATGAGAGCTAATAAGTTAACAGCGTGTTCAGGGAGCCCAGATACATCATCCAGGTGATAGTACGGCTTGCTCTTGTACTGTACATCTGGTAAACAAGAATAACAAGCAGCTGCTTGTGTGTTTCGTCTCCAGAAAACATTTTTATCACGCATTCTAACCTTTATTGGCTCATAACTCGCTAGTGACTTAGCGTGTTACGGCAGACAAACACCACAGGGCGTAGAAATCAATGTAGTCTACAGTGCTGCTTTAAAAACTCGGATATTTCCATTAGATTCTATGTGACAATAGATTTTGGGTCCATGGTTGTTCGTTTCCCAATGGTTTCTGTACATTTTTATGGCTAACCGCAGCATCCAGTGGTTGCACAACCACAATTAAAAGATCAATTAAAATACTTTCCCTTACATGAAACTGGCCTATACAAAAAAAAGTTTAGAGTGGGATCAAGAGCTCCCCTTGACACTCCATCCCCTAAATTTGCTACTGTTTTCATTTGCCCCAATGTGATTGTCATAATTGGCCTGTGTGATTGTCATAATTTATGTGCTCTGTAGTAATAGATGAATTTCACAGTAAGGAATTATTACACATAATAATAGTTTCCCCTAGTAACCTGAATTTTACAGTATTTGTAGATGTCACTGTCTAACTGCTCCAAATTTTGAAAGGATAACATACAGGTCATGCAGTTTTATATGTGAGAGACAATTAACAGTTGCCCCGTCTGGGCAACCACATACCTCTGAGATACGATTTTTACAGTGTTGGTAGCTATATGTATAAGAAATTTTAAGTTTGATTAGGGATCATAGAAATAAAAAGTAGGGAAACAAGGGAGGTCGCCTACAGGGGTTGTTTTCGTAACACTGCTTACATAACTGTACTTTATTTGCCCAATGAGCCACATAACTGTGCTGTAGACTCATACAGTACAGTTATGCAGCTAAGTCATCTTGGTGATACAATATAGAAAATACAGCACACGGCAGCACTTTGATTCTCCCACACAAAGTACAATAATTGACTGTTCTATTAGAGTGAACATTTGATACATTTGCAAATCATTGCAAAATCATTTTTAATCGCCTGAATATACTCGATCCCCCTGCTGTACCCACCCCTGAAATATCCTGTATGTTATGTTTTCATAATTACTTTAGTAAAAATCAGGCTGCTAGGGGCAACAATTACTGTATTATTATGCATAATAATGCCTTATGAAATTTGTCTATTTTTCAAATTTTTATTTGTTCACGTTGTTTAAACTTTGATGGCATTACATGATAAGTTAGGTACCAGGGTTATAGTAGTAATCAGTAAAGAGGTACAGGATGCTTGGTGGCTTTGAATTACATGTGGAATAAGTGTTGTTGACTTAACAGAGAAAATTCCTTTCTGATCTACTGTATTTCTTCATGTTTCACAATCATATATGCTCTTATTAAACAGCATGTATTACACTTAATAGTGTGTTGGGTGTGTACTGTGTACAATAAATAGTGCATTCAACTTTATTCTGCCTACAGGTGTTGTGTTTCATCATATTGATCTGTGCTGGGGTTACACTAGGAGCTGTATCTAGTGCTGAGGATAATGCTGATAGGCTTAATGATGGTCGTACTGATAGTGTTGATTTTGGTAAATACAGATCTGCTGCTGGGTGGATGCTGTTTGTGGCTATTATGGGAATGATCATCGAACCATCTCTAATACTTGTCCGTTTCCTCAATGTAGAGATCGTCAATAAAAATTTTTTGTTATTTGGATTTGTAGTAAGTAATTATTTTGTTACTTGTGTGTACATTTGCATGGGATACTCACAATATACTATAAAATGTACTAGCATGATACCAATATGTCATACATGTATCATGATAGCTGTACATGGCACATCATTTTAATGCAAAAATAGCTGGCACAAAGATTGTCAACGGTAATGTGAGTACCTCTTCTATACTATATGTCTTAAAGTACATACCCACCCATGCGGCTAAATGCACATGTCTTTCAGGTGTATTTCTGTAAATGTGTGATCATACAGTACAATAGTACTGTATAGTAGGGACCACAAAGGTGTGGGCATGGCCCATGAAAAAAAACATCAAAAACCAGCTTCACTTTTCCCTGACGACGATGAGGTAGGTAAAACTAAGCCCAAACAAGTCTTCAGATTGACCTGAAATATTTTTAACTATGGAATTTAAATATATATATTAATCCAACAACTGAATGTGTTACTGTATAATACTCTCAATAGCACCTTGACGTATTATATTGAAATACGTCAAGCGATTAGCCAATGGAATTAGTATTACACTTTTTTGTCAAGGTCCCATGACAAAAATCTATATTACTAATTTGATTGGTTAAAATATTGTGGTGTGTTTATATTAGAAGTAAATGTCTGACTTGACATCTAGTGTTACCATAGTAATGGATGCCCCATGGCATAGCAACAATATGGCTGCTTAGTAATGGTTGCTAGGCAACAGTTGTTAAGTGTGATTGGTCTATTACAGTGGTTGTTTTTTGAATTTCTGTTGCCTAGCAACAGTTGCTATGGTTGTCGGATTAATTTGCAATAGGACGGATGGCTGTGGTATTCAGGAGACTCCTTCCTGTTTACAATGCTCGCACTATATTTGCAATAGGACGGATGGCTGTGGTATTCAGGCGACTCCTTCCTGTTTACAATGCTCGCACTATTAATCCTGAATACCACAGCCATCCGTCCTATTGCAAATTAATCCGACAACCATAGCAACTGTTACTAGGTAACAGAAATTCAAAAAATAACCACTGCAAAAGACCAATCACACTTAGCAACCGTTGCTATGGTCTCAAAACGACTTTTACCTTAGCAACGGTTACCTAACAACTGTTGCTAAGCAACAATATTGTGTCATACCTTGGGGGCATCTATCACTATGGTAACAATAGTTGTTGAATCGGACATTTACTTTATAAACACACCACACTATTTTAGCCAATCAAATTAGTATTATAGATTTTTGTCATGGGACCTTGACAAACAAGTGTAATACTAATTCTATTGGTTAATCGCTTGACTTATTTCAATATAATACATCAAGCTGCTATTGAGAGTATTATACAGTAATTTTATACAGTAACACATTCAGTTGTTGGATTAGTACTAGTAATAGCATGGGTAGCAGTGAAATTTGGGATAAATATCACGAGTGTTGTATTGGAAATGGGGATAAATTTCACGAGGCGAAGCCTAGTGAAATTTACCATTTCCAATACAACAAGAGTGGTATTTATCCCAAATTTCACTGCTACCCATGCTATTCCCAGTTAATACCATACTCGCTGCATATGCTGTGCATTAGCTTTGCTATGTACGCAATTTGTCACTATGTACTAAACACGCGTCGACACTAATTGGTGCTACATTGTTAACATAAATTCTAGCCAATGAAATTTGCAATTACAACTTTTTCACTGCTGTCAGTGAAATATGGGATAAATTTCACTGCTACTATTGAGACTTTTGTACGGGCAGTGAAACAGGTATGGTATTAATATATATATTTAACAGAATTTTCTAGTGACTAACTGACTGAGTGAACAACTAGTGCCTTCAGACAAGTGTAACGTGATAATAGCTAATGCTATGGGCTTGATTTTTGCACTGTTCAACGTCACTTCAGTCCAAGAGGTGCCTTTTGGCATACCACAGTACGTACAATGCATTCTTCATGGACTTACCAGTGTCCTCCTTTGTGTCCCATTCATCTTTACTGGCAGTGAAAAGTGTCGATTTGGCAATAGCGCATGATGGCTTCCCTTCGTAACAGAAACCGTCCGTATTAGTGGCTACTTTGATTGCAAGGGTGCTTTTCAAACAGTTCTTGATTCGTACTGCTGTATAACAGGTTGAACATAGCTGACAACGAAGCATAATGGATACTTCACTTTTCAGATGATAATTGATATACTGTAGCTGGGGCGCGCGGCACCATTTGATGCGGTATGTGTGGGTTGACCAGTCATAATAATTATTATTTACAAAAAAATTAACAAACTACACAAAAACATTGGAATTTTCAAATAGAGTAGGGACCATAGCACATCAATAAAAAGTACTGGAGTATTGCACTCCTGTTTTCTTCAACATACTATATTTTCCGATTCAAGCTTACATGGAACTCAATAAAATGTTATTCGTTTCATTGTTTTCAGCACTGCACAGAATTGTCAGTATGACTACATCCACTCACTACATCTTGTAGTATTATTTCATTTACATTTGCTGTCTTAATGTTTTGCAAAGAGATGATAAAACTCAGGTTCATTTTTTATACTAACATTTTCCATGTAGATGCTTATATAGATGCCACAAAATTATTTAAAGAGGTGTGTTAAAGCTTACAGTGTACACTATATGTACAATTAAAAATTACTTGGAATGCAGTTAACACAACTTTAGCACCATGCCTTACATCCTGTATAGCCTAAATATTTCGAGGGGAAAATATTTCGAGGTTGAGCAATGTTGCCAAAAATAAAAATTTCATGGATTTGTAAACACCCCCAAAATGTATTAGACTATATGGAGGTCTAAATATTTCAAGGATAAAATTTTTGCTGGTGATCACCAAAACTGTGAAATCAGCAAAAATTTTCCCTCTCAAAATATTTAGGCTCTATACAGTACAGTACTGCATATTAGGGATCATGAAAGTTTGGGCTTTTTCTGGCCAAAAATATCACCCTACTAAAACCAGCCTCACATGGTGCCTTGCAGTATACTTAGGTATAACCAATTCCAAAAGTGCCTGCAGTACAAATGGATAAATGGAACAAAAAGAAGGACACAGGTAAGTCCATGGCTGAAGCGACATCAAATAGTGAAAAAATCTAGCCTGTATATCTTCAGTATGCATCATGAGGTTAACTATTATCATTGTAAACTTTGTGGTATGTTTGAATAAATGCATTTTTTCAAAGGATGTAGGAATCAGTGTGGTGTTTGCACTGTCCCTGTTTGCTGGAGCAACAGCTAGCGCTGCATATGCTAGTGACGTTGCTGATGAGCATGATACATTAGAGGACCGTCGCTTCTGTAATGGTGGAGATGTCAGAGAAGACTTCTGCAATGATGTGGAAACAGTCAGAGATTCTGAAGGTGCAACTGCGGTAAGGTTATACTGTAGTATAAATACTGTCTATAAAGCAAAGTTGTACACAAATATACCCACGATTGAATTAGGCTAACTAAATGCCTTCAGACAAGCATAATGATGATGTATTTGACCCACTGAGCTGACTGGTTTATTTTTTTCTTGAACTTCTTTTGTGTCTATTGGGAAAACCAATGGGCTGTTAAAGTTTCATCCTTATCTGGTAAATACTATTGAAGTCATAACAATAAACATCAGGAAGAGCGAAACAATCGATTTGTACAGTGCCTATATACAAAAAATGAATTACAGGCACTTATTTAATTGATCACAAGTCACAAGTACAACAGGTGACTTATCTCATTGTGTTCACCATGAACTGGAAAATTCTTTTAAGTACAATTTTTTTTGGCCTAGTTCTGCCCTGGTCTTGTGATTCCAGGGACCGACCTTCGGTGAGACATCTGAGGAGCCATGTAGCTGATGACATCACGAGGCTCCTACTAGAGGTCTTGCCACTGAACAAAGAGAGCCCCTTGGAGCCCAGATTTATAGGGATTAGGCTGAGCTCTGCCAGCTTCCCAGTGTTTGATCAAGGAATCTTGGATGCCTTGCTGTGGTTGCTGCAGTCTATTTCATGGAGTCTGCTAGTGTTGTGAGAAACAGTTTGAGAGAAACAGTTTGAGAACAGTGTCATCCATGTTGATGATGTCCAGTCTGGCATTGGTATGACAAGTAGCTCTAGCAGAGGCTGGGGAATCACCTTCTGACATCCTGGTGCATCCAGAACCTGTGAGAAGAAACGAAGCAAGGTTATTGTGGGAAATGTCATCAGCCCAGCAGTTTGCAGTACCTGGCACATAAATGGCTTACAAGAAATACTAAAAATGTGTCCAGATGAAGAACATACATCGTAGAAGGTGCATGATGTGTTGTACCCGGCTGTTCCTGGAATTGGCTATTGATACGACAGCCTTGTTGTCACAGTGGGCAATAACATGGGAACATTACCTAACCCTTTCCCTAATTGCACAGGCTAAGATGATTGGAAGTGGCTCTTTTAATGCTACATGTAACACTTTCACACCTCAGATCAAAGGAGCCGCCCGGGCTACATTTCGTATGTAGCTCAGCTGGCCGGGCTACAACTGGGCAGTGATTATATAGACGCCGAGGCTGAAATTGATCATGGGGATGCATGACTTGGATTTCGCCATGAAAACCACTCAGACGGAGAGCGTTTCATTATCCTCACCATCCTACGAGTTGAAAAACAGGCTCACAGGCATGAGGGCTTTGCCTGATATGTATGCCCTCTGTACTGCAGCCCTTGGGCATACATATCAGGCAAAGCCTGAATGCCCCGTGTTACAGCTAATATGTAACACTTGTCAGGCTGATAGGGCGATCAATTACCCAAGTCAATACAAGTGCAGCAACTGGATGTGTTATATATGCATACATAAAATTTTCGATTATGGGTTAGCAGCTAATACGTTCTGGTTACGTTTGGTTATGATAAACATGTATACCGGACTCATGTAACCTTTCTGAATACAATGCATGACCATAGAAGCTAGAACCATTACTGGAACAATGGGTAAACTGCACCACAACCGAACAAACCCAAGGCATCAGATCAAAGGTGGTGAGCACTATCACTGCTGCAAGGCATGAAGGAGGTTCTATTCCGTGTCCTGATGAATGTTGCCCACCATAAAATATCTGAATGTGTGGTGGTTTCACCAAGCCGAGACCTGTGATGAGGCTGAGCTGGTGAAATTTTTTTAAGACTGGCAAGTTTTTCAAACAGCATCTCATGAAGGTCTACCCAGGTTGAACCACATGGCTTGCATGAGCTAAATAGCTAATTAATGATTCTAGTTCCTTCCTAGTACATCTCTTGACTATTCAATGGAGGATCATCTGCTGCAGTTCAGATAACTTGAGTGCCAGTAGCCTGATCTCCCAAGGACTGTAAATGAATCTAGAATGTTAAACAGGTAGTCAGACCCTATAGTTTCTCCTCTGTGATTGGGAGACCCTTGGAAATGACTGAAGGTGGAGTTTAGTATGTGGAGAGGGGGAAGAATCAGGTGCCTCAATCACCTAGAAGTCATCCAAATAATGAATCAAAAACTCTACACCAGCTTGCTTGATAATCCATTCGGCTGCATTTGTGATATCTTGGGGGCTGACCTTAACCCAGAGGGAAGAGCGGTGTCGACAAACAAGCCCATAGTATTATTGTTATTACAGCTTTACAATGATCAGCACTGAAGGTCTACAGCAAATTGTGCTGCAGTGTTGCCAATCATCAGGATGGACTGGAACAGTTCTGTGGGCACTTCTTATGTCCACCTTAGCAAGTCAGGCCCCCTGGCCCATGCTTAACACACCATGTGCTGTACCATGAATTATGACATAGATACGGGAGCATAAGGATCCTGGTACACCATCATTGACACTGGATCCCTCCAGGGAGGACATGTCCACAATCAGCCGTCACTGTCCCAGTGTGTACTTGGAAATTACACTCATCTGACTAACTTGAGTAGATAGGAACCTGACAGGATCTAGCGGGCCCAGAACATGACCCTCACTGCACCCCTTAGCCAGGGGTAGGTAAAAACAGTGGACCCGGGGACCCGCGGGAATCCAACTCTTCTTGGAATTTTATACACTTCACAGTATTCTATACTTGTAGTCTTGTACTAAATACCTCTGCAAGTAGTCTAGCATGGCCAATCCACTTTTCCCCCCTCGCAGCATCTCGCATGATGTCTACACCAATTAGAAATTATAA
The DNA here is from genome assembly GCF_963678975.1 of Dysidea avara. NCBI lineage: Eukaryota > Metazoa > Porifera > Demospongiae > Dictyoceratida > Dysideidae > Dysidea > Dysidea avara. Next base: position 31,769,138 of record NC_089274.1, read on the forward strand.
GCGCCTCTAAAAAGTGACTGAAGCTGACTGCATTTATAGACCACTGCCTGCTGCACAGTAAGCATACGTACTAGTCTATTATGCCGCCTAGCTACTAGAGTAGTTTAGGAACATTGTGCAAATGCACCATGACATATGAAGAACTGCTGGAACTTGCTTAGCTTGGCTTAGCTGATAATTGTTCGCCTGCTGCACAATGGCATGCTAGTCTATTATGTCACCTAGGTCCCCGGGTCCACTGTTTTTACCTACCCCTTTTCCAGGTATTCATGAATTACTTGAGGTTGCTCCCCTGCTGAGTGCATGTTCTTGACTGAGCTAGTACAGGTGTAACCATACTTACAACCATATCTGATTCCATGGACTATGTAGGACCTGAAATGTTGATCCAGGTGGGTGGCCATACTTCTGTCCCATTCCTGCCACTGTAAGGGGGTTTGGAGTAGCTGCGAGCCATGGCACTTGAAGGGTGAGGTCCTGGGCCTGCAGTTTGAGTTAGGGCTATGCAATAATTAAGATAATAAGAGATATCAATGCAATTATCGTTATTGTGGCAGTTTTCATTATCGTGATAATAGTTGACTATTATCACCTATTGTAATCACCTTTGTGCAGTAAAATTAGCTACCACAAACTATTATCAACCAATACAGTGGAACTTGTTAATCAGGACACTTGAAAATAAGGACACCTACATAATCTGGACACACATTTCTGCATACTATAAACATAATTTCTGCATATTATACAGGACTAGCGGTCATTTATTATTTCGCCATGGATGGGCATTGTTTATGAGAAGTTTGAGCTATAACTAACAGTTGACAAGAACATTAGGCTGTGCAAAGTTAATTATATATTTCTGGTCCTACCAATTCCCCAAAATTGACCAGGCTTTTTTTTGGCAACTTTTTGATGTGGTACACTACATTTGACATAGCAGTACATGGAATTATAGGTTAATGTATAAAGTTAGTGCATCGTTGTAAGAAAAAAGTGTTTACAAGACATGAAAACCTTTCATAGGTATAAATTATTGTATGGTGATTGCACAATTCATTCAGCAAAAAAAAAATGACCAGGAAGGGAACCAGAAACATATAAATTGACCTGATAGGGTGATATATAAAACCTTATAGCCAACTGATATGACATACGTATATGTACAACCGATACATGGGGTGACAGACCAGCTGCCAGGTCCACGGATATACAAATACATGTGTACATATTTCTATATGGCAAGCTAGGATGCTTTGACCACAGATGTAAATACATGTACATAGTTGCTATGCTATATTCCTATGTGAATAGAATAAGTCAATGGCCACTCTTCCAGTGGACAGATTGCAGTCACAACAGTCGCCTCCTGGTGTCTTTCCATGCTGCCCCTGTGGACACCAGATTTCTCTAGAAGGACACCTTGCTGGCCCAGATAGCAGTAGCTATCTCACCACTGGTTCAGTGGTGTAAGGCCTTTTTTGGGTTGAGGCACACTCTGTTGTCCTGTGAGATGTTTCCATGCACAGGTCACATCTTGAGGCTGATCTTGTGGCCCCAGTGAAGTAAATGGCATACAGAGTAGTAGTATTACCAGACAAGGCTACCAGGCGCCTGAAGGCTGCATCATAAAAGAACCCATCCCAGACCAGTAAAGTCCTGACTTACATGGAGTATGGTTGTCATGTATACCATCAGCTCTGGAATAAGTCAGGCTTCTCTGAACCACACACACACTGACATAAGATGCAAAGTATTGCAGCCATGTAAAGATGTCTGTGATGGCTCAAGGTCGGCAATGTTTAGCGTTGCCTGTCTCTCTGTTGTCCACTGACAGTGCTCCAAGAGTAGCTCCCCCATGTCTATGAAGTCACCTTGGTGGATTCTGCTAGCCAGGCTTGCTGAAATAGGTGTGAGCCCTTCCCCAACATAAACCCCCTTTCCATTTGTAGTCGTAGCATTCTTCCTGTGTCCATTAGAAACACTACCTGACAGTGTTTTAGCCAGCCACTAGCTGAAGATACAGAGTCATTGCCATCTCTTAGTGGTGATTGATCTTGGGATGGTAAGGAGTCACAGGGCTCCAGCTGCAGATTGTTGGTTCCACCACTGACTTCGTGCACATTCCTTAATGACTCTTCTGGAGGCATAATATGAGAGGGAGACACATGAGTAATAGCTGCACTAGGTACAGTGTACCAGTAACTTGTGACCAGATAGACCCCCTGTGTAGGTGTTAAGAAAGAGTAGGGGTGCTAGCAAGCATGAGCAGCTTACAACTGAAGGTTTTTTTTATAATTAAGCTTGCATGGTATGGGGCATGAGCCGGAGCAAGCAACGAAACTGGGAAGGATGCAAGTTCAAAATGAACTGGCCGTGAGGAACTTCGAGAGTCTTTAAAACATGTCATTATGGTCCCTTGAATACACCGGGTTATACATGGTCGTGAGCATGAGTGAGTATAGAATTATTAAAAAATAATACGAGTTATGTGAATAATCACAGTGAGTAGTATGAGCCAAAGGTCCTGGTCGTCTCAGAGGATATCCTCTGAGAGACATACCACAACACTGCTGATTACCACCATTATTTTTAGGAGCTTTTTCTACTGCCCTTCAGAGAACTGCTTCAAGTTCTTCAAGCCGTACCCCCTTGTTTCCTTTCTCCATCCACCCTGGGTTTCTTGGACCTTGGTTCTTCATTGTCCTAGTCAGCCATGGCACAACTTACTACAGAACACTTCAAGGAGAGGAGACTCTTGAGGAAGCTGCTTAGTCAATTGCTAAGGCCTTAGCTATGGCGCTCGTTTGCTAATGCTCACATAACAGTTAGGTACGCCACTGCCCCCTGGATCATGTGAGGAGGCTTCTATAGTCTTGCTGAGCTGTGTAGTTGTATCACCATTCCACTGCACCATGATGGACAGCCAAGAGGAGAGCCATTCATCAATTAATCTGGTTAAACCCCAGCTTTAGCCTACATTGGAAAGGCATAAAAAGGGCATTGATTTGCCAGTGATGGTTATAAACCACACCGGAATGCCATCGAAATGGTAGTGAAGTAGTGTGCCTGTTACAAATACACTGTACTGTACATGTGTAGCAGGTTTTGCTTCATTATATTTATCACTGTGCAAAAATACATTCTAGCTATTATTGTTTCAGTTTCTGTTCTTTTCCACTTCACTGGAAAGACCTTTTCCACTTCACTGGAAAGACCTTTTCCACTTCACTGGAAAGACCTTTTCCACTTCACTGGAAAGACCTTTTCCACTTCACTGGAAAGACCTCAAGTCAGGTACCATAAGTCTAAGGAGATAGTTAGCAATTACTTTACCAACTCAGTGCCAGTAATAAAGACTGTTTGACAAGCTGTGAAAAAAAGGGTGCGGTCCCAGAAATCCAGGGTGAAACATGATGTGAAATCAAAGGCAAAAATTTGTATTATAACTATGGTATAAAGCAAGGTAGATGTTCTATAAGAGAATATTGTAGGCCAAAGCCTTCCTCCAATAAATAATTACTCTTGTAGAGCAGTCAGTCAAATACTCTAATAGAACAGTCATCATGTAACACTCACCACAGTTATGAAAACTTTCCATATATCTTTAGAATCTGGGGGCACAGCCCCCTGCTCCGTATACCTACTACCCTGGTGCACTCCCTTGCCAATCCCTGGATCAGCCCCTACATATCACCATCATCTTACAGTATGGTAGTACTATATGTTAGGGATCATGGAGATTTGGCACCCAAAAAAATTAACCTTTCCTTTATAACAGCTTGGCAGTATTGGTTAGGCATAGACCATAAATGTCTTCAGAGCAACCCTAAACCCTTCCAGCAAAGTTCTAAGAATTTTTAAAAAAAAATCTATTTAACAGAATTTTGTGCTGACTGATAACTGATGCCTCCAGCCAAATGTAGGTCAATAGTGGATAAGGTATGAGCTTGATTTCTTCACTGTTAGACATTGCTTCATCCCAAGATACAGTATGCCTTTTTGCCAACCACAGTATATACAGTACACGTATCATGGACTTCCCTTTGTCCTCCTTTGTTGTTAACGCAAGGTGTCAATTCACAATACCATGATACACTTCAATGTGGCTGCTTGGCTAGCTATTATACATATCGCTCGTATTTTCCATAGTGACTCGATTGATTGCAGTGATACTTCTCATACTGTTCTTCATTTGTAATGCTGTGTAACAAAAATTATCTTAAATTCTTGCCAACTTGTGGCTTGCAATTGATGATGATTGTTTAAAATTAAAATCATCAATTACCCAATGAGCTATCAAGCTAAGCAATGAATCACTGCTCATATTTGAGCTCCATACATCAGTGGTAAAGCTGAGATGTTTTAGTAATTCAAGTTTACCTCTAATGACACAAACCATCCTCTCAACTATGCTTGCAATCACGATCTCAGAAAAATGAGTATGTTGTACTTTGTGTGTATCAAGGCTCCAAAGCTGGTATCATCAACAATAGAGTATGGCTGACAGTCTATCGCAATCATCTCAACAATTTAATGTGAATTGATTTTGCTCGAAGGTCGTTGTTGTCCCAAACCTTGTGCATGGGTCAAAGTAACTTGCTTTAGCCTCAACTCCTTTTACCACCTTGACTGCTTGTTGCTTCTTTCTCCTTTTCCTTCATTACTTCATACTGATTGACAAGGTTACTAGTAGACTATCTCCTTCATATCACATGTATCAAACATATACCGTAGTTTGTTTTATTTTTGTGCAACAAATTTTCATGTAAAAATATTTTCATATGATTTCCATGAATGACTGCTCTATTAGAGTAGTTCAATCTTGTGTAAAATTTTTCGTACAAATTTTGCATATGAAAATTATTTTACAACAAAAAAAAAAGAAGCAAATTACGGTAGCAAATTTTGAGTCTTCTGCAACCTTAAAGAAATTCCCAAATTTCTGTTCAAAGCCATATTTGATTAAATTAGTGCGCATGAAGCGCTACCTCATATCGTGGTAATAGAGGTAGCAATACAAAATTGGTTGAAAACAAACCAATATTCAACATTTCCGATAGCTGATCTGATTATCGGTGCACTTTTAGTTTATTTTCATCTATTTCGAATACACCCATGCACTCTGTCATAGCCATCACCTCACAAAAGAAACAGTAATAAGCACATAATTAATAGCTGTAGTAAGTAATAATGTTGATGTGTAATCTACCACAGACTTCCCCTTTAATTTGTTATTGTATAGACTGGCACCAATAATTATCTCTGTATTCTTGCAGTTTAAGGATGACACAGTGAGCTATCTTACTCCTTGGTACATTTAGTAGTCCAGTTTCAGGATTATTAGTGACAATTACCTTATATAGAACTGCAGTGGAACAGTATTAAAACAGCAATGGAATGGTGTTGAGACAGCAGCGGAATGGTGACAGAACTCAAATAGTGCCAAAATGCCATTGAAATGCAGTGAAACACCATGTAATGTGATGGAGTGGAGACTTTTTTGATGCCTACTGTACATATCTGAAGCATTAAATTGATTACCCACATAATTAATTAAAATTGTTGCATTATAGTAAAACCCATGTCTTTTCTAAGGCTGAATGTATTCATAATTATGTGTATGTATGTATGTATGTGGTCTTGTTGTAATGTCATAAGGAATTTCTCCCAAGTTGATATTTAATGCTTGTCTTGTATGTATAGGCATTTGGCTACTTTGCTATGGTGGCATTTGGAGCACTAGCAGCAATCATAATTCTGACCATTTTGCTTGGCAGGAAATCCCCAAGTAAAAGTAGCGGCCAAAGTGACCCGTCTGATTACAAGGAGGATACTACCCAGTAATGTCTGAAACAAACACATTAATATTTTATGATACTAGTTTATTGTGGTTGAACATCTATATAGCATGTTCCTTCTTCCAATAATTATATTGTTGTTCAATAACAGCCTGACAATGTAACATATAATCAAGACACACATAGTCGGCACGCCATACCGTGGTTACAGTATATTGCAGGGAGAAGAAAACGGCATTTTCACGCATGCATAACTCTGGCCCGTTCTCCAAAGCACACCATTTTTGCATAACACACTGTAGTTGTCCTCCAGGTAGGGTAGACTGCACAGAATATTTGACTAAATTTGTAGCAGCCATTTGTGAGATATGGACATTCAAAATTTAGACTTTTCCTTAAGCCATAGGAGCTTTATGGGGGGGGGGGGGGGGGGCTTCAATGTTTTCTGCACACTGAAAAAAAAAGTTATAAAACACAAACGTGTAACTTGATTGCCAACACAAATGAAGAGTATATAAACATTCTAAAGCTTACTAATAAATAGTCTTGGAGTTATGAATGTTTATTTGCATAAAAGGCTTACGGCTACAAGATAAACCAAACATGAGTACATAGGCAGGAGTGCCTTTTTGAAAAACAATTGAGTTACAGAGTTATAAAGCAAAAACTAAACAAGTGTAGAATTGCAGGATCAGATACCCTAATAGAGCAGTCATCATGGGATAAAACTGTCAAAAAAATACCAGGATTCAAACCAGGGATTTCCATACCTACATGTAACATCCACATCCGTAACCACTGAGCCACTGCTATCTTCACTCCAAATTTCTACTTTGTAAATGGATATTCAAATCAGTTTATTGGTAAATGTTTATAATTTCATAGATCTACCAATAGAAATTCTAGAACATTATAATGTGCATTTAATTAGAAGTTCTCAAAAATGTGTGCTCTATTAGAGTATTACAATAATATTAGCAATACATTTATATACAAGTTTGTATTCAGTATTCATCATTGTGTCTGTACAGATGAGAAGAAATGAGAAAAAAACAAACCCAGAAGTCAGCCATAGGTTGGTTTTGGGACCTTATAAGGTTATAAAGTACAAAAGAAGTGAAATCCATGCATGCAAAAATAGCTAAGCTGTGAAAAAATGGTGTGGCCTTATAAGCTTGAGCCGCACCATTATTTTCACAGATTGGCTGTTTTTATGTGGTTAACATTACTTTGCAATAGTACATATAACTAGCTATTTTAAAGGAAGTATAATAGACATGCTACAAAAAGTAAGGAAACAAGCTCAAAAATATTACAGCTGAAATGAGAAATGATCCAGCAGTAAAAGTAAAGAAACAAGATTAGACGACTACTTGCTAAAATGAGACACACTTTAATACCTACTTTTGGCTACCTAGCATCTTGAAATGAGACCATCAAATTAGCCAAAAGTAGGGATTAAAGTTTGTCTCATTTTAGCAGTTGTCTAATCTTGTTTCCTTACTTTTTACTGCTGGATCATTCAGCTATAACATTTTTGAGCTTGTTTCCTTACTTTTTGTAGCATGTATATTATACCAATCCCTACTTCCTTTAAAATTTTTAAAATAGCTAGTTTGTTTACTTTTTGTCTAGCTAGCTAGCTAGCTCCTTTTGTTTTCCACATAATATAAATATCGCTTAAAGCAGCTATCTTTTACCTTCGTACACAATAAGTGCCTCTCAAAATAATTATTGTCTTATCTTTTAAAGCTATTACAGCAACTGTTAAAGGCTTCAGCTGCATTTCTAATGGCCTGAATATTGATGATTTTACAGTAAAACATTGCTGGATAGTCCACCATTAAGAGTGGAACCCTCGCTTTTAGGAGTCTGTTAGCTAGCTACCTCACAAAAACTAAACTGGTAATTAAGACTATATAAAATGACTACCCAGCGTTAATAAATGCTAGAGACAAGTCCTTGGGTACTACCTACACACACATGCTCACACTTCGTTAAAATCACGTTTTTGACTTGTGGTGCGTACCGCAACTATTAAGCACTGCAATTAAGAGCAAAAGAAGCAAATGAATGATGAAAGCAAACAGCATGGTGCAGTAGACAGAACGTAATCGGAACAACAGATTCGTGAATCTGCCGTCATTACCTTAGCTCTGAAATTTCTGGAGCCGTACACCTAGCGCAACCAGGTCTTACAGCAGGCAGGCAGGCAGGCAGGCAGGCAGGCAGGCAGGCAGGCAGGCAGGCAGGCAGGCAGGCAGGCAGGCAGGCAGGCAGGCAGGCAGGCAGGCAGGCAGGCAGGCAGGCAGGCAGGCAGGCAGGCAGGCAGGCAGGCAGGCAGGCAGGCAGGCAGGCAGGCAGGCAGGCAGGCAGACAGATGAAATTCAGGTGAATTTCGAAATTTATAAAACTCACTGTACATCGAAACATTCGACTGTTTGCTTTGTTTAACCAAGGTACAGCATCATTACAGCAGTACTAATGTGTTCCAGGTGGTTTTTCAGATAAAATTTATTGCAAGGCTGTTTTTTAAGGTGCAAAAATCCATGAAACCATGTGATTTCTTACCAACCCCTACTATACAGTACTGTCGTACTGTATGATACATGTAGCTACTGTGAAAAAAAATCCGTTAATACTTAAATTGTGGACTTTGCACTAGCTTTGCTACAAGCATTAGTGCTCAGACAAAACTGCTTATATTCTTACACATTTTTCATCACTGATGCATGTAGTTTGTCAATCAATGCCTCAAGTTTTTGCACAGTGGAATTTACCCTTTGGCCCCTAAAGCCAATATTTTGGCTTTGGTTCTTAAAAACAAAAGTTATTTTACGAAAATTACGTGTTTTGACATATAATTTGGGCTCCTGTTACTCCATGTAGAAACAACCTTTTCCTTCGTGGTTTGTGTTAAACTACTCACGAAGGATAGATCTACAACATCATATAACTTTTACTAACCTTCTTTATTCCGTCTCTCCTTTATGACAGGTAGCATCGTAGCAATTATTGTCTTAAAAATGGCCGAAAATTCTTTCAAACGCATATTGGCCTTACTTCACGCTCAATCGTGCTACAATGTTCGAATAAAGCTTAGGGTATTACCAAGACTTGGTATTACCCATTAACCACAGAGTAGCGTGGTCCAAACCGTATATTCATAGGATATTTTGTTTATGAGATATGTGTGTTTTGAATGCATGCGTGTAACAAAAGCCAATATATTGGCTTTCGCGTTTAACAGAACACTTTTCTTTATTAACATAGGGGCCAAAAAGTTAACATGCAGGGTTATAAGACCTTTTGTGCACTTTTGGGTAAAAGCATGAAACCTACCACATAGTTTATTTTGATAGAGAGCCATCTCAAATTTGAGCTTTGGTGACTTTTACACCCAATTTAATTAATGCTTTAAATGGTCAGTTTTTCATCTATCTTACCTATACATGATTCAAAATTTGCTAAATTAGTGTCGAATTAGTGCTCTTACTCTAAAAGTACACTAACATTAATATAAAGACAGTCCCCCTGTAGCTTTCACTATTCCGCAATTTATGAGAGCAAAATCTAGCTACTGGTGATTTATATGTGTAGAAATCGCAAAGCTGTTTGGCTAGTGGTATTTATATATAGTATTGAAAATAAACTGCCAATTCTTACTGCAACCCTATTGACATCATATTCAGTAAACTGACAATAAATACAAATAAAAACTTGTACTAAGTTTCTACATTCCATGGCTAGGTAATATTTATTTTAAAATGTACATATATAAGTCACACTACTGTTTTGATTTTAAACCTGCACCATGACCAGTACCTAGCTATATGAGCAATGTATCTTACCGCTGCATGTGTAGAATGGCTTTTCCTGCTCTATGCACTGGGAGATAACCCATTACAGCACTCCCCTAGCTATATTATGAGATTATAATACATGCATTATACTATACTATAGGCATTGAATAAAAAGATCAATGATGTGATTCCATAAAAATTGTAGACATGCAGAGGTGATCATGATTTGCTTATATATGCTGAGATGCAATAAATTTACATTTAACATGTTGGTTCCCCTGGGAGTAGTGACACGGCCAACATTTATTGGGGGCTCTATTACACATAATTATGTGCTCATATATAGCCATTCAAGTTTCAACAACATGGTGCATCACGCAACCCAAACCTGTTAAACCAGTTTACAGATTGAGTTATTTTATATAGGCATTATTCATAAGGTTGGTGTTTGATTGATAGTACTTTGTGGCATAATATTACATCTTCATTTAGGATTCTGTGCAGATGAACTCAAGACATGGTCTCACAACATGCTTGTATAGTTAAGGAAAGGTTTGAGGCTTAAGCACTTACCGATTAGTCCCAAAAGTCTTCTTGTTTCAGTATATAGCTGTTATATATGCAGTAAATTGTAAATGCTGAAGCCCGTACACCTGTACTGGAGGGAGCTAAACAATTCCTATGTCCAGCTAGGTGGTGAATTTAGATTTTATCTTTCCTTGAAAAAATACATGGGAAAAAGGTATGGGTGTACATATGTAGGTGAGGAAATCCTATTAGACATAGAAATGTATTTTCGATACTGTTATACATACATCAACACACAAGAATCAACGATTAGCTACATTATAATGATTAAGACATCATCACAGACTTTAATTACTTACAAATGTACTTACTTCATGATTAATATTTTCATAGGTTAAAATGTCAAGAATTGGTAGGTTGGTACACATGTGAATAAAATTCAGGACAAAAGGAATACAAAAATAACAATACAATATATCCTAACGGCAGATAACAAGGTATGCATGGTCTTGACAAAACAGCAACTCATATACAGCCATAGTGTGTTTCTGAGCTAGGTTTTGGGAAGATTTGCATTTAGCTAAATGCACTAGAAGACTACAAGGGCTTGTACTCGGAGATTCTTGTGGTTTGTTTCACTTGTGTTAATTTTTCAATCTACAATAATAACAGAGGGTCGGTCTGACAATTAAGTTTACATGGCCTTATGTTCATATGGTTTTGTTGAACATGACTTCCTTAGTGGGTAGCTAGGGATAATGTAGAGGTGTGGGTTTTTCTAGCCAAAAATATCACCCAAAAGCTAGCTTCACGATACCTTTCTGGCGCCTTAGCAGCATTATTCAAACTCTTTATTATGTATGGCTTCTTATTCTGACTGATGCCTTCAGACAAGTTTAACTCGATAATGACTAAAGCTAAGGGTTTGATTTTTTTTTCACTGTTTGGCATTGCTTGACTTGCCTTTGTCCTCTTTCTTTTTTCTGATAGCCCAATGTGTTGATTTGCCCACCTATAGTGGTAGCTAGTCTCAAACTAAAATTTGAAACAGTCTCTGTTTACCATTCATTTGTTACAATAGCAGGAGTGTAAAATTAATCCCAAGTTTGTTATTGCACTGTAAAACAGCTAATGAATTACATGTAAAAGAATCACAGAACCCATTTAAGTATGACGAGAGGGTGATATAATAAATATCCAATCAAATAGACTGCCAATAGAGGGTTTTTAAGTGCAACAAGTATTGATAGTTTGAGTATAGCCAATCAGAATTGTTCGCATATGAAGTATGATAGTATATGTATCAGACTAAGAAGCATTTTAAGTGTTGAAAGAATGATGTGGTTACACAGAACTGGATACATGTGCACTACAAAATATGATTAGCAGGCAATCACACGCACTTTCATGCAATTAGGGAACATAATTATAATTATACTTGTAGCAGTCAAAATTCTCGTGCAATGTTGACTGTTACTCATACAGTTATTCCAATTGCACTCACAATGTGTGTGATTACCTATACAAATTGATTTCTTTGCTCTTCCTACAGCATGTCTAGCAATTTAAACCTAGAAAACATAATATTATTACATAGTGGATATTGTGCCGGTACCGGTTAACAAGCACGAACGGCTATTGTGCCAGCATAGTAGTATGCCCCAAGTATTCGACTTTAGGGCACGCGACCAGTAGTTTGCCTCGAGTCTTGTACTTTAGGGCACGCGACAAGTAGTATTAACGTCAGGGTTGGGTCGGGTTCAACTTTGATTTCTTCTTCACTTCAGTTGGACATTTATAAGGTAGAAACTAAAGCAAACCAGTAGAAGTGGTACAGTGGTTACGAGTATGGACTACGAGTATGGAAGCTAGGGTTCAAATCCCAGCTGAGGCAACTTTTTTTTTGCTTTCTTAGGTTTTTTTGTACAAGTTTTCTTTTTTAATGCACGTAACATTCTAAGTATTACACCCTCTACTGCCGGAAAAATAGCCGGCAAAACAGTGTAACCGGTACCGGCTCTATATAACCTACCATATTATTATGCTGATACTTTAGTAGTTTATTCTAGACATTCAATAAGGCTTGAGACAGAATGGTGTGTGCATGTGGTATGATTATGAATTGCATCCTATAAACTGAAGGAAATCATGAGAAATATTGCTACTTGCCAACTAATATGTACATGTACACATGTAAAATGGAAGAAAAGGGTTAATGCAAATTGTTTGAGGAAACATGACAATCCAAACAAATTGCTTTTTTTCATTTGTGACCGTCTCAGCAAAAACCCGACTTGGTCTGTCATGCTACAACTGGTCCCCCCGGACCAGTTGCAGCAACCATACTTGGTCCCCCCGGACTACTTGCAGCACTGCAACTTGTCCCTCCCGGACAACTTACGCCGCCACAGTTGGTCCCCTTCTGCCACAAGTGGTCCCCCACTAGCTTTATCATAGAATCAATCATAGATCTTTGAGAACCCTATAGAGCTATAGGCGCAAAGTGCTCTATGCACTGTGCCATGGCTGACCTGGCTTCTTTTATGACCTTCCACTGTGGCCTTGCTAGTATGCGTACGTGTTATACAAGATCAAGATACTCTAATAGAGCAGTCAGTCAATACTCTAATAGAACAGTTATCTAACATTTACAGTTACATTGGTACATTTAGTCTAGCTGCATGCTAAGGATATCTTGCAAATGAAATGCATGCGATCTTGTGTATACCATTCTTTAGGTTTATAATAATAATTATAGCTAAACTGCTCATGATTGTCAGGGCCGCCCAGAGAAATTAAGGAGCCCAGGGCAAAGAGTTAAAGTGGGGCACTTCACCCAAGTTGTAAGGTGAAGACCAAAAAAAAAAAAAAAAAAAAAAAAGGTCACAACCTGCTGGCAATGACAATAACTACCCATCACCAACCATATCTCCTTATCTATAAGCTTGCTACACTGCTCCTCTGAAGAATACTGTGACTGCTCTATTAGAGTATATCAATCTTTTAAACAGGTATTCAGGGGGCCCTTCATGGGGCCTCCTGGGGCCCCTTTCAGGCTGGGGCCCGGGGCAAAATGCCCCAGTTGCCCCCCCCTGTGGGCGGCCCTGATGATTGTCACTTTAATGTCCCTATGCAACTCATGATCAATGTAGTCTACATAAAAGGCAGTATGATTTAAACCACTCTACATCAAAATTTTTACTCCTGTAAAAAGCTTTATCCTCTGGGGGGCACTGTAGCTAGCTAATGCATACAGTTAAACTTGCAATGTAGCTTTATGCTGACAAGAAAAATTACATAATATTATAAGCAAAACTTTAGCTGATACCATGCATTATTAGTAGCTAACATGTTAGTGTTCACAGTATTGAAGTTGACTGGCAAAATCCACTGGCAGGGCAAGAGGCTACTGGAGGTTTATCAGCTGTGATGTCTGAGCATATAATGTACTCACACCCACGCATATACGTACAGCTAGCTACAATGCTATTTAATGATGATGAAAAGTATAATGGCTTAATACATATCACGTAAACGCAATTATATGGAAAGGCAATCTTATGTCATTGACATGAACCATGATTAAATTAGGAGCTGGATTTCCCTACAAGTACTGTGACACCTTCGCTGATCTCATGCACAACACTATACAGTCCATGATGAGCTGATAAAGTCACCAGGAAGGTCAGTACCATCTGAATCAATATGTGGCAGTTGTAAACTGGAACTGCAAATTAACAATAGTAATTTCACCTGATATAATAAAAGTACTTGAGCTCTTTACAGCTACCAACCATATCCTTCACAGCCAATGCACAAGAAGAGGATGTCATCATCTTCAAGGATAAATGTTCATAAATACTTTCCGGCCACCACTAGATTATGGAACAGCCTGCATGCCTGATCAAACTATTAAATTAGAAAGCATATATATAAGATTTCAAAACTCTGTTAATGTTATGTGATCAATAAATAACTTAGTACTTAATAATTACTTACACTTAATAATATTATTTTATATTGCATGTATACCCTTTTAGAGTCCTGCAACTTTGAGTGGCCATAACAGTCTTTGTGATGAATTGTGTGTCAGTGCTTTTGTGAAGTGTTGTTGTGAACATTTCCTATAGTACCATGTCCATGTGTCACCCACAACCAGCTAGTGTAAAATGGTGAAAATATACAGTAACTTTAATAGCTGCATGGACATCAAGTGGAGCTTTCAGATTTAGCAATTATATCTAACTTGATTGGTAATCATTCTAACCTACCGTAACACTGGCTAACATTGAGGTCATAACACTGATGCTTTCACACATTCATGGGTAAAACAGTGGATATTATTATTATAGAGAATTCACTAAATGCAAATTTTGCCGATGCTGGTATGAATCTCAACTACATGCAGGATTCAAGAAATGGAAAGCATGAAAGTATGTAGCACTAACTCATTATCACAATAGTTTGAAATAGAAATAAAATAAAATTCCAATGCCACCTTTTCTTCCCAACAATTTCTTGTACAACTCAATCAGCTTGTCTTTATCACATTCAGTAACCTCTACTGGCTCCACAGAGTCCACACATACAAGTCTGCTGACAGCTGCTAAGTAACATGACTGAGTATACAGTATCTGCTGTAATTGTACCTGATTTTCTACATATGTAAGTCGTAAAATGTTAATCTTTGCTAGTTGTCATAATCAGTTGTTCCAAGTGACTGAAAAGCACACCAAGCTAAATAAAAGTGAATAACAGTGCAGATTCTAAATGGAGAATCTACATAGCTAACTGAACAAAATTTAATGATTTCTTATTTTAACTAGCCAAGTTGTGTGCGTTTATACATGCATGCTGCTTAGGTTCATTGCCAGAAATACATTCAGTAACTATAGTTCCCAATCACTGTCCAAGCCTATATCCAAGGTGAATCAATGGTTTTCACCGTTGGTAGAACAGCTGTCTAACCCATGCACTGTAAAAAATGAAGTGTGTCTGACACACCAATATACACACCATGTGCAAAAGTGTATATTGCAACATTTTTTGGTGTGTCAGACACACTTCGACATACTTCGACTTTGAGTGTGTCTGGCACATACGTATACAGTCTACTGCAGCCTAAATCAGAGTATAGAGATTCAACCATGTATTATTATAGAACTGACACTGCTTGAAGTATCTTAGTTTACTACAGTGGTATATCCCCAGTATATGGAACAGTTAATTGTTTGTTATTTTAGTAGTTTTTCAGTAAACCCGCATCACTGATGTTTTACTGAGAGTTTAAAACTTAGTAAAATAATTATGTTCCATATACTTAAGTTTACTGACACTTTACTATCAGTATAACTACAGTAAGGCATCTTAACAAATTAGTAAACTAAGAACCTTCAAGCAGTGTGAGAAAGCTAATCAACTGTTCAGTTGGTGTGTTATGGCCTCTGGTAAGTGGAGATGGTAAATTGAGCATTACAAGTTACACCAAAGTGATGGAGGTTCCCAGAAGCTATATTTGTAGTCTCTTCCAGAGATGCATCTTAGTGCTACTAAATATATTCTCAATGATTATGTTTCTGATTACAAAACTCGCCTTATTATTAAACTCAACCTACTACCATTAATGTATATTTATGACCAGTGTGACATTCTAGCTGCTCTTCATCAAATCACTTCAAAATCCATCCGATCATTTCGATATCCAGACCTTCATCAAATTCTGTCATCATTCTACTACGTTGGTCTTCTTCCTGTAACAAACTTGAACATGTTTTCACATTATCTAATCAACAAAGAAACTTCTACCCCAACAGACTTCCTCGAACTTTCAACAGCTTACCAGCAATTACTAAACTCAACCTTTACCACTAAATTTCAACTAACTAAATTCCTATGGCAACATTTTATGAGAAATTTCGATCCAGACAACCAACATGCATAGTTCTCATTTACTTGTCCGCTCCAAACATCCCAAGCCACCCAATTTTGATGTACTTATCAGCTAATTGTAATTATCTAATAATAAGTAATAATAAGTATACTGAATTTTAATGTTAAGTTATGGGGTCTGGTACTTACCAGATTACCTTTAATGCAATTGTACACTAACTCACTTTACTGTTGTACATCCATGTATACGCCTGCAACATTGCGCTACAAAGCTGAACTGAATTGTGCCGTGGCTGCTGGCAACTGCATATGGATGACTATATGACACTCAAGACATGTCATAGTGGTGACTGTTCTCAGTATTAAATGACTGACAGCTCTATTAGAGTATGTTTGTATTTTTGAAAGGGAGAATCGAAAGGGACACGTGCCCACAACATGTCACACTAATACGGCAATGGTTACTGAGAATAATAGGTCATGCATTACTCAAATTTCATTATATAGATTTTAAAAAAACAAAAAAAAACTACACCATACTACTACCTCTCTTATTATTAACTCTTGCTACTACTTATTACCTAACTATATACTTATTACTACCTACATACTTAACTTAACCAATGTCAAAGTCAGGAAATTCGTCCTCAGCAGTAAGCGAATACTAGCGGAGTATCATTTTCGCATTGTACCTCCACAAAGTCACAGATAGTTGCTGGAGAAGTTGGCGCCTAGCAAACTTTCTAGGTAAACCGTTTCTAACAGTTGTTCTGTCAGCTATGGATCCTAAAATTGATAGGGCATATGGTGACCAAACACCAAAGGTCTCACATACAAGAAGGATAAAATCTCCATTATCATTCACAATATCCTGGTATTGGTTATCCTTAGCTATCTCACCAACAGCAGAGGCCACCCCAGCCTGAGAAGAAGCAGAAGATATGACAGCAGACTGAGTGGTACTCCTGACGGAGAGATCAAAATAGGCAGGACGACTAAGATGAAGGTCAGGGTGGTATATGTCGCCAGGACGAGATTGGTCAGATGAAATTCCTTGCTCCCTAAGAACACCAGGGTGATCTTGGAGCAAGGCACGGTGTATAACAGACGCTAAAGCATTATGATGCTGGATCCTCAAGGGACCATGAGAGCACCCCAGCAGATGATCACCAAACTAGTCAATGACAGATAGACAAGTACAGAGTGGTAAAGAAGGGAGCAAAGGAATGCCAAGCCACAAACGTAAAGCTATAGTAAAATCGTGAGGAGGAATAGCTAAACCCAAAGCAGGCTGTGGAAGTGCTTTAAGCCAGCCACTGCTGGTGCCAGAAGAATGTGATATAGCACGCAGACGTGCTTTATCACGAATAGTGGAACTGCTTACAAGCTGTTTAAAAAGTGAATCATCTAAAATGGCTTGAAGGTCAGTTTGAGAGGAGTTATGCAACACAGAAACAGACATACCTTCGAAGAAAGCGAGGGAGCAATCCTCCCCGGGAAATGGCATCAAAACATCAAAAGTTTCCACTAAGCACGACACTAAAATACGGGCAGAATTACAGGACCCCACAAATGCAGGAGTAGCAGAACGCTCAGATTCACGTAGGCCCAAGCCTCCTAACCTAAATGGCAAGGTGGCTTGTGTCCAACTACTATCAGAAATTCCACAACACAAGATTCTACTAAGGCATTCTCGCAACCTAAGGTCAAAATGTGAGGGAAAGGAGCCCAAAGAGGAAGATGGCACACAACGTAAAAGGTGAGTGACCTTGCAAACGCTAAGACAGCTCTTAAGCAGATGCAACTCTACTTGAGGGTCCTCGAGGTCAACCAATTTATCCTGAATTGCAACTATTTTATCAAACTGAACAGACAAAAAGGCATCGTAAAACTGTGGAGGTCCCCAAATAGGAGATCCAAGAAGCTCCAAACCACTGTTCTTGGGGTTGATACGCTTGATGGCAGGATGAAAGTTAGGAAAAGAACTGTCACCAGAAGGCCAGTATAGTTCACACTTGGATAGGTTGATGTAAAGACCAAAACTGTGACCCGACTCAGTAAAATGTGAAAGTAATGCATGAAGACAAAGTCTAGTACCTATAAATGTGCCATCATCTAAATACCACAGGTTAAGAAGACATGTTTCACTATAAGAGATGGAACGAAGAAATTGCACCAACACCAAAGAAAAAAGTAAGGGACCAAGAGGATCTCCTTGTTGGACACCTGTGGAAGCAAGAATACGCCTGTGGCCAAACCTCAGCTCAGCAGGTTGACTGTAGCACCAATACACCCAGGGGGAAATCTCTGGAAACTCTTTACACACACCATCATTCCATCAAGAAAAGCTGAGCGATTACATTCATTAAATGCATTCTTCATGTCTATTTTGAGTAGAGCTAGAGAATCATCATTGCCTAATTGTGAAAGAGAATGACGGACAGCATGGATAGCTGCCTCAAGACCACCTGGGATACCAACACCCACTTGACCATAAAGTAGGAAAAAGTCAGAGAGAAAGGGACAAGCAAACTGACAGCACAGACGACTGGCAAGGCGGCGAAGAATTTCACCAACTGCAATAGGGCGAACACCCCCATTCTTTTTCAGAAGAACTGTTAAAGGGGCACCACACAACCAAGGGGCAAGCGATGGAGAAGCTTTTCCAGAAAGCAAAAAGTTCATCAGACAAGTGAGGGTGGTAAGGCAAAGTTCAGCAGAAGGTGCAGTGTGGCCACTGACTGCATCAAGAAGGTGTTGAGCCGTAAACCAGAGGCACCGGGACTGGTACCACGAGGAAAGCCCTTCAAACATATTAATACAGCAGATTTAACTACAACTAAAGAAGCAGTTTTGGGGGGCCAAACAAGAAGGTGGATCAGAGACAGGATGTCGCTGAAATAACTCTTGAAATGCCAAATCATCATTCTTATCAGCCACACCGGTAGAAGTAAGAGACTGTACAGCATTACTGTACCTACCTTCCCGAGCCCAGAACAAAGCTCGAGAAATATTGTGTTTTGAAGACTGAATACAGTGACTGGAGCGAGAGACATGTAAATCATCTTGTAGAGCTTTCCAAAGATTATACAAACCATCGGACTGAGACCAGAGATGAAGGCGGTCTAGCAAAACAGAAGCTAAAATAAAACGACGGCGGCGCTGACGAAGTGGAGGCATACGTAGTGCCAGTTTAGCAAAGAGAAAAAGACGCATAGCTAAAGCCCCAGATTGAAGAAATTGCATTTCGAAACTCGGTGGACAAGATTCTATCTAGCAAAGGATGAACACTGCGGGGAATGTGAACAACAGTTGAGACAGGACAGGTCATAACATAAGTCATCACTCCAGAAAGAGCCTCAGACTCAAGATGAGGAGGGCCAACAAAAGAACAAGCAGAAGCTGACAGAAGGGCTAACTCTAAAGGATCAGAAGGAATACTGGTGGAGAAAGCTAAGGAAGGTGGTGAAGGAGAAGTGGGAGACTGACTTTCAGACTGATCACAAATTAAGAAAGGAAGATCAGAAGCAGAAACTAATGGAGCATTACAGCGCTGACCAGCCCGGCTTAAGTAAACGTCTGCAGCCTGTTTTACGAAAACGTTCATGAGTAGCCCAATTAACGCATAGATAATATATACCTTACCCGGGATTGGAAACAGAGGCAATTAACACCAATCAACAGATTCACTCATGCAGCATTGCAAAGAGCTAACTTATAGTATAACGTACCTCCGTTACATTACTCCGTGTTATTTAAGATGGAACGAAAAGAACCCGCGCCGCAAAAATGAAGGAACCAACGCGTGGGAATGACAGTGACGGTGTCACAGTGATATGTGTTTCCCCGCGTTTTGTGTTCCCCGCACACATATCACTAGGGATCCGTGTTTCCCCGCACACATATCACTAACTGGCTAGTAATCTACAAGTCACAGTGATATATGTTTCCCCGGGTATTATGTTCCCCGCACACATATCTCTAGGGATGCGTGTTTCCCTGACGTTCCTGGCAGTTTCGAAGTGCATGTACATATACTGTTTTTACTTTGCTGCTTCTACCACTGCTACTAGCCACTGCTGCCCCTTTTCCTGCTGCTATACTACTTTTCTACTAGCTGCGCCAGCTACTGTATGTAGGATCTGAGCTCCTTTTGCTGCTTTACTTAGACTACTGCTTGTTGCTGCTACTGCTATAGTTATACTGCTCCTATACTTGCTGCTACCACTATAGCTATACTACTTGCCACTATACTACCAGCTACTATTCGCTGCTATACGAGCTGCTATACTTTGCTTGGTGCTACTATAGCTAACACTTGCTAGTACAACTATACTATAGCTACTTGCTACTACTTTTTGCTACTAGTACTGAAGTGAAGACAAATATGTATGAGAATGGATTAGATAACACACATACAATAATACAAATTAAGTTAGCTACTATACTGTGTAATGAATTCTGCAAATAGTTTGATGGAATTCTATAAACAGTATAGAATTTGGCTTCAGCCACTTCCAAATAGCATGTGTGTCCATTTGTCATATTTCACCTGTGAAGAGAAAAAAAGAACAACATAGCTAAATCCAACGCTCACATTATGCTGGCATACCCAATCACAATAGTATATGGATGGCTTAAACTTTCATCTCCTGCATGCTCTGCACATAATATTTTCTTGTCCATGCAGATATCTTGCAATAGATTAATATATACCTGTACAGTCAAGTGACTTTGGAAGTACATAACTGACTGGAAAATCTGTAAAGAAAAAATCTGAGATCTCTCAAATATAAAATCTCTCAAGTAGTCTAAAGTTCTCAGGTGAAAGTCTCTTGGGTAGTCATATAACTTTTAAGTAAAATTCTCAAGTACTGAAATATCTCTATAAAGTAGATTTTCTCAAGTAGTCAAAAGTCTCTCAAGTGAAAAGCTCTCAAGCATAGTCTAAAATCTCTCAAATACCTAAATTAATCAAGTCACTCAAGTAAAATCTCTTAAGTAGTCAAAAATCTCTAAGCTCTCACAAGCAGTTTGAGTAACTAAAGTCTCTTAAGAACTTGAAAGTCTCACTATCAGTTGAAAGTAAAATATCTCGAGTTGTCCAAAACCTCTCAAGAAAACTCAACTTAAGCACTCTATAGTAGTGCAAACCCTGCGTGTCTAGTGAAAATCTCTCAAGTATATAGCTATAAACTACTTGAATATATGAACTTAGCATGCATGCGTGCACACAAGTATTATAGCTCATTTGTATATACACAATTGATGCATACAAGAGATATAATATGCAGTGCAGCTCTTAGAATTGCACTGAATTAAGACCAACTGCTTGTCTTTATTGGTAGCACAATGCATTCTATTGTAGCTTATAGATTCGCAGACATGCAGCATATAATATGTACCATGCAGGGTAGATGAATCCTATTTTGTGTGCCAAGAAACAGAGAATTAACCAAATATGGAGGAGACTGAGTTTGGTGCTTGACTAGACATTGGGTAGCCTGCAGTTTGAATCCTGGGGTAGGAGGGATTTTCCTTTCTTTGGCCCATTTTCTGTTCATCTGTGTTATAAGTATGTCAAAGTCTACATGCATGTTTTAGCTCAAAGACTGCAGCCACACTAGTTGCTATCAGATCTTCATGCTGGACACTGTAAAGTAAAAGTAAAAAGTTAAATTACTTCATCAAGAATGCAAAATGTACAATTTAAATTCGGTTTCAGCTATACACAAAATACCAGTAGTAGCAAGCAGTATAGCAACAGTAGCAACTGCAGTAACAGCTAGCATGTATAGCTAGTGTAATACTAGCAATATTAGCATCTAGCAGTATAAGCAGTAGGTAGTTGCTATAAAAATAGCATGAGTGTATATAATAGATCTATAGCTACAGCTAGTAGCAGTAGAGGCAGTACTAAGCAGTGCATGACTGCAGTTTAGTAACAGTATAGTAGCAGTAGCATGCAGCTATAGTATAGTACTAACAGCAGTAGTTATACTTATAGTACTGTGACGCGTGCTCAGTATAGAGCAGCAGTAGCTAGCTAGTCGACTCGTAGTATATCAGCAGCAGAATTTAAACGCGGGTGTTGGGCGTGGTAGCTATAAAAACTGATAAACTGGAAGGGAAACATATATCACTAGCGCCTATGTCAGGGAAACACGCATCCCTAGAGATATGTGTGCGGGGAACATAATACCCGGGGAAACATATATCACTGTGACTTGTAGATTACTAGCCAGTTAGTGATATGTGTGCGGGGAAACACGGATCCCTAGTGATATGTGTGCTGGGAACACAAAACGCGGGGAAACACATATCACTGTGACAACGGTCCGTTTTTAAATAAATGATAGGGATAAGTACTACAGTTAGGTAGCTTAATACTCGTTTGTAAACCATCATTAACCTTATCAGTCAGTCAGTAAGTCAAGTCATTAGGCCTGTCTAAGCCAACTTCCTGAAATTAGGTTAGGTAATCCTAAGGCTGCAGTACATGTTGCTGTCAGACCTTCAGTGCTGGTCACTGTAAAGTGCTAATAATAATAATTAAGTGTTTGTGTGATATCAGTGGTGATAGATGACTTCCGGAATGAAATACTGTCTCTGGTTTTTTCATTACAGGTGCCAAGGCAGAAAACACTTTTGAGGATGATGCTTTTATTATTAAGTCCATAGAGGCAATAGAAGCAAAAGGAAGTGACACAGAGCTCGAGCCTGTTTGCTAGACGGCTGGCATTTTGCTGCTGAAAACAGCTCCAGTTTCAGTTTTGATTTAAAATTGCCAAGCCAGTCCACATTGTGAGGGCAATGCTCTTTGTTATGCTGCTGGCTATGTTTGTAATCATCAGAACTGTTGACACAGTATGGTACCATCATCGCTGAGCAAGAACGGAAGGGCTTCATTGAACAAGTGGCTGATGCTGATTGTAGCAACAGTGTACACTACATCCCACACCATCCGGTAAGGAAGGAGTCAGCCACTACCCCAATAAGGATAGTGTATGACTGTAGCTGTAAGCAGTCCCGTGATTCCCCTAGTTTAAATGATTGTCTCCATGCAGGTCCCCCTTCCTTAACGATCTCAGCGCTATCCTTTTGCGGTTCCGACAACACCCCTTTGCCTTCTCAGCAGACATTGAGAAAGCATCTCTCCATGTATTCCTAGATGAGACTGACCAGGATTACACGAGATTTCTATGTTTGTCAGATCCCAACAATGCTAGTAGCTCCTTTGTTACTTACCGATTCAGAGTGGTGTTGTTCGGAGCCACCAGTTCCCCGTTTATGCTCAATGCCACCCTGAAATTCCATCTAACACAGAATGCTAATGCCACATCCAAGGACTTGCTCCACAACTTGTATGTGGACAACTTGGTGTCTGGATGCGAAAGTGAGGAAGCTGCCATTGAGTACTTCACTGAATCTCGATCAGCATTAAGCAGTGCTAGTTTCAATTTGCATTCATGGGCATCAAAACTGTTCACTTCTCCAGACTACTGCATTGCAACATAAGGTTGCTGAACACAACAACCCAGTGAAGGTGCTTGGTATACTCTGGAATGCTCAGAAAGATTTAATCCATCTATCGCCATGTACAGGCACTAGCAATTCACCTTCCCTCACCAAACGAGAAGTCTTACGATGGTCCTCGACTATCTTTGATCCACTTGGCTTGATAACACCAGTCACGATTTCTGCCAAACTATTTCTTCAACAACTGTGACAGGAGCACATTGGCTGGGACATCAGATTGAATGACGATCTTTGTGCCAGATGGATGGAAATTGCAGATAACATCAGAGGTGCCACAACACTATCAATTCGCCGTCAGTATGCTGCATCACTATCAACAACTCAGAGCATGCCCACTTACCTTCATATGTTCGTGGATGCCAGTCTTAAGGCTTATGGAGCTGTAGCATACATTCAACAAGGCCAAAACCTACCCTCACTAGTTACGTCAAAATCAAGGGCAGCTCCACTGAAGCAACTAACCTTGCCAAGGCTTGAGTTGAAGGCTGCTGTGCTTGCAGCTAAACTGAGCTCCCTTGTCAAGGCAGCCTTGAACCTTGAATGTGCTGTGCAGCTTTGGTTGGATAGTCAGATTGTCCTACATTGGATATCCAGCCATAAGCCACTACAACCATTTGTAAATCACAGGGTTGAAGAGATCCGTGTAGTATCCACCAACTGGAAGTACTGCCCCTCAGCAGACAACCCAGCTGATCTCCTAACTAAAGGCATTACAGCTGAGCAACTCAAGTCTTCACATCTCTGGGTACATGGCCCAACATGGCTGCCTACACAGTCTGCCTGGCCAGCCTGGGACCCTACAGAGGTTCTGCTCACCTGCTTAGAACTAGGATGCATTGACCATGTGCACAGTGACCAAACTAGGCCTCATAAGAATCTACCGGCTTCAGTGGCAAGAATCATTGACATCAACAACTTCAGCACTCTATCCAAGCTGCTAGCAGTCACTGCGTACACTCTAAGGTTCATTAACAATGTCATGCACACATCCCCCAACACAGCCATGCATTTGTCACCAGCAGAACTTATATACTTAATATCTTTTATTATGAACTCTTAATGTTAAAAAGAAGTAGGGATTCAATCAATAAAAGGTGGTGAAATTAGAGATATGGATGATGTATATAGCTCAGTTGGAAAAGCCTTACCAAACAAAATATTTAACTGCTGACACGCAATTGTAGAGATTTTCTTACTTAGCTGTGTAGTAATACCATTGTTAATACATGTATTCTTATTTTACTACTTTTTATCACTTGGATCTGTAATGCCTTCTTAAATTAATAATTTAAATGTACTAGTGATAGCCCAATTTTACATCATAAATTGTTTATAACTCAGTAATTGTTTATCACATGGGCGTAGGAACAGGGGGGGCCACAGGGGCCAGGGCCCCCCTAGTCTGTGGCCATGGATAGATATAACAGGCCAGGGCCCCTCCAGTTTGCAGCAGGAATCATTTTTACAGTAATGCACCATGTGACACGTAATAATTATAGATCATTGGCCTACTTGGACGCTGTTAAGCTATGTTCCTTCCTCACCGAGTGAAATGTTGGTCCTAGTTTATTTGAAATAATATTAGAGGCGCTTAAAATGCTGTGATAATAAGCTACACCTCACGTGTGATTCGTGTTAGAAAATAATTAAAGATTATCTGTGCAGCTGCAGAGAGTTAACTTATATCTCAGTCTCACTGTCAGAAAACTTTGTCAGAATTAATCCGTAGTCGTGGTAGACCTATTTCAATGAGTCCAGTTGTTAGTGAAGGAGCATCTAGCGAGGCTTCTAGCGGTTCCCAAGCGGTTCTAGCAGAGGTAGTATTGTTCTAGCCCTGGCTCTCTCCCTAATAACGAACCTGTGATCATAGATAATAGACACCCCATACTAGATTGGAAACTTCTAAGCGCCACCTAATCTATCCGCGCTTCGCGCCCCTTAGGCCACTCCAAGTCATACCTTAGTTTCTGGTCACTCCCAAGCCTACAAATGGATGCGGGCGGGCGGATGATCAGGACTTCAGACTCTACTGTGACAATATACTGTATGGTATTATTATTTGCTCAATTTAGCAAATTCATGTTGATTTTGTTTTTAGTCAAACTTAACCAACAACATTAGTAGTTGTGCTTCGGCAAAAAATGCACTAGGAAAGTTGTTGATGGATCATGGCTAGCTATACACTGATGTATAGCATTTAAGTATATTTATTTATTTATTTATTTAGAATATACTATAGGAAATGTTTTGCTCATGTAGCTACTTATGCTTTCCAAGTGAAATAAATGTTTCATTAGCTATGTCAGGAAAATATTACTATGACTTATATAGCTAAGTTGTTCAAATGATCATGATCCAAAATGAAATTTAACTTCTATTTTCACATCAGAAATTCTTCATTCAGATGTGAAGTCGTAGCCCACTAGCTATGTGTTTCCAGCCTTCTATTCAGTAAACCTTGAGAAAAGTAACTGTCTAAGTTTTGAGTCATTGAGTGCTCCAGACTAATGTTTTTTAGTGATCATCTGGGAATGTTTAAACTATAAGGGTTTCTACTTGCCAATCTAATTTTAGTTATGGAAAAGTTTAAGTTTAAGCTCACCAAATGTTGCCGGCTTTCCATACCCCTGCAGTGTTCAGTGATAAGGAATTTGAAGTTACTAGACTAATCATTAGAGGACTACATTTGAATTATAAAGTTAAAGCTATGGCCCATCTGCATGGGCTAGTAGTTAATGCTACTGAAATTACTTTGGTTACAGAAGCATTAGTAACAGTTATAATCTGAACAGCTATATAATCAAGGACAAAACTAGCTATAGTTAGAAACATTTTATTAGTGTAGCATATATACCTAATATTAGAGTTAAGAATAGTGTGACTGCTCTATTGGAATCCCTGACTGCTCTATTAGAATATCTCGATCTTTTACAGTAAAAAATAAGTGTCTTGCTGGGTCACATGCACTTAAGCACCTGTAATATTAATAATAGTCCTCATAAACTAGGGTTCCAGGTTTACCATGCGGGCGGGTGACCAGAAACTAAGGTTTGACTTGGTGTGGCCTTATACTGTACACAGTACCGGGAGTATATTTTATAAGAACATGTTTTGCTTACTGGTGAGTAGTAAACCTATCGCTATGGAATATAAGGTTTGGCCTATTCATAGTGGGTGTACTGATGTGTATTAGCTAGAAGTTTGACAAGCGCGAAAGGTGATACTTGACTAAACTGGAGCAAATATACCATGAAACACATACCAGTACACGTAACATTAGTTAGTAATAAGCATCAGCCTTAAACTAAACTTGTTCACCACGCCATTTTCACAAACATGTTCAAATACTTTTTATACGGAAAGCGCCTATACCAGTAGTAGACCAATCGCCACCCAAGAAACAATCTACTAAACTTACTAGTTAAAGCAACCGAGCTGTATCCAGACAGTAAAACAGAATCTTCGAATGAAAAAGAGTGTTTGAAAACTTCAGGCGCGAAACGCGGATAGAACAGTAGTTTTGTATGGGCACTATACATGTGCTTCCAATCCAGGTAGGGGTGTCTATTATCTATGCTGTGATGGAGGAAGCTGAATCAGAGCAGTCCCACTTCCCCCCTGCACTTTCCAGACAACTACGGATCTGCGAAATGTAGCTAATAGCTACTCAGGGGGGAGATGTTAATTCATTAATTCATCCATATAAGTAATTTATACCTAGCTATCCTATCTATGTGTATTTCTGGGGGTAGATTTAACAACATGAAATTAGTTCAAGTAACAGCCCCTTAAAAGCCTTATTAATTGTGTTTTGTGATGTCATCATTCTATCACATCATTAACGTGGTATACAAGGTTGCTATAAGATTATTTATCTAGCATAACTGTCATTATGATTATTGGCTAAAATTGCCTCCAGATTCAACCTCATAGCTCCTATTTTTCAAAATTTTCCTGCAGGGGCATGCCCCCTAGAAGGAGAGCATGCAAAGTTCATGCTCTGTGCATGTGCCCACAAGTAGCTACACTCTCCTCCACCACTGTTTTAGTTACCAGTAGTGGCCCCCTTATAGTTTTTTTGCTTTGCTACGCCCCTGTATCAGGTATGCATCAAAATTGGTAAAGTTTCAAGGGATTCAAATAACCACCTTCCTTGGCCACAGATTTAGTTTATTGCTTGTTTCTCGCCACTAAAATACATGTTAGCAGGTAGTTATTTTACAGTGGAACCTTAGTTATCCAAACCCATTGGTACCAGGGGTGGTCCACAAGTCTGAAAAGTCCATATCTCTGAAACTGTGTTTAAAAAGCATAAAGAACATTTTTTTAAATTTCAGTATTATCAACTACCCTAATAGAACAGTCACTACTCTAATAAAGCAGTCATTTCCGTAGTTTGGTTAATTGAGAATCCGGATAACTGAGGTTCCACTGTAATTATTTGAAGATGTGTTATATAATTGGCTCTTTAAAAACACAAAATAGTGCACTTGGTTAGTCTTGCATGGTAGGACTGTACTATTACTTTTATGTATGAATGGGGGAATACATACTGGTGAAATCAATCTAGTCACATGGTCTGTCAGGATACCTATATGAGTCATACTATATATAGGTAAATTATTCATCTGATCTCTATAGCCTCTATATATGCAAAAGGAATGCATTCGCAATAATTCTTGGTCTGAAATAGTACACTTAAGTTCCCATAGCCAGACTGGCCATAGCAAGCACCTTAAGTAACCACTGTAATGATGTAACGTATCTCAAAACATTGTGTTGCATGCATGGTAATAATGATTATGCAAAGCAGATTATTTTGTATGCTTGTTAGGTTGTTTATCTGCTGTAAATCACAATGAACAACATCATATCTGCCTATCAGTCAGACACTGATGATGAAGAAGGTATATCATCAAGCACTAAAGCAACGCCTTCACATCAGTCGAAGCAAGGTGCTATTTCTGGGTATGTATCTAAACGAAAGAGAAAACATTTAGCTGACAATCATGAATGTACCAGTGAAGTGAAAGCAGCTAAGTTTGATGCATTATCATTTTATTGTTGTGATGAATCTAACGTTGAATCATATTCAGATACATACCAGGTGCCAAAGAAGAAGTTGATTAGTTTTAAGGAACATACAACAGCTGTAACCTCTCTTGATTGGCACTTACATGACCACAGGCTTTTGTTGTCTTCTTCAATGGATCATAGTGTGCGTGTGTGGGACCCTTACATGCAGGAGTGCTGTGTAGCCAACTACAAACCTTTGAATGCAGCATTGCAAGTTTCAAAGTGGGTCAATGGTCATACTGTAGTATGTGGTGGGTACAGTAACCATGCAGTACACGTTGACATGAACACACTGCAAAACATTTCAACAATAAAACAAGATTCATTTGTTACTGCACTAAAGGTACATCCAACAGACAGAAATAATGTAATTATTGGTACTTACAAGAGTCAGGTTCATTCCTGGGATCTAAGAAGTGATAGAGCTGTGAATACTTACAAAGGAGCTGATGGTCAGATACTAGACTTGGAGTTTTTAGTAAACAATTCGGAAATGGTTGCCAGTGCTGATGTTGTTAAAAAGAATTCTAGTAGTGAGACAGTCGTAGTATGGGACTATAGGTCTGCTGTGGTTAGATCAAACCAGGTTTATCAAGAACCATATACTTGTCCTAGCTTGTGCGCACACCCTTACGAGCATGTGTTTGTAGCACAAAGTAATGCTAATTATGTGGTTATATTTTCTGCAAGGAGGCCATATAAATTGAACAAGTTCAAGAGATATGAAGGTCATAAAGTGATGGGATATCGCATATCAATGGACATTAGTCCATGTGGTGGTTTATTATGTAGTGGTGATGCCAATGGACAGTTGTACTGCTATGATTATAAGAGTTCCAAGATATTGACTAAACTGCAAGCATACAATGGTAGTGCATGTATTGACTGTAAATTTAATCATGGACTATCCTCTATTGCTACTTGTAGTTGGGATGGTCAAGTGACTGTATGGTAGAATATGTGAATGTATACCATATATTATGTGTGTTATAGGCATGATAGCACGCATGTAAATAAACTGTTGTTTTATATGCTAGTTGTATTTATATATTTGTTGGTGATATTGTAGCTGCAAATATTTGTTGTTGTAGCTAGTGTTGTCACATGACTATGTCATTCAATGAAGTAAACGTCAGTGTGTTTCAAATAACAAAGGGTTTGTGTGGAGATATTCTTTACACCTTTGTTCCATAGTGTTACAGTATAGTGCATGTGTCAAAAGATTAGATTCTGCTGTCTACATAGTTCATGTAGTTCATGATATTGATATTGCACATGAAAAACAACTATGTAAAGCCATACACAATTACAAGTTTCCAAGCTGGCCTGTGATTACAACTGACTATCAAGTATTTCAATGCATTTTCATGTACACCTAGCTGGTGCAACTACTACGGCAAATTGGTAAATTATGTAAAATGTGGTGGAGTGACACTAACTGCCTCAATATAACATTGTGTTATTGTAACTTCAGAGTATCCTCAACATCAATTAGTACTGAATATAGGTGACTCATTTTTCAGTCTGTTTCTGATTAATTGCTTATGATCAAACAACTTTTATGCCCTTCAGTACAGACTTGCATGCTTCCGTAGTGTGTGTGTGTGCATGTTCTGTGTGTCTGTCTGACATAATTATAAGTGTGTGTATGCTCTAGTGTATGCATGCACAGTGCACGTGCACACACACACACACACACACACACACACACAGAGTCTTCATTCAGGAGTATGCAACAGTGAGATGAGTCAAACCAACAACCTGCTATATGGACAGAAATTTTTGAGAGACAAACATTTGTAAATTTAACAAGTGATGACAGCTAGATAGTGACAGTGTCACAAAAATACAATCTTAATCACCACTGGTTGTTTTTGGAATTTCATGAAAATAATTTATACGTATGGATCTGCTTTCGTATACTATACATGAACATTGTCTCAAGGCATGCAGGGGAGGGGGTATCATTTTTCACAGTAATAACCAGTGTGAAGTGGATCTATGCTGTTCAACACGAACATTTCTCAGAAGAAATCCAGAACTTACAGTCACAGTCCTTGCGACTTTCACTGGTGCGACAGCTGAGACTGTTCTTAGACAAGGACATGTTAATTAGGTGTGGTGGGCGAATACACAATGCCCCGTTGTCTGAACAAGCAAGATTCCCGTACCTTCTGCCATCGAAGCACCACTTCACTAACCTAGTGATACTGCAGGCACACACACAACTACATCACAGTGGCGTCAATGCAACCTTAACATTGATACGCCAACGCTACTGGATACCCTCAGGCAGGCAACGTGTACAATCACTGCTTCACAAGTGTGTCATCTGCAAGAGAGCTGCAGGTAAACCTTATGCTACTCCAGATCCCCCACCACTTGTCAAGGACCGGGTGAATGCCTCACGCCCCTTTGAGGTTACTGGTGTGGATTTTACAGGTGCTCTGTATGTCCGCAACAACACTGGAGAGCAGAAGGTTTATATTTGCCTTTTCACCTGTGCAGTATCCAGAGCAATACATCTTGAAATTGTGTGTGATTTAACCTTGCAGTATTTTTTACAGGCATTCCGCAGATTTGTCAGCCGGAGATCACTACCTCGATTGATGCTCTCAGATAATGCGTCCACGTACCAAGCCATGGCGGAGGAGCTGCAGAAGCTACTCACATCTGCAGCAATAGCAGAAGATCTAGTCAGAAGAGGAATTAAGTGGCACTTCATCCCAAAGAGAGCTCCGTGGTTTGGAGGATTTTGGGAACGGCTTATAGGACTCACTAAGTCAACGTTGAAGAAGGTACTGGGTCGAACTCATGCCACCTTAGAGAGCCTCCAGACCATGGTAGTTGAAGTGGAAGCCATTCTTAACAGCTGTCCCCTTACATATGTATCATCTGATACTGATGACATTGAACCAATTACACCCTCTCATCTGTTACATGGCAGACCAATTGTTTCTCTGCCACACTATGTTGTCCAGGATGATGAACTGAATGACCCAGCTTATGGTGAGACTACAGACATAAGAGGATGTGCGAAAACCCAGGCCTTACTACTGTCATACTTTTGGAGCAGGTGGAAGATGGAATACTTGACAGCCTTGCGCAAGTTTCATCGAACAACAGGGTCTAATACACAGACAGTGAAGGTGGGAGACATAGTTCTTATTCATGGTGATACCCCCAGAGTGTAGTGGAAGCTGGGTATAATAGAATATGTAAATAAAGGAGTTGACGGACTCATTCGTTCAGCCACTGTGAGAACACCTACCGGGAGAACGAATCGGCCAATAGCCAAGTTGTATCCCTTGGAAGTTACAGCAGCAGAGCTACCCACTTCACGTCATATCACTGAAGAGAAATCCACAACCTCAGCAGTGTAGAACACCTCGCCAGGCCGCCTTACAGGGACGTCAGAAGGTGCAACAATGGACTCACTCCTTACTTACCCCTCCCCCCCCCCCCCCAAGGATGTCAAGTATTGATTGACAGACAATTATGCTATTGTAATTTAATATTATTTAGCTGTATGACATATGCGCATGCGTGCTTCTAATACTTTAAGACAGATGAAACTGCAACTACACGTGGCACTGAAACTGTAGTCGCTGTAATCCACCACTATACTTCACAATTTGCCGGGAAAGCTAGTGGCTACAAGAAACAGCCACTAGCTCAAGAACAATAAATGACTGGAACATACTACCAACTGATACAATTGAAATTGCAGATACTGATCTATTTACGACTAGACTCCGATCATATTATTGTACCTAATGTATTTGTGTTTATGTGATTCCTGAGCACACCAGTAGGGCTGACTGCTCAGTAAACAATAATAATAACAGACACTTGTTTTGTTTATTACAAAAGTAACATAACTATACATTTTGAAAGTGGCTCGGAAAGTGGGATATATCTAGGCGTTCCGTTCCAGAGAATAATGCCACGGAATATGCCATTCCGTTCCGTGGAATAATGGTAACCTTATTTTTAAATTTCGTTTTTCTCAATACGCATGCTTGTGCGAACAAGTCGGGTTTTCACCGGTCACATTTTTTATTAGGGCTTTACAGCACAAGTGCTGAAGGTACCTGTGCTACACTCCCAGCTCCTATCATGGCAATCACAAATACTGCAAATACTATAGTTTGGATAGTCATTCAGGGGCGGATCTAGGATTTATAAAAGGGGGGGCTAACTCAAGGTACTAATCTCTTGGGTGGAGAAGCATGCTGGAACTAGGGGGGTCTGGGGACATGCCCCTGCAGGAAATTTTTGAAAAAATAGGTGCTAAAATACTGCAATTTGGAGACATTTCCACTTAAAATGCATATTTCTGCCTGTAGATATTCTACATACTGCCTTTAAATATATATGACTCTCTGCAGTATTTGCTAATGGAAAGGTTTGGGTAGGTTCAGACAACCAAGCACATGATGCACCCTCTCACAATTGCATGCATGATAGAATAATAATGTTGAAACCTGGAAATTTTTGAAATTTGAATGATACGAGATTGAATCTGAGAACATTTTCTATGGAAAGTGTGTACTTGAATTAAGTATACCGGTACCGGTAATAACTACACGAGTAGATGAACAAGCCTATTAAACAGACCAATGCACTTTATTGTATGTATAGACGCAAGCAGATTTGGAAAAATTTCATAACAACCAACTTTTTTTTTGCTTACACTGAATGTTTTATTAGAGTAGTTAGGTGACTGTTCTATTAGAGTATCTCGATCTTGTACACCTCCAATCCTGATCCGGGTCCTTGTTGCATAGCCTTTAGCATAAATCCACTATTAATGCCTTGGAAAGATGTTTATAAGGTGGTTTATGAGTATTTGTATTATTAGTGATCATACAATATTATTATGCTAAGCCAAAATTTCATTATAATCCTCAGCATATTGATTAAGTAAAGCCTAAAAGTGAAAGGGGGGGCTTCAGCCCCCAAAGCCCACCCCCTAGATCCGCCCCTGTCATTTTAGATTTACTTGTTAAGATCATGTGTCACACAAAACATTTATCATCAAGAAATCAGTGACACCATAAAGGCTACTGATTGAATTTTAAAATTTTAAATTGGTATTTAAATTAATGTATCATTGTTGCTAGTTTAAAAAGTTGCAACTGTTGATTGTCGATGTAAAAACATGTCACATATAGCTAGGTATGGCTACAAGTAGAAATATTCACTACAGAGTACTTGAATACTAGGAGCCCATGATCATTTTAGCCCTATAATTATGGTGTCACAAAAAACTAGAGCATATCACATGTAGCAACTACACACATTCCACATTCTATATGTTTTATAAGAAAATAGTGTTGAAACTACAGTATATCAAAAATAATATTATAGTGATCTACAAAACAACACAACTAGTTTGTTGCTGCATAGCTAATATCAAAGGAAAAAAATTCTCTAAAACTGTTATATAACACTTCCATGTCTATCACCAGAGTTAAGGGCCTTCTTTCTCACCTCCTGGTGATCCTTGTCGCTTAAATATTATAGTGAAGACCATGATTCCTCCCAGTGCTCCAAATGCTACCATTGCAAAGAAGGAGAATGCCTACAAAAACATGGCAACAATGTGTATATGGTTGCAACTAAAAGAATTTGCCTGTACATATTATACATGAAAAAATAATAAATTTGAGTGGGGACCATAGACATAAACAGCTATGAAACAAGCTAGGGAGGACATGCAGCTGGAAAGGGAGAGAATTTGAAGGGAACTTAAGCCTATTTTTAACTTTAAAAATAATAATCTCAACTTAACACTATCAGTCTTGCTTTGTTTTCAAACAAAAATTTCATGATAAAATATTTTTTTGTGTGTTAATATATGTGACCTGCGGAACAAAAAAACTGACATTTTTGCATTTTTATTATAACAATTTCTTTACTCTCTAGATGGAAAAACCAATAGGCTGTTAAAGTTTCTGGTGAATTCTTTTGGAGTTACAACAATAGACAGCAGGGAGATCAATTTGTACAGTAACTATATGGAAAATAAATTACAGGCATTCATGAAATCAATTGTAAGCCACAAGTACAACAGGCTATGAAATTCAGACTTGTCTCATTGTGTTTACCATGAACTTAGTACTTTTGTTAACCCTTAAACTTGCAGCTAGCTGTTTCAAAAAAAAAATGCAAACACTGTTCTGGATTTTATGCATGCCTTTTAAACAACTTCCATAGCACAAAAAGCTGTTAATGCTGTCTAAAAACTACAAAAACCCATTTTGCTCACCATTAAATTTTGGTTTAAATCGTTCTATCCTTTGTTGCATCCTTCCAACCCAGAACTTCATGTTGTATCTTGAAAGTACAAAAGAATTACCTTTTCATCTTCCTTCTTCAAATAAAATAGCCATACTTTACTTTCTCTTGATGTCATGTTGCTTGTCACGTTATGACGATTCAGTTGATATATAGACAGGTAGAAGGAAAGTTAGGAATTTTAAGTTGAATTACAGATCAAAGAAAAAACCAAGGGAACAGCTAAAAAGCAGTGAAACAAGAGGCTGCCTATACCTGCAGATATACTAGTGGACATTAATTTGAGTATTTAATGTTTACTGAAGCAATTAAAATGTGCATAAAATTATTTTTGCAGCATGCATTTTTTTTTACCCAATGCACTTCCTAAAAACAGAATTACACTAACTATATACTAGTTGGGTTTTTACTTAGTGGGTCACATATTTTCATACGATTTGCAAGAAATTGACTGCTCTATTAGAGTATATCAGTTTTCTGCAGCACTGGTAGCTGCAGTGATGACAAAGATTGTTTAGCCACATTCTTTGATGCTTGATGTGTCTAAACTTGGAAACTCGGACTAGTTTAGATGATATAATTGTGCAAAATTTATAATACTTTACAATAATGATAAAAATAATTATGGCACTGATTAGTTATCATATGATAATAGTTATCATATGATAATAGTGCTATACAATAGGAGGTTTGTGCTTTCTTACAAAAAGTATTGACCAGGAACCAACCTCACAATACCTTCACAGTACCTTGGTAGTATTGGTTACAAAGGACTCCACATACACTATCACTCTTTGTTCATGCCTGCAACTCTGTCTCCAGTGCTGTCTAGGCCCAAAATGCAACCAATCACGAGGCTGACTACAAATGTGCCTTAAAAAGAAGTCATGCATTACATTTGTTACAATATCCGGATGTAAACTCCATTATATATTACTCGCTATTTCATCATGTAACACATTATTTTACTCGTTACTGAATAAGTAATATTATTACATAACGCGTTACACCCAACTCTGGCTGAACATACCTGAAAATGAAGCATAATGGCCACTTCACTTTTCAGTAATTGATGGTTGGGCAGACACAAAACTAATTACAATTACGTCTGACATCATTCTTTTGATGCAGTACGTGTGGGGTTCACCAGTCATAATTATGTTTCAAAAAGTAAACAAACAAGTAGAAGGAATAATACAAATTTTTAGGATCACAGAAATAAAAGCAGTGAAACAAGGAAGTCTACACTTGCAGATATACTAATGGAGATTTAATTCCTTATTCAGCCATGGCAGTAGAAACTAAATGTCCGCTATAGTATACCTTTAGGTGTGTAGGCAACCACCCTGTTTCACTACTTATTTCTAATCAAACTTAAAATTCCTTGTACTTGTTGTATTACATATAATGCGAAGGGTCAACTTAAAAGTAACCATTATTTGGAAGTATTGGATGCATGCCAAGAGTATTATTTATATTTTTCTATCAAGACTGTGACATCAGTCACTCTTTGTTGATGTGCCAGGTCACCAAAATTTTGACATTACAGATGTGAGTGTGAAACACATCATTATGCATGCACATCAAATATTGAAATGGCAGATTTAGGAGGGGTATTTGGGGCATTTCAAATCCTCATTTCCCCCTTGTGGAGCCATACTTCTTTAGATTCAATTTTTTACTTAATGTTATCACTCAAGAAACACCATACTATCTTCATTTATTGTAAATGCAAACCCTCTGAAACAAAAGTTGAACCAGCTGTCGAACCGTTACCTAGCACCTTTGTGCATACTAAGCGCCTCTAAAATAATTATTGTGTTGTTGATGCTTAAACCAATCATAGCCTCTCTCTAACAGCTTTTAAGACACACAAACACCTACTGCTAAAAATCAACAGCGAGACACAATTATTTTCTGCTTCAAACACACAGCAACTAACAAGAGAATCTGTGCTCGCAACTACCTGCAACTTAGCCTGTTTGCACCCTTCCCCTTGCCACCTCATGTTTTGTATTAATCAAGTCTTTGTTGGTATGTAATGATGTAATTTACTCCTTCATTAGTAACTTTCAAACGCATTTTTTTAGACACACAATAGTACATAACAATGGTCTTAGTAACAAGCGCATTTCATGTGGGTATAACTAGTCTACATAATAATTCTCTAACTGTTTTCTGGCACTGTCCCTTCATTCTCACTCAGGTTTCCATCGGATTACCACGATTGAAGATAAATCTTTTGATCTGGATTTGGTGGCAATTTGTAAACTATGGAAACACCCTCTTTAAACTGTACATGTATGCCACTGTGACCAGAGGAAGCTACTAAACACTCTGGACCTTTATACTGGGACACACATCTTAATGCTCCACCAACTGCGTGGATGTTCAGGCAGAACAGAAATTTCAGTGTTAATACCCACAAGTTCAACCAATATTATCAAAATTGTGACATCAGTCACTCTTTGTTGATGTGACATGTGACAATACGATGCTAGTGTGCAACACACCATTGTAGAAATCATGCATGCACATCAAATAATATATGTATACCAAATCATGTCTTTGTTTACTCGTTGTAACATTCACACAAAAATTTGGAAGTTTCAACTAGAATAGGGACCATACCATATTGATAAAAAGTACTGAAACAAGCTGGAGTAATTGTAAATCTAAACCAAAAAACAGCCAAGCTGCAAAAAAAAGAGTGCAAAAATTTTAATTACGACAATTCAGGTGAATTTGGTGCCGGATCCTAGTGAAATGTGGAGGAGGCAATGCAAATTCAGCTGAATTGTCATTATTAAATTTTTTGCCATTAACCTACCATCACAGCCATTTCTTGGCCGCCACCTCGGATTTCACATCTTTTTTCACCCTGGCCTTTTTTGGGGCCGCACTCTTTTTTACAGCTTGGCTGTTTTGGTTTAGATATCACTTCTTTTTGTATTGCAAGCCACAAAGCCGGCCATCAACTGGCTATGGTGCTTCCTTTTAACTTGTTTTTTTTTTTCACTGCAGGAATTGTGGAACAAAAGCCAGAAGCAATTATGTGTATACGTACCTTTTTTGTCTGATTAAATATTTGTATATTTTACACTAAATGATATCACATATGTAATAGGGCGATTTCTTACATAACTGAACTGTAGCTGAAACTCTCATTGTTTGTAGTTTGAACTCTTTTCAGGGTGACTTGTTTCTAGCTGAACTCTCTACATGGTGATATGTTTCTAGCACATATTTCTACAGAGTGATTTGTTTGTAGCTGATCTCTCTATAGGGTAACTTGTTTCTAGCTGATATCTCTACAGAGTGACTTGTTTCCAGCTGATCCTTCTACAGGGTGATT
Source organism: Dysidea avara (assembly GCF_963678975.1). NCBI lineage: Eukaryota > Metazoa > Porifera > Demospongiae > Dictyoceratida > Dysideidae > Dysidea > Dysidea avara. Next base: position 31,807,432 of record NC_089274.1, read on the forward strand.
TAATTGTTTGTAGCTGATCTCTCTACTGGGTGACTTGTTTCTAGTTGAACTCTCTACTGGATGACTTGTTCCTAACTGATCTCTCTACATGATCATTTGTTTCCAACACATATTTCTACTGGGTTATTTGTTTGTAGCTGATCTCTATATGGGTTACTTCTTTCTATCTGATCTCTCTTCAGGGTGACTGCTCTATTAGGATGACTGCTCTATTAGAGTATCTCGATCTCGCACTTCCTACACTAAGTTGGATTTTGTGTTATAACTCTGTGGCTTTAAGTCTGATTCTTCTACATTATTGAAGAGCCTTTCATGATTACTCCATCTGTACAGCGATTTTCAAAGCATTATTCCAAGCGGTTTTTCCGGTAGGGCATGGCAAGTGGTCATTGTTTATTAGCTAATCTCGATTGTGTAATTGGCCTTTTCGCTGTATCTTCATGGTTTTTAGCTCGATTTTTTCAAACCACAAAAAGTTTGAGGTTCAATAGTTAACCTATCCATGCACCAATTTTCAGCTTCTTCCCATAAGCGGTTTACCCTGTAGGCATGACAAAATATTGGTGTTATTTTTTGTGAATAATTGCTAATAACTCCTTGACTGTTTACTGTATTCCAGCCAAACTTGGTACCAAGATGCGCCTTTATATCCCCCTTCTGTGTACCAAATTTCAAGCTTGAAGCGATTTCGCTCAAATTTGGAAGAAGTTGGTGGGCATGTCCACAGCAAAAATCATCTTGTTTCATCAAGGCAGCACAGAGCTACAGAGGTGCGAAAATTGTGTTTTCTTTCTTCCTGTCAATATACTCACGAGTGTTGCGCGCTGGCTTCTTGGGCCGCACGACACTACCGTGTGTCTTGATATATGTTAAAGCATTGCCACGAGCGCAAAATGAAAAATAAAGCACGAGGTGTGCAGCCAAGATGCTAATAATGCACGAGGTGAAGCACATTATTAGTATTAAGGCCAAGCACCGAGTGCTTTATTTTTCATATAGCACTCGCAGCAATGCTTTAAATGATTTATGGAACTTTCTAGTGGTAGCTTGCAGCCATACACTAGGACTCATAATTAACACACATTAAATTATTAGCAGCCTGAATGCACACAAACTAGTTTACCAAAGCAACTCATGCGTAGTTCACCACCATAGTTTGGCATGGTAGACGCTCATTGCATATTTTGGCAGGTTTTGGTCACAACCCACAATTGATTCTATTGTGACACATGGTGAAGTATTTCCATGATATCTCCAGGACTTGTCCGTTAACAGTAACAAACGTAATAGCAACATTACCTTCTCCCACCCATCATCAAAGTATTTAAATATGTCTATAAAAGCAATCCAGTGGTAGAACTCGTATTGGCTGGGGTGATTGACCACTCAGCGCGGTGAGGGCTATCAGCCGGCATCGGCTTGGGTGATTAGTTGTACCGGCGTGAGCACCATGGGCTATTAGCCTGCACTAGAGCACATGGGCAACTGTGCTTTGCTTTATTGCACTGAGAAATAAAAGCTCTCTAAAGCACTCTTTGCGGTGCAATAAAGCACTCTTTGTGGGCAATGAAGCACTGTTTGCCCTAAAGTGTACTTTATGAAAGTTAAAGTACATTTTTCCTTTGGTCTCACCCACACAAAGTTCTATAAATCACAGTAAAACAATAAGAAGTGTTATGTCCCTACTGTGCTAAAGATACCAAGATGGAAATGCACAGTAGGGATATAACACTTCTTATTGTTTTACTGTGATTTAATATGTACTACTCCAGCTTGTTTCAGTACATTTTATCAATGTGCTATGGTCCCTACTCTAGTTGAAGTACTTGTATGTTAACTTTTTTTGTAAAATAAAATTACTATGACTGGTGAACCCACGCATGCTGCATCAAAAGAAAGAAATGGCACCATGTGATCAATTATCATATGAAAAGTGAATAATGCACAGCAGGGATATAACACTTCTTATTGTTTTACTGTGATTTAATATGTACTACTCCAGCTTGTTTCAGTACATTTTATCAATGTGCTATGGTCCCTACTCTAGTTGAAGTACTTGTATGTTAACTTTTTTTGTAAAATAAAATTACTATGACTGGTGAACCCACGCATGCTGCATCAAAAGAAAGAAATGGCACCATGTGATCAATTATCATA